>NC_080187.1:228313982-228623810 GCF_030028045.1 Hippopotamus amphibius kiboko
CAAATGTGTACAAATACTCAAAATAGTCCAATGTGGCCACGTGAAAGTGCCTGCTCCAATTTATCTGATCTAGGACTAAGTTCTCAAATTGACAACAAAACCCTGAAAACACCAGTATCACTTGTTAATAAGTTAATAAGTGTCACATGTTTCTCTTCCTGTGTATTTGGTCTGAAACCACAATTTAAAGCTCAGAGTGAAACTTTTATAAATTTCAAAAGGAAAACTAGAATAAGAAATCTACGTCCATCTGCATCCTATTCCATTTGTCTTCATCAAAAACCTGGAAATGATGGTTAGAGTGAAAATACTGAACTTATGAAGATGAAAATAACAAGAATGCTAAATATATTATAAGCTAAGGAAGAGGTTGTATCTAAAAGTCAATTTGGGAACTAGAACTTATACACCTGCACCAGTGATGGCACTGTTTTATGTCTATTTTCACAACATTGAAAGTATTTAAGACTTCTACAGTTTTCACAACATTTCTATGAAAGTAAAAAGGATTTTTAAATTATTTGCCTCTAACCATGATCCAGAGCACCCACCATCAGAACCATGGTCTTTTTCTAGGCAGTCATGACATAAGCCTACTTCTACACAGTAAGGAAAATAAATACAAAATAAGAGTTTATTTAACCAGATGATGTGCAAAACAGTAAACATCCATAACAGAACACTTCATCCTAATGAAACACATTTTATTTTCATAGTAACCTTACACAACATTTAACATGTAATTAAATAACTCTTAATAAGATATCCACTAGCTTAATAAAAAACATAATTTTAAATAAGATTCTTATTTCCTGCTGTTAACCTATTTTTGCAAGTTATTCACTCTTTGTCACCCTAATATGACAACCCAACAGTCTCTCATGTCAGATCACCAGGACACAGAAAGGATAGTATATTCACACACACTGTGTTAGTATCAATAAGAAGAAGGAGGAGGGAAAGGAGGGAGGGAGGAGGGGGAGGAGGAGGAGATGTTTTGATATCAAATGTCAGAGAAATTACAAGCAGAATATACATTCATCCTCTATCGCCTTCAGATCTGGGGCCATTCAGCATATCTATTTTACTGGCATTTAAAGATTAAAGAACACCAGTGGGGAAAGATATAGTAGAAGCAGCTACATATCCTTTGTGTGCAACATCATGCTATTAAAAAATGACACAGAAATGGGTAACTTACATACAACGGCTGGACTTAATTAAAATCACAATGACTTGCATGCCTGCACCAGTCAATGAGATGCAATGATGGCAATGATTGTGTCTCAGTTCTAATTTCTAACCCTAAGCTTACAATTCAGCTGTAGAGATAGGTTCAGGTAATTTAGTAAGATAGAGAGATAGTTAAGACTTCCTCTGATTACCCAGATATCTGCTTGGCCAACTCCTTAGATGCTTCAAGTCTTTGCTCACATCTAAGGTTCTTAATGTGGCCTACCCTGCCCGTCCTAATGTAATTCCTTAACCTGCCCTCCCCATCCCACCCTGGCAATCCTGAACCCCTTAACTTGTTCAGCTTTTTCTTCTTTCAACATCTTTAGTCACCTTCCAACATATCATATAACTCATTTATTATGTTTGTTTATTCTCTCTTCCCCCTAGAATGTAACTTCCACAAGGGCAAGAGTCTTTGTCTAATTGTTCAGTGGTATATTCCAAGACCCCAGAACAGTGTCTGGCACAGAGGCCCTCTAGAAATACTGGCTGAATCTTAAACACTCCTTTCTACCCTGTCATCCCCCGGCTTCATTCCAGTTCCCCAGTCATCAGTGTGCCTCATCCTAACCATACCCACAGGAGAATAACTGGGGCTGGAAATCAATGGAGGCTCTGTTTCAGAGAAGAAGAGAGGGAGAGAGGGAAAGAGGGAGGAAAAAGAAAGGAAGGGAAGCAGGTTTTAAATTTATCACCTACCTTGGTCCCAACAATTCCGTCCTAAATTTTTGCATTTACTCTTTCTAAATTTTCAATTCCTCCCAAATTCTTTGTCTTGACTGCCTTCTCTGTGAAATTCCTTCTCTAAACTCGGCAACACTCCTGGTCAATTGGGTGATAACTTTAAAGAATAATAACCGATAAACTATTACCAGTCTCAATGGAAGAAAAAAAGCCAGAAACAGTGGAGGAAACATCTGTGCATCTCATTTCTTTTTCCCTTCATAACTAAGCTGCTTCAAAAAGGGGTCTACATTCACCCTACTTCCTTACTGACCAGTCACACCTCAACTCTTCTGCTCTTAATGAACCCTTTCGACTCCTTACTTAAGGGACCACTATGTTGCTCACCCCTCAAAACCTTTGCGGAGCGCTTGTTACGTGCTAGGCACTAGGCTAGGCTAGCTGGTTCAATGGTAAACACAAGTCCCTGGTCTTGCAGTTTGAGCAGAGGAGGAAGACTGACAGCAACAATGATGAGTGAGAAATGACAGGTATTATGTAAGAAGTCAAAACAGCAGACAGCTATGAACTTATCTAAGGGACAGAAAAGGCCTCCCTGAAAATGCAATGTTTAAAGATAAATGCAAACAGTAGAAGAGAGAGAGATGAAAGACAAGAGGAAGAATGTTGTAGGAAAAGGAAACAGTACCTGCAAAAACCCGAAGGACAGAATAGAGTCCATGTAAAGAACCAAAGGAATCTCAGTATGGCTAGGGTCAGGATGGGCAGGGCCTTGAAAGCCATATTATTCTAAGACTTTATTCTGTGGACAAGGAGAATAAAAGGGAATGACACGAAATCTCAAATTTATATTTTTTGGAAGATGAAAACGTTTGCTTTATTGCAGTTAGAGTGGAAGGAAACAAGAATGGACACAGAGATAGAGTTCCTAAAACTCTTGATTTCTATGGAAAGAACTTCCTCATAACATTGTGTTTCTTCTCATAACACCCTCAATATATTGTTTTCTTCTGCCACTACTCTAAGACTACTGGCTTTCCTTAGCCCTCCTACAAATGTACTCTCCTGGGTGACCTCACCTATACTACACACGTACCACCCCTTACAGTGACAATGACTCCCAAATCTGTATCCCCAGCCCAGCTCTATTACACCGGAGCTGTATTTCCTACCATATATTGGACATAACCACCTATGCACTGTCATACATCCAAAACCAAACACAAGATCCAGACCCCACAAATCTGGTATTTCCTAATTCTGTTCATGGCATCAATGCAGTCACCCAAGCTAGAAATTCTAAATGCCGCTGACTATGTGTTTTTCCCTCACTCACCACCAGATAATTTTGATCATCTAAAGCTATCACTTCCTTTCATCTCTAATACCAGTGCCTAAATTTAGGCTTGCACAAACTCATCTGGATTATTCAGTAACTGGTCTTTATACTTTCAGAAACTTTGTCTAATCCAGTCTGTACACCATGAGAGATTCCCTCCTAAAGTGTTTCTTCAGTTTACAGAAAGATGCCCAAACTCTTTGCTATGGCATACAAACTCCATTATCTAGTCCTTTTCTGCCAGAAAACAGCTTGTGCTCCCCGCCTATGGAATCCCTGCCAGGTTTGGTCACAGTGAGCCTGTAAAAGCAGATGTAGATGCCAAGACTCATCATGGTCTCTCAAGCCACCAGGTATGTGCACACACTATTCCCACAGCCTAAAATGTCTTTCCCATCTTGTCCACCTGGAAATCATCCTGCACTCTTTTAAAATCCAGTCAATGTCCTCTCCGCTTTTAATCTTCCTTGGTTCACATCATAGTTCTCTCTCCTTTCCTCCCTTCCCCAGTCCCCACAAAAAAAAGTTGGGCATTTCTTCCATTTCACTTCCATTCTGGCATTTACCAAATTATGACTGTTTACATGTCTGTTTTCCTGACTAAATTATATGTTTCTTGTTGATAGTGTACTTTCTCTTTTGCGTGTTTGCATCCCCATACCCTACCATACAGCTGGCACTCAAGAAGTATTCCTTGAATAAATGAATGTTTAGGGATGTGTTGTGATATATCAAGCTTTGTCTCTATACAATGGGATCCTGGGGTAAGCTGTAAAGTATCAAAAGCCATTCCAGAATTGTGACTTCTGGCTTGGGGAAGAGAGAGGGAGGGCAGATATAAAAGAGGGATTCACTACAGCGGATCCAGTTCATTCAGCACCCAGAAGTGATAACATTCTGTGACAGAGATTTCTACACAAATTATAACATGATTTAAACTTGTATTTTTTTTAATTAATTTTTTTTGGGGGGTACACCAAGTTCAATCATCTGTTTTTATATACTTATCCCCGTATTCCCTCCCTCCCTTGACTACCCCCCCACCCTCGCTCGAGTCCCTCCCCATCGTCCCCCTCCCAGTCCTCTAAGGCATCTTCCATCCTCGAGTTGAACACCCTTTGTTATACAACAACTTCCCACTGGCTATCTATTTTACAGTTGGTAGTATATATATGTCTGTAAAAGTTAAAAATTGAAAACAACAAATATGAAACTTATAATGATGAATTAAATGAGGGTTTGTTCAATGGATCCTTTAAAAATGGTATTTTTGAAGACTATTTAAAGACCACAGAAAATGCTGGCCATTCCAATCCAGTAGAAAAAAGAGATACATCATGATCCCAATTTTATAAAAGCCATGTTTAAACATAATGGTTTAAAAACATTTAGGAAAAAAGCCTGAAATAATCTATATTAAATTGCTCACAGTACTCCTCTCTGGTAATTTTCTACAGCTAATATCATTCAACAAATATTTATTGAGTATCTACCTGTCTGCTACTGTACAGAGATGAGCAGGAGACATCTGCTCCTGTCCTCCTGGAGCTAAACATGTCACCCTGTTATAATTGATCCGAAAAAGCAATACAGGTTAGGAAAAAATACATAATATTGCCCACTCTAAGTTTATAACCCACAAAAAATAAAAAAGATCACTAAAACTTCTCTGGAATCTAGGTTGGGAACAATTTTGATATAAATATTTGGATAAAGACCACCCAAACGGCTGATACTGATAACTGTGAACTGTATCATGATACTACAATAGTCCGGACCACTGGCTTCCTCTCCCTATTAGAAGATTTAAAAATTAATGGTAATTAAAAAAAGTTAATGGTAATTATAAATAAAGTTTGCTCGGTTGAAATTTAATCCTTCATCCATCTTCCGCCACATTTTTCTCTTTTGTGTTTCTTTCCCCTCCACTATTGCCTGCTCTCACCCTTAATGATTTACCCCATTTATCTAAAAGAAGCTTTATAGTATTCTTTCAATCAGGGAATAGCCAGTTTAAGATTGAGCTCTCCCGTCTTATGGATTCTCAGGAAAGAAAGGCGCTTCAGCAGGGATCTGTGGTTTTGAAGAACATAAAAATAATTCACAGAAATCTCAAAGCTGTGGTATTTTTAAAGCTCTAGCTTCATAAGACAAAAAAAGAAGTAGGGATAATATCTAACTAGAACAGCAGCTAATTTACCTGCATTATCCTTCACTGTAATTATTTTGTTAGTTTACATCACAGACTGAAATTCTTCTAAAACTTCCTAGGATTTGCAGTTCATCTTAAACACAGTGATAAATAACAAAATTACTCTAAGTGCTCTGAGTTAAAAACTTCAGCACTACAGTTTGAATATTACATGTTTTTAGGCATATTAAGAAGTAAATATAAAAACTGACAAAATTTTGTAGCACTAAGAATACTGAAAATAGATATGCTATGAAATAGTTTTCCAGGAATATTTTTCCTAGAGGAATCAAATAATTGAAATTTGTAACAAAAATACATATGGAGGATAGCATAATAGGCATTACAGGAACATATAGAGTATTGAACGCTAACTTAGTGTTGTGATGTCAAAAGCATGCCCAGAGAACTAGGGGACAGAATTACTGACATTCATTCATTCATTCATTCATCCATCAAATTTTCAGAAAGTACTTACTCTGTGACAGGCATAATTCTAGGAACTATTAGATACAGAATAATGAATAAAACAGATAAAACTCGTGCCCTCAGGGAGTATGTAGTGGATTGAGACAGATAATAAACAAGAAAAAAATAAGTAAAAGGGTGGCATGAATTGGGAGATTAGGTTTGACATAAATACACTACCATGTGTAAAATAGACAGCTAGTGGGAACCTGCTGTGTAGCACAGGGAGCTCAGCTTGGTGCTCTGTGATGACCTAGATGGGTGGGATGCCGGGTAGGGAGGCCCGAGAGAGGGGATATATGTATACATACAGCTGATTCTCTTCATTGTACAGCAGAAACTAACACAACATTGTAACGCAACTATACTCAAAACAAACAAACAAAAAAACCCCAAAAAACCACCACATTAGATGGTAATAAGTGCAAAGAAAAAAGAAGTAGAAAATAAAGATTGAGAGGCTATAAAAGCAAGGAGGGAAGGGAGCAAGCCGTGTGGCTGTCTGAGGAAAAACATTCTGAGCAGAGGGAATAGCCAGAACAAAGGCCCAAAGGTAGGAAGATGTGGATTATGTCTTAAGGAAGAGCAAGCAGGCCAGTGTTGCTAAAAGAGAATGAAAGAGGGAGAAGGGTAATAAATGAGGTTGGAGAGATAAAGAAGAGGGGCTGGGGCCTCCCGGAGGCTTTGAGTAAGGCTTTCCTGGACAGGTAGGAGAGTAACAGTTGGAAATGGGGGTGGGAGGTGATTCCAGGTAATTAGAACAAAGGAAAACAAAAACAAGGAATCAGGGTTTTGAGGATATTTAGGAGTCAGAGGCTGGCTTGCTGTGGAATGAGTATACACACAAAGTGAGGGAGCATGGATATGAGGGAATGGGACCACGTGGAGGGGGTGTTGAAGGTGGTACATGATTAATATTCAGTCTTGGACTCTCTGTTTAGGAGCTGCAGAAGAGACACAGGGCAGGGAGGCACGAGGGTGGAAGGCAAGCATTAGCTGCCCCTTTAATATAACCCTCTGCCTTCCCCAGCAAGGATAAAACCCTGCTCCGCACAGCTGCTTTAGCTGCTGTATTCGTAAAGAAAAAAGGTGAAGGTCTTGGGACTTTTGTGGGGAAAACACTTTAAATTTTCTTGCAGTAGGGAGGAGAGGAAATATACAAGAACTATAATTCAGATTATTGTATTAACATGAACTGAATTGATGATTAACATGAACTGGTGTAATCCACAGTGACTCATAACATGAAGATGACTAAAAAATGGGACTGAGAAAGCAAACAGGAATTTCAATTTTTTTAGAGCATTCCACAAAATGGCTAATCCATGAATAAACAATTAAGACTTAACTACCTTTAATTCTACATAAAGAAGAAGATTCTATTATGATTACCCACTTTGGATTAAAATTATTCACGAGGCAAAAGCTGGAACCTTCCTCTCAATTCAACGTGCTGTACAGAACAGTACCTAGTACAAAAGATTCAAAGACCTATTTAAAGAATAAAAAGGCTAACCATTACACTTCCTCTCAATAGAATCAAACAGTGCTAGAGCGGTCATAACACAACCTCAGATTGTGACTATTAATAGGGACGATCTTAAACTAAAACAGAAAAGTTAGGAAGAAGGGATGTTCTTCTTCCATATGACCACCTGTGCAAAACAACATACCCTCAGAGGATGCTATTGGTTAATTACTCATGTGACACAAGGCCATTTCAGATTTGTGCAGTATTGTTTGCAATAATGGGATACATAACAGGATTAAACCCAATAAACAAAGCTATTCCAAATCAAAGGACATTTCCCTTGATACACCCATGTGAGTTGCATTAGTGCTCCCTTTTTGGAACAGAGAAGAAAAAGCATAAGGCAACCTAAAACAATCTCTTTCCTCTTGATCCTTCAAGAACTCAGTGGATTTAGGGAAGTGGGTTTGCTACTGTATGTTTTTTTTTTTTTTTTAAATCTCAAACTAAGAGTGACTCGTCCTCATCATTTGTCTCAAAGAAAGCAAACGAGCACAATTAAAAACTACAGCAGCTCTTCACCACTCTTGGTCATGGGATGTTAAAAATCCCAAAGAGAGGAAACGCTAAAGCAGAAAAAGGATCACCAACCGGATACAAAAACTGAAACTTCTGCCGGGAAAAGCATCTTTCTTCACAGTATAACGTTTGCGCACAAGCCGCCTGGAGCCGGCATGAGACTGCTTACAGGTAAACCTGAGAGGCAGGGTTCCCCAGGACGGTGTAAGCCAAGGTTATCCACCAAAAAGGTTTTGTGCAAGCGTCGCGATGTCAACGTGCCTTCTTGCCTATTGTCTTCCAGGAGGCACTTTTCCTCGCTAAGGCAAGAACGTCCTCGAGCGCAGCTCCGCAAGCCGACTCGGACTTCCCGGGACCCCACAACCAGGCGCCGGGAAGCCCCCGCGGCACGCGACCGGCGCCAGGGGGGTCTGCCGGCGGGCGCGGTCAGAGCGCGCGGGGACCCCGAGGCCAGCCCGCGGGACCCCGGCCCCCGCACCCCCGAGACGCGGCCCGACGAGCCCCCGGCCCCCCGCGCCCCCGGAAAGCGGCGCAGCGCGGCCGGCCTCACCTTGTAGACGTCGCCGTAGGTGCCGCTGCCGACCCTCTGCACCAGCTCGTAGTCCTGCTGCGGGTTCCGCCTCAGGATGTCGGCGCCGGGCCGCAGGGGCGCCTCCATCTTCGCTCGGGGCCCGGCCCCCGCCGGCGCTGCCCGCGGCGCCCGGCTCCCCGCTAACGAGCACGGGCGGCGCCGCTGCCCGACATGGAGCCTCGGCCCGCCGCTCCGCCTGCGCGAGGGGCGAGCAGAGGCTACCACCGCGAGCGGCCCGGCCCCGTCCCTTCCGCCCGGCCCGGCGGGCCTGCGAGGGGCCCCGGCGCCCGGCCGCCCCCTCCCGGCCGCCCGCGCGCCGCCGGGGCCCGGGGCCGGCGCGGCGCCTGAGGGGGACGGCCCGGCTCTTTGTGGGGCGCCCGGGACCTACCTCCTCGCCCGCCGGCCCGCCCGCGGCCCGCTCCCCGGCGCCCGCCGCCCGCCGCCGTCTCCCGCGCGGCCCCGCACGTCCTCTCGCGGGCGCCGCCGCCGTCGCCGCCGCACCACGTTCCCCCGCCGGGGCTGCGTCACCGGGAGGCGCGCTCCCCGCCAGCGTGGGCCGGCGCCCCGCGGCCCGCCCGAGCGCGCGGGCCGCGGGCCCAGAGCGCCGCCCTGAGGCCCGCCGGGGACATGACACCCTCCCGGCCGTGCCGCCGCGTCCGCCCTGAGCGCGGGCTCGGCCCCCCGTGCGCGGGGCTCCGGGACGCGCCCGCGCACGCGCGGGGCCGCCGCCCGCGTCCTCAGGGACCCTCGCGGGGCGGCGGGCGGAGGCGGAAGGCGGGGCGCGCAGGCGGCGGGGGCCGCGGCGCCGGGCGGGAGGCCGCCTGAGGCGGGGCGCCGGGCCCACCCCGCCGCCCCGTCCCGCTCGGGGGGCTCGGCCGCGCGGCCTGTGCTGGGCTGCGCGTCCCAGAGGCCTTCCCGAACGCCCGGGCTCCCGGGGCGTCTCGGCGGCCTTTCTCCCGCTGGGGCGCGCGCGCTGCCTCCGCGCCGGCGCCGCGCCTCTGCCTGGGTCAGCGGTCCTGCCGCAGCTGAAGCGACGTCGGGGACCACCGCCCGGTTCCGGCCCCGCCGCTTCCTCGGGGGGCGACCTGGGCCGAGCAGGACATCGTGGTTGGCGACGTCTGCGCGTCCTCACCTGCGGCTCCGAGAGGATAAGGTTTCGCATCTGACACCCAGGAAAGTGTCCATGAGGCGCTTTACAGCATTCTGAGGGGGGCGATCGACCTGAGAGGCTCTGAGATGCTCCGCAGGGCGCGGGGTACGCAGCAGGAGCTTAGGGCAGCGGTGTGGCTGGCGTTTCACGAGCGGCCTCACCGTTTCGGTTCCAGTCTTGTCCTGTAGGTAGAGAGAAAGTTGCCAGCTTGCAAACTGGCAGAGTTATTTTTAGAGCCCGGCGAAGGTTTTGAACAAAAAAGCCAGCGAACGCTTGGCCGATGCGTTTAGTGGCTGAAAAATCACAGAAGAGCCAGCTGCCGATGTTGGCTTGTGGCTCT
Source organism: Hippopotamus amphibius kiboko (assembly GCF_030028045.1). Classification (NCBI taxonomy): domain Eukaryota; kingdom Metazoa; phylum Chordata; class Mammalia; order Artiodactyla; family Hippopotamidae; genus Hippopotamus; species Hippopotamus amphibius. The sequence goes on from NC_080187.1 coordinate 228,324,012, forward strand.
GAACATCTGATTCAGCTCCATGCTTGGGTAACGTGCTCCTCGCTGTGGACCATTGTACCCGATTGCATAATGTAGGAACTAAATGCACACCTGAACAGGACAGGGAATATATGTATTTTCTTGTGCTCCATGCACAAAGAGCGCTTATTTAGGAAGCATAAGTAAGCTCAGACTTACATGCCCTGTGGACAAAGCCTGTGTGTTTGCGGCATTGAAAAAATGATTGAAGAACAGTTCCTTCTTTCAAAAGCTTCTTGGCACTTGTTTTGGTGGGCAAATACTTTTGGCTTCAATGACTCAAAATCTTTTCAAATGTTCTATTGGTGTCCTAGTACTTACTGTCATAGATTCCTTTTTTCCCCCTTCAACCCTATAAGCATTGATCCTTTTTCTAGTCTGAAATGGATTTATCCTACTTATTTATACCTGCATTATTCCTCAGAGAACTTGAGGCAGCATACAGAAAATGCATGCTATAGCATAAGATGAGAATGCGGAAATTGGTATGATGTTAAAGGAAGGAAGGACAGGATACCAGGACAATACAGCAGATTGGCCAGCGCAGAGTGTTTTATAGTGTTTTTGAGATCACAATAAACTAATCGATTGACAGAGAGGTACACCTTTTCCTGATACTAGCAGTTTAGGAAAACTTACTTCATGGGCCTTCCTGAAGTGGAAACTCTGAATTCCCAGTTTGAAACAAGGACAGATGTCTTTCTGACAATCCTGTAAGCATGTTATTCTTGAAACACTATGTTTGATGTGAATTAGGCAATAAAAAGTTTGAGGTCATAGGCTTGGACAAGACCCTGGAGTGCAGATACTTTATGTTGCCAGTAATGACAGATCCACATGCTTTGACCATCAACCGAGAGGTGGATAGCATGCAAAAAGTCAAGGTTCTGTGTGGCGGTGAAGAAATGTGCCTGCCATAATTGTTTTCTTACTCTTACCACAGTTGTTGCAAGGAAAAACACATCTGCTTTATACTTACTCCAAGAGAATCTTCAGAATTTTTAACCACTGGTTGAGTTTATTATATCAAGGTCAGTGAAGTCATAGCTTGTGTGTTAAATATTACATGGTTAGTAAAGAAATTCACATTCAATTTGAATAAAACAAACATACGGTGCATAAGCTTAATTTTACACCCTAAACAATTTAGCATATGGTTTCAAGGTTGACGGTTACATAACAATAAAAAGTTGTAGCAAACAAAAGTTTCTTACAAACTACCAAATTTTATGATGCCAAAGTATTGAATAAGAATAAATGTGGCTTGATGTAATTGTCATATATTCTTTGTGTCTTCATAATATCTGACATGTAAATATCTTCCATGTTTTACTTTTATCTACCTAACAGCTTTTTATGGTTTTGCTCTATGCTTTATAGTGTTTACCCCTTCTTTCAAAGTTCTTTAGGAAAATGCTAATTATAATCTGGGGCCTCTGGTTTCAATTTTAGCCAAGGCTGAATTTTTTAAAATTGGGAGACACAGGGACTTCCCTGGTTGTCTAGTGGTTAAGACATGGTGCTTCCATTGCAGGGGGCACGGGTTAGATCCCTGGTCAGGGAACTAAGTTCCCACATATAGCGCAGCATGGCCAAAAAATAGGGGAAAAAATGGGGACATAAAATTTTTTAACTTCTACCTAGTTAAATTTCACAATTTACTAACCAAGACAATGGCTAATTAAAACCTTCAAGCGTGACAAAACAGAGCATGAGGTCAATAATTTTAGTGTGGAACATATAGGCTTAAGCAATATAATTTCCTGATGAATCTGCCAACATAAACTAGTTGCAAAATGTAATTTTATGTGATTGAGCTTTATAGGTTTGTTAAATATAAATCAATTAAATGTTGGAAGGCATTTGCCATAATTATGATTTGGATTTTCAAATAGTTAATCTTAAACCATTCTTTTTGTTACTAATGAGGATCAGTTGTCTGTTGAGGCCAAAACTGTGTTTTCAAAGTACAGGGGAATTCTGTTTTGTTCTGGAGAGCAGAAGAACATGTGTCTCATTCAGAATCAATATCAGGTCATTATGATGGGAGTTAAAAAAAAAAAAAAGAGTTGAGGAAGGCAGTGCACATCCTTTTTTTAATCCAGCTTGGATTGATCATCTGATATGTAGCCTTGATCCTCAGGGTGTTTTTAAACTTTGTATGAGAATTGATAGCGGGGTTCCTGTATTCAGCTGAGTTGAAAGGCAACCCTTGGCTTGCTACAGGGCTAGGCAGATGCTAAACACCTGACCACAGGATTCTAAGTGATTTTTGTGATGTGAACTGCCCTTTAGGAACTGAATGTTATCTGATGACTCATAAATTGAACGTAGGCAGCAGAATTCCATTGTCCAATGGAAAGGTATATACTGGGCTGGCCTGAGCTGATCTGGAAGGCACAAGTAAAGTACATGGACTGACTTTCATTGTACCTGCCCCTACTTCTTTGCCACCTTTTTTGAACCATCTCTTTGGGCTCATGGTCACTTACCAGAGGAAGGAGAAACCTGGGCCTGGTTCATTAATGGTCTGGATGGTACACTAGCACCAACTAGAAGCATAGAGCCACTGAATTATGGTCCTACTTCGTAGTGAAATTGTCCTGAAAAGTAGAGATGAAGAGAAATTTTCCCAGAGGGCATGATTTTGAATAGAACATCTGGTTGTCCTCTGTGTTAGGAATGAAAGGTGCCTGAGGTATGGATCTATACTAATCTATGCACAGTAATTAATAGGTCGGCAGTAACTTGGAAATAAGAAGATGAGAAATAAGGAAGTCAGTGGGAGATATGTTATGGATAGGGTCTCAAAATTGACCCAGAATGTGAAAATATCTGTGAACCATTTGCCCACAAGAGGGCATCTGTCCCAGTAATCAGGTATACGAGATGGTCTGTCCTATGGATGTCAGTCAGCCTCTACTCAGTCACCCCAGTACTAGTTCAGTGGGGCCATGTGGCAATAGGAATGGAGGCTAAACATGAATTCGCTGGCATGGACTTCCACTTGCCAAGGGTAATACAGTTACTGCCACTATGGAGTATTTAACTTGCTTATAGCAGAGGCCCCTGCAGTGACCCTAGTAAGGTACTATTCCCTAGACAGACCAGGTGGCAGTTTAATTAAACCAGATCCCTTTGATTATGGAGGGAAGAGCAATTTGTCCTCATGAGAATAGATACATAGTCCAGATACAGGTTTACCATCCCTGCTTGGGAAACTTCTACTAGTACCACAACTATGGATTTATAGAATGCCTTATTTTACCACCACGTGTCACAAACAACATTAAATTTTACTATGATGGAAGTATGACAATGGAGTCATGCCCATGAAATTAACTGACCTTACCTCAAACCCATCACTTAGAAGCATCTAGTATGATACAATGGAGGAAAGTCCTGCTGAAGGATCAGTTGGCTGAGAGAGAACCCCTGTGAGGATATGATGTAAGATATAACTCAGTAGCCAATATATATTGCCATCTACCCCCTATTCAGAATGCCTGGGCCTAGGAACCAGGGGGTGGAGGTAGGTCCTTTTATTATTCCTAATAATTCACTTGAAGAATTTTTGTCTATACAACTTTGACTCTAAAACATTGGGCTTGGTGGATCTGAAGACCCTAGTGCCCAAGGGACAGATACTTTCCCCAGATAACCCAGTCACAGTTCCATTAAATAGGAAGCTGACACTACTACCTGGGCTACGTGAGGTCTTCAGACCACTGAGCCAAGAGTTAGAGAGGGGGTCATGGTACTGGCTGGGGTGATTGGTCTTAATTACCAAGGGGAAATTCGTTGTTGCTTGACAAAGAGAGTGAGGACCTGTGTCTGGAACCCCAGGTACGCACTAGGGTACATCTTGGTTTTCACGTGTCCAAAATTACTGAAAAATGGGAAACTGCAGCAATCCAGTAAAGATAAGACCACTAAGGACTCGGATTCTATGGAAGTAAAGTTTGGATCACCCCACCAGGTGGGAGACTAGTAGAGGGTAAGGGGAAAATGGAAGCTATGATTATGACCTTGGGCACTTTACTTAGAAACTATCCTCTTTCCCTATTATCAGAACCACAGTCTTGTGGGCTTTTTCTGAGTGGCTACGTCCATTAAAGGAGACTGAGACCCTCCCCAATCCTAGGGGATAAATGTTGGTTGGCCAAGCCTCATTCCTCTTGTTAAGGGAATGGTTTAGGCTTAGACAGTTGTGGACAATGACACATGAGGAAAAGTCTGCTGGAGTGCTTCTAGGTTTTCTTTGCTTTTAGCAAGGTGCACAAAACATAGACATGCCTTCCTCTGTCTCCAGGTATGACTGTCTGCCTCTGATGACTGGAATGGCAGATGCTGTTTTGGAACTATGGGAAGAGCCCGCATTAGAAAATAAGCCCACACACTGAGTATGATAGAATGCAACCTTGGTCCTTGTGAAAAAGTCTGCTTGTATTCTTTGATATCCATTTCTCTTTCTGTGATATTAGAGTCCCAAAATTTTAATTAAATACATGGTGTATTTATCAACTGCACAGGACATGTATGGTCAGTGGTATTTGAGTTGAGATGATGAGTGCAACTTCTGAGTTATACCCTCAGAATGGATATATGCACTTCTTCCTTTTCTTTCCTTTTACCTGCTGGAATGAGGATGTGAATGTCCAAGCAACCATCTTGAATTACATGATGGAAGTCCCGAGTTAAGGATGGAAGTCCCAAGTTAAGGATGGAAGAAAGTATAGAGAAAGAGCTTGGGTTCCTTGATATTCCGAGGCCACCATATTAGTCCTGGATGGCTTACACTCAGATTATTTCATGAGAGAAAAATAAGTATGTCTTAAGCCACTGTAATTTTTTTATAGCAGCCAAATCTTTATCCTAACTAATATAATCCATGATGATATTGAACTGATGAACAAACCACCATAGAACCAACCTATCTTCAAAAAAATTGTGATAGTAAATATCCTTTTATTTAAGCCATTTTGAGTTACAGCCAAAAGCATTCTAACTGAAATACTTTTCCAAGATTGCTAGTTATAGAGGAAGGAGCAAGGTGGACAGTCAGTTACTGAAAAACTCCTGATTGAAAGAGTTCTTTTCTTATGATGGGAGAAAATGAGCATGATGAAGGAACCAACAGAAGAAAAAATAACTGAGGATATAGGAGGGAGGGAATAATTTTTGGCGTAATATCCCAGAGGAGTCAGGAAGAGAGAGGATCTAGAGTACTAAAGTACAAATACCTTTTCTTCTTTTTTTCTGATTTAAAATAAACTTGACTTTGATTTTTAAAAAATAGCTTTATTGAGATATAATTCACCTACCATATAATTCACCAATTTATGTAAGTTGGTGACTTTTAGTATATTCACAGATTTGAACAGAATTGATTTCATAGTCAATTTTAAAAGGTTTTTATTACCCCCCAGAAGAAACCTCATGTTCAACAGCAATTGCTGCTCAGTTTCTCCCCAGCCTCCCACCCACCCTCTCTAGCCTTAGGCAACCTTTAGTCTACTATCTGTCTCTATAAATTTGCCAGTTTGGGGCATTTCATATAAATGGGATAATACAATAAGTGGTCTTTGTGATTGGCTTCATTCAGTTAGCATGTTTGCAAGGTCCATCCGTGGTGTAGCATTTGTCAGTACTCCCTTCCTTTTCATGGCTCAGTAATATTCCATTGAATGGCTATACCACATTTGGTTTATCCATTACCAAATGGCATTTAGGTTGTTTCCACCTTTTGGCTACTATAAACAATGCTGTTATGAACATTCCTGTACACATTTTTGTGTAAACATATGTTTTCATTTCTTTTGGGTATGTATCTATGGGTGGAATTGCTGGGCCATATGGTAACTTTATATTTAACTTTTTGAGAAGCTGCCATACTGTTTTCCAAAGTGGTTGTATTCCCACCAGCAAGGCCAGTTTCCCCACATCCTCACCAACACTTTTTATGGTCTTTCTTTTTGATTATAGCCATCCTAGTAGGTCTCAAGTGATATCTCACTCTAGTTTTTTAAACTTTGATCTGCATTTCCCTAGTGACTAAAAACGTTAAATCATCTTTTCATGTGCTTCTTGGACATTTTATTTTCTGTGGCGAAATGTGTATTTAGATCCCCTGCCCATTTTTTTTTAATTCAGTTATTTGTATTTTTACTGTGTAATATTGATACCTCAGGTTCCAGTTCAACACCACAGAGTTCATTCTGTCCTTCCCCTTTCCTTATTACAGCTTCATCTCCAAAAGCAAGAAATCTGGCTCTGATTATGCACCATGTATTTGTTCAATTCTAGTGCACACATAAATACTTCAAAATTGCTAACCCACGCATGTCCTGGTAGAAAAATAAATTATGAACTAAAGAACAAGACTTGTGTACAGTTTTTGTCTTTAGTCGTAGAGCATACAAGCAAAATTCTGTTTTCTAAAGCTCCTCAGGTTTAGAAAACCCTTCAGGGTAGTTATGTTAGTCACCTGTAATATAGTTAGGTTCCCTTTTTTTTCTTACTGTTTGTAATTCCATTTTGAGTTCCTTCCACCCCTCAATCCATCTCCTGATTGATTTTAGTTATTTACCTATTTTGGAGAATGTGAAGCATTACCATGGCTCTAACAGTCAGGGCTATATAAAAAGGTTGCACTTGGGGAAGTATCAGTCCTCCTAATCCTTACTGCCCTACTCCCATTCTTCCCTGGCTTCCATCCTGTTCCTGCCCATCTCCTGTAGATAACTGATCTCCCTGGTTTCTGGTTTATCCTGTATTTCTTTTGCACAGATGAGCAGATACATTTTTTATATCCTTTTCCTCCTTACAGGAGGGATAAAGTATTTGTGCTTTTGGGTTTTTTTTTTTCTTTCAATTTAACAGTGTATTCTGGAAATCAGTATGTTATCAGTTCATAAAGATCTTCCATATTCTTTCTTTTTTTTAAGTCTTTATTGCATTTGTTACAATATTGTTTCTGTTTTATGTTTTGGTTTTTGGTCCCCGAGGCATGTGGGATCTTAGCTCCGGGACCAGGGATCGAACCCGCATCCCTTGCACTGGAAGGCGAAGTCCCAACCACTGCACCTCCAGGGAAATCCCTGTACTCTTTCTTATAGCTGCATAGTGTTCCACTGTGCACATGTGCTATAGTGTATTTAATGACTCTCCTATATATGGTCATTTAGTTATTTCTAATATGTTGCAATAAAAAATGTTGCAATAAATTACTCTGTATGTATGTATTTTCATACTGTTGGAGATATTTCTTTAGAGTAGATTAAACTTATGGTTTTAAAAAATAAATATGTTCTAACAATGTCCACTGAGTCTAGAAACAGTGAAATTCCAGCTAGCAGTGAGCACAATTAGCACTCAGATCTTGGTTTCTAAATTCCTTTTGTCATTAAAAACAGCCAGAGTTTCTTGGAGGACTGGTTATTCCTAGTTCAGAGGCAGGGAAAATACAGGGGAAACTTGAAACATTTTCTTGTGCCAGAAAACAAGGAAAATGATCAAAGACAAATAGAACGTGTTTAAAAGGACACAGGTATTAACTTGAAGGGGCTACCATTTGTCAAATTTAGGGCCATTTGAGCATGAGAAAGAATAATGATGGTAAATGAAACAATAAAGCTTTATTTTAGATTTCATGAATCCATGAAGTGGATAGTGGTACTCAACAAAGGTGGCAAAGGAGATGCCAACTACTAAATGTAAAATGTAAAAGAAATGGTAACATTATTATTATTATTATCTTAATTTATTTTATTGACTATGTTGGGTCTTCATTGCTGCACACGGGCTTTCTGTAGTTGTGGTGAGTGGGGGCTACTCTTTGTTGTGGTGTGTGGTTTCCTCATTGTGGTGGCCTCTCTGGTGGAGCACAGGCTATAGGTGCGTGGGCTTCAGTAGTTGCGGCACATGGGCTCAGCAGTTGTGGCTCACAGGCTCTAGGGCTCAGGCTCAATAGTTGTGGCACACGGGCTTGGTTGCTCTGCGGCATGTGGGATCTTCCGGGACCAGGGATCAAACCCATGTCCCCTGCATTGGCAGGTGGATTGTTAAGCACTGCGCCACCAGGGAAGTCCAAGAAATGGCATAATTATTTTTAAGTCACCATTTTAAAATCACTAATGTAAAGTCGATTCAGGCAAGGATGTCAGTGGATGCTAAAAACCATCGGATGAAAAGTTCTTGGCCAAGACATTCACACAGTCTCAAATATTATCTCACAGATTACTTATTAATTACAACAGAAAAAGGGTTTTTAAAAAATAAATTTCTTTTTCAGTTAGGAATAGATATTGAATTACGTATATAACTTTTTTGGGGCGGAATCTACTGTACTCTTTTTTAATGGGATTCATCTGAAGGGGATTATCAGGCTGGAATACAAGCTGAGAATTATGGTAAAGAACTAGAAGAAAACCAGAACACACTTCTTTTTGTTCAGTGAATTTGGTTTGTAGGTATGGGGTGAGATAATTTCTATCTTCCTATGTTGTCTCATTCGTGTTTAGGGAATGCAACTCTTTTGAACACAGTCCCCTTTAAGACCATAATGTAAATGTCGTTTACAGTGTTCTGAGAGCATAGAACCACTAACTGAAATACGAAATGCATAAGATTTGGCACTGGTGAGTGAGAGAGTTTGGTTGTTGACATATTCACTTTGAAGTGTCCGTAGGAAAACAAAGTGAAGGTGACCTCAGGCAGTTATAAATTCAGCTCTGGAATGATGATTTTCTCTCCTCAAGAGAGCTTAAGACTAGAAGAGTAGATGTGGGGATCAGCAGCATGGATGGAGGGCCCATGTGAAGCCATCATAGGACATTACACAGAGGGAACCCAGAGTGAAGAGTTGTCTGTGAAGAGGACTAAACAGAGACCAAGGATCTGGTCATTAAGAAGCGAGCAGTAACCTCCCAGGCAGAACTGATCTGTGTAGAGTAGGGGCAACCACCAAATGCGGGAGAAAACTGTGAGGAGGTGAGGAATGGGACAGTGGTATCCTGAGGGTCAGGTAGCATGAAGGGACAGTGTTTCTAGGACACTGAAAATTAAGTTTATAGATAAAGAGGAAGAAACCAGTGAAAAGGGAGAGATTGAGAATATTTTTTAAAGTATTTATTACCTTTTGCTTTCTATTCAAAGTTGTCTGCAACCTTTGTTATTGCCAAGGCTCTCCCAGACTATGTAATATGACGTTACTTAGAATATCTGTCCACATAACTCCAGAGGCTATCTCTGCACATCTAGTGGGAAATTTTGCCCACTAGACATGGAGTTAGTTGCAGATTATGGTGAACCTCCAGCTTTCGTTTATCTTGACCTTCTTAGTCTAAATTTGCTATCCTAATATTCAGACAGGCCTGTTCGGTATACAGGTACAAAAACGCATGATACCTTCTTTACCAACATGACCTTGTTTTTAGATTAGGGAGGAAATGGTGCCTGGTAGATACATGCAGATTATTTTAATTTCTTTGGCTCTGTAAATGTGGGTCGCCTGCATGTTTCTACTAATATGTAGCTGGTCTAGGAGACAGGTATTTGAACATCTGGAATCACGCAGTATATTGGGTTGTGTATTTCTGACTGTATAATGCTGTTAACTTCTTTGAGAGTGTGTAAAGGGAGTGCTGCTTATTTGTACGTGTTTTCCATCGAAACCGTTGCAGGGCATCGTCTGTCACTGTCTTCAGGCTCTGGGGGTGGGCTGAGGCAGGGAGGGTGTGACGCTGCTGTTTGTGTGAACTCGGGCTTGTGATGCTGAGCTCGGTTCATCCGCTCTCTCCTCCCTTCTCCTCCCCACGCCTTCCCACCAGCGCCACAGCAACATCCTCAGAGCCGGAGTGAACTGCGCCCGGCGCGGGCACAGGGCCTCCCCCGCCAGCCACCTGCGGCCGGGAGAAGGCGAGCGCAGGGACAGCGCCCCACCGCCACCCGTCCCCGGAGCGCCATGGCCAAGAACCGCAGGGACAGAAACAGTTGGGGTGAGTCGCGCGTGGGGACCTCGGCCGCCCGCACGGGCCCGGGCCCTCCGCTCTCCGGGTCTGGAGACAGGAGGGCCGAGGGCTGCCCGGCGCCCGCCTCCGGGCTGGGAGACGGCCGCGGCCGAGCGGACCCGTGGACGCGGCATCTCGCCGCGGGGCGGAGGGGCGGAGGGGCGGAGGGGCGGAGGGGCGAAGGCCGCAGCTCCGCGCAGCCGGACACTCCCGCTTCTCCCCCTCCCCTCCTCCCAGCATTTGGACAGCGCCCACCGGGTCCTCGGGGGACCCGCCGGTCCGGCTTCGGCTCGGGAGGTTGACGGGCAGGGGAGAGCGCGGGCAGGGGGCGGCGGTTACGGCGAGGGGCGGAGACCCCCGCCCCCCTCCCCCAGGAGCTGCGAGCGCCAGGCCTCGCGGGGCTCGGTCCTGGCGGGCGGGCGGGCAGCGCGGGAACAATGCGGCGGAGCGCTGCAGCCCCGAGCAGCGCCTGCGAGGCCCCTGGGGCTGCAGCGCCCCTTCTCATCTGGGTGTCGGGTGGGGAGCCTGGGAAGGAGGGGAGCGAAGTTGTGGTTTCCAGCCTTCTGCCCCACCCCGACCTGGCACCCCGTTCAGGCCAGCCCTCAGGGTGGCATTGTTCTTAGATTTTACCTTTTGGAGATACTGGGCTCATGATTCAGCACCAGGCCGAGGGGAGGGGGAGAGAGAGGCTAGGCCCCGTGGGTTCACGCCGCGAGTGGGTGGGCGGCGCTCACGCAGGCGGAGAAGAGAGAGCGCAGTGATGCAGGAGAAATCGCAGCCCCGCCCGCTCTGCTGAGCCAGACGTGGTTGAGGACGGTGAGTGTGGGCAGGATGGGCGTCTTTTTCCTCTCTGGGCTCCCGACTTCTTCCAGTCACGGTGCTACACTCCGTGCCATCTTAGGGCATCTTATTATCTGCACGAGAGCAGATCTCACACCAGTGTGGCTTAGTGGCTGGAGAAACAGTTTGCTCATTAGCTTTGAATTATTTGCAAGTTTACATCCTCTAGGAGTTCAGAGCTCCTTGATTGATTCTCTTCTGTGTCTCAGTTAAGATCTCTTCTATAACTGTCCATCGATTGAGAAGTATAAATTTACATTTTAATTAGTTATTTTAATTAGTAATTTTATGAAAATTGGTTATCTTTTCTGAAAAGATCATATTTTTCCTTGCCTCCGATTGGTTGCAGGACCAGCTTAACTCCCAAGTACACAAAGTCTACATTTGAGCGATTATCCAAGGCTTATGGTGGATGTGGGGACTTGCAGCAGGGAGGTCTGCCTTTAGTTGTCTCAGTTTGAGAGCAATCGGTTCCATTTTCCGATATCACCAAATCCCAGTTTTAGTAGGCGTGACTATTGCATTAACACCGTTTTGTTTGCTTCTTCTGAAATACGGGTAAACTTTTCAGAGTATCCCTTTTCCCTCCTTTCTCTTGGCCTCCAAAATAGGAATTTCCTGAACAGTCACCATTAAGGTGTGTGTGTTCAAGTCAATTTTGGTCTTAATCTCTGTGCACTGTTGACCCTATTAAGAGACAGGAGTGTGAAAATTTATTCTGACCATGAAAATTTTTCTCCTTCATGAAGCTTCGGATCATTATTTTTCAGTATTTCCTTTGGTTACAAATTTCTTATGTAGTGGGGGGTTCTTCTTTCTCGGGAATGCGGTTCTCAAACGGGATTTGCATAAAAATGACATTGAGAACTTATTAGAAATGCAGATTCCCACATCTTCCAGCCAGAGCTTTTGAATCAATACATCTGAAATAAGGCCTAGGAATCTGCCTTTTAATTAGCATTTTAGGCGATTGAGAACTAGATCATCTTTGAATGTTACTCTCAGAAACATTGTCTTATTTACATCTGATAGAAATGTATTCAAGACAGTTTACCCAGGAGGCATCAAAAGAGTTTAGAGTCAAGTGATGAATTAAGAAAAGAAATACCAGAGTTACTATGTGTTCACTGGAAATTTCACAGGAAAGAAATAGTGGAATTGTGGAGACTTATCTTGATGCTCTATGGAAATGCTTTACTACTCAGATTTTTCTTTGCTGTAAAGTGTGTATGATAAATGACTTAGAAAATGTAGCATATGGAGTACGACATAGAAATGTTTGGCAAAGATGTTAGCTATGTCTCTCTTGTCTACTACAATGCCTAATATGTAATAGGCATTTAATAATAACAATAATAACTAACATCATTGAGCTAATATCATATGAAATAGGTATTATAATCCTCATTTTACATATTAGAAGTTAAATAATAGAGCTAGGACTCCAACTCTGGCAGTTTGACTTAATTCTTTTGTCATCATCAGTATTTTGTTGAATGGGTAATACTTTCTGCATTGTATAGAACTATAATTTTCAAGACACATTCATCTACATTATAGCATTTGATCTTTAGCCTCCTACGTTGTCAAGACATATTCTCTATTTGCAGATGAAAAAACTGAGTCTCAGGTAAGTTAAATAACTTGGTGAAAGTCACATAGTATTTAGTAAGTTAAAGGACTGAGATTAGAACCTAGAGTTGTCTTCTAATTTATTTTCTATAACATAATGCTATGGAATGTTTCTATGTTTAATGGGGCATGGTGGGAGGTTAATAGAGAAAACAGGCCTTCTTAGAAGGCACAGGTCTCTGATGAGAAAAAAACTCAGGTGATAGCTTAGAAAAGAAGACAGTAAATTGACCTTATCATCTAGTTAAATACATTATTTTTCAGATGAGTTAGAAATCAAAAGGTGGAGGGGAAAGGTAAACTATACAGAATTAGAAAATATAAGATTTCCAAGAAAAGGGCAAGAGAGATACTTGCAAAATTTGTACGGGGGACCTAAAATTGAGATAAGGACCCTATAGGACCAATAACAGGCCTTTTTATCTGAGTGGTCAGAGACCTGTTAGGTCCTACAGGGGCCATGGAAGCTAGAAAACAGGAAAGCATCTCTGCTGACACCCAGAGCTCGGTGGTATTTGAGGATCATACCCATATATACAACTGGGAATCTCACCATATGTACCCGAGTCCACACTGAACTGGAAGTCTGAATAAATGTAAGCATTTAAAAGTCAATTCTCAAAAAATAGGCATCGTTATCCTTATTTTAATATATAAGGATTCTGAGACTCAGAGTGTAACTTCCCAGAGGTTCAATGATTTATGTTATAGACCTAGGATTTAAATTTAGCATTGTTTGTTTACCTAGTCCATGTGATGAGGACAAGGAACTAAAATAGAATGCCAGTAGGTGCCACCACAAGCCTGTCTAGGCTTAAGCTGGTATAAGAAATCAATGTTCTATAAACTTGATCGCCTTGGACTTGAAATGAAAGCAAAGAATATGCTAGTGTGGAAGATAAAGGAGACAGATGAGTATCAGAAACAGAAGCCAGAAAGCAGTCTTTCAATGTTGGGCTTAGAGTTTAAGTACTCCCAGAAACAAAACAGAAGTGTACCCATTTTTGTTTATTTGTTTTCATTAATTACAGTTGTTTAAAAACTTGGGATACCACATGGAAATTTGAGTTTTCTACAACATAACAGAAACTCAGTGCAATATTGCTTTTGAAGAATAATATTTGCACTAGAGTGTCAGCTTTTCCTGCCCTTTTAAAAAACAACTCTTATACATTTGTTGAAAATTAATTTTTAGGTTTCTGTTTTCGTTTTTTGAGGAGAGGTTAAAAACAATCTTGATTATAGTAATCTCCTGATCTTTCTTTTCCAGTTGGCTGTATTCTATTTTCCTTGAAATGAGACTGTTTGTCCCTTTGTACTTGCCTCATTTTCTATGTATCTGTTCCTCCTGAAACAAAATAAAATTTCTGTTGGGTCATATATGTACTTCCCCTACAGACTCTCCCCTCCACATTATTCTAATTTAATATGCCTTCCCTACATCTTTTTTCATATACGTATAAAACTTTATATCTGCTTACCTTGTCTTAATAGCTCTTGGGATATATCTTTGCTCCATTTCAAACTCTGCAGCCTTTATTGTCTTCAGAAACCAGTGACTAGACTGTAAGTGTAACCTGTGATCATCAGGAAAATGATTTACTGTGAGAAACTTTAGTCATAAAAAATAGTTGAGTATTTTTAAATTTGGAGGCTCTTCTTTTACATAAAAATTATTCTATAAAAATATCTATATATACAAAAGAAAAATAAAACATAGATATTCAGTTTTAAAAAGTATAATAATGAGAACCTGTATTCCCCCCTCCCCAGCTGAAAAAATAGAACTTTATCAATATTTTGACACTGCTTGTGTGCCCTTTCTTAATGGCAAAGTCTCCTTATAAATACTTTCATAAATTTGGTGTTTCTCATTTCCTGATCATATATATATATGTATGTGTGTATATATGAACATATATGTCACTAAATAATGTATTATTTAGTTTTACATTTTTAAGAACCTAAAATAAATGGAATCTGGAGTATACATTTTTCCACAAAGTATTTTGTTTACTTACTTATAATACCCACAGTTGGTATTATAATAGATGTGAAATAATATCTCACTATGGTTTAAATCTGTGTTTTACTGATTACCAATGATGTGTGAGTATATTTTTATATATATATTAACCATTAATATTTCCTACTCTGAGCCTGTTTGCCCTTTGCTGATCTTTTGTCAGGTTGTTTGTCCTTTGCTGCTTTGTGATGTGACTTTGCTCTATTGATGGTATATTTTAGTAAACAGAAGTTTTATATTTAAAAATAGTCAATTTAATATTTTCCTTTATGGTTTGTGCTCTTTGTATTTTAAGAAACCTTCCTCTACCTCAAAGTTACAAAATTTTCTCCTATGGTATTTGGTTTTAAAGTTTTGCATGTCTCTTTTTTTCATTTTTTAAGTTGTAGTTAAATATACATAACATAAAATTTACCATCTTAACCATTTTTAAGTGTACAGTTCAGTGGTACTAAGTACATCCATGTTGTACAATCACCACCAGCATCCATCTCCAGAATTCTTTTCATGTTGTGAAGCCTCTGTACCTGTTAAACACTAACTCCCCATTCCCTCCTCCCCCAGCCCCTGGCAACCACCATTCTGCTTTCTGCCTCTATGATATTGACTACTCTAAGTATCTTATATAAGTTGAATCAAGTATTTGTCTTTTTATGACTGGCTTATTTCACTTAGCATAGTGTCTTCAAGTTTCATCCATGTTGTAGCACAGTAGTCCCCAACCATTTGGGCACCTGAGACTGGTTTCATGGAAGACGATTTTCCCATGGACTGGGGTTGGGGGTTTATGGTTTTGGGGTGATTCAAGCGCATTGCATTTATTGTGCACTGTATTTCTGTTATTATTACCTTGTAATATATAATGAAATAATTACACAGCTCACCATAATGCTGACAGGAGGCAGAGCTCAGGCAGTAATTCACGCACTGGGGACCGGCTATAAATACAGATGAAGCCTTGCTCACGCGCCCGCTGCTCACCTCCTGCTGTGCGGCCCTGTTCCTAACAGACCACAGACTGGTACTGGTCATGGCCCCGGGGGTTGGGGATCCCTGTGGTAGCATATATCAGAATTTTCTTCCTTTCTAAAACTGAGTAATGTTTCATTGACTGTATATACCACAGTTTGCTTATCCATTCATCTGTCAATAAACACTTGTGTTGCTTCCACATTTTGGCATCTGTAAATAATGCTATTATGCACATGGGTGTTCAAATATATCTCTTTGAGGCCCTGTTTCAATTCTTTGGGTATATACCTAGAAGTAGAGCTGGTGAGTCATGCGGTAGTTGTAGTTTTAATTTTTTGAGGAACTGCCATACTGTACTCCACAGTGGCTGTACTGTTTTACATTCCCATTAGCAGTGCACAAGGCTTGTGATTCCTCTACATCCTCACCAACACTTGTTCTTTTCTGTTTTTTTGAATAGTAGCTATCCTGGTATATGTGAGGTGGTACCTCATTGTAGTTTGTATTTCATTTCCTAATTTCTCTTATTTCTTCTTTGATTCATTGGGTATTGATGAGTGTGTGGCCTAATTTCCACAAATTTATGAATTTTCCAGTTTTACTTCTGTTACTCATCTCTGACTTCATTCCACTGTGCATTAGAGAAGATATTTTTTATATGATATCTATCTTTTAAAAATCTACTGAGACTTAATTGTGTTCTAACATATGATCTATCCTAGAGAATGTCCTTGAGAAGAATGTGTATTCTGTTAGGTAGAATGTTCTGTATAAGTCTGTTAGATGGAGTTGATTTATTATATCGTTCAGATTCTCTATTTCTTTGCTTATCTTCTGTGTGATGGTTCTATCAATTATGAGTGTGGGGTATTGAAATCTCCAACTCAACACTTCACATATTTTGATGGCCTGATTATTAAATATATAAATGTTTATAATTGTTATATCTTCTTGCTGTATTGAACCTTTTATTAATGATGATGTCCCTCTTTGTTTCTTTTAAACTTTTTGAGTTTGTCTATTTTGTCTGTATATTAATATAACCACTCCTGTTCTCCTTTGCTTACCATTAACACTGAATATCTTTTTCCATCCTTTCACTTTCAAACATTTGTGTCTTTGGACCTGAAGTGAATCTCTTGTACACAACATGTAGCTGGATCATGTTTTTTTATCCATTATACCAGTCTCTGTCTTTTGATTGGAGAGCTTAATCCATTTATATTTAATGTAACTTACTGATAAGGAGGGACTTACTTCTGTCATTTTGCTGTTTGTTTTCTATATGCCTTATAGCTTTTTTTGGTTCTTTATTCTTGGCTTTTGGTATTCAAGTTCTTTGGAAAGCCCAGTTGGGATTTTTTAAATTAAAATTGCATTCAATTTGTAGACTAATTTGGTAGAATCAAGATTTTTACTCTATTAAATATTCCTGTCCATGTACATGGCATATTCCTTCATTTATTTAGCTTTTGTTTCCTGATGTCTTGCAGTACTTTAAAAACTCTCCTTGAAGGGCCTGCTTATTGTTTGTTGGTTTTCTTATGTTCCTTACATTTTTTATTGTTATGATTTTTTTCCGTATTACAATCATTCCTCAGTATATGTGGGGGATTGGTTCCAGGATGTTCTGCAGATGCCAAAATCCACAGATGCCCAAGTCCTATAGTCTGCGCTTCCTATTTGTGGGTTATGCTTAGGTGGAGTCAGCCAACCATGAATTATAAACATAGGATATGATTCACAGTTGGTGAATCCACAGATGTGGAACCTGCCATTATGGAGGACCAACTCTGTATTTATTGAAAAAAATCCACGTATAAGTGGCCTGCACAGTTCAAACCTGTGTTCTTCAAGTATCAATTGTATATGTATATATATATTTGGCTGTTAATAGTATACAAAATGCAGTCGACTTTCACATATTTATCTAATATCTAGCAACCTTATAAAACTCTCTTATTAAGTCAGCTAAATTGCCTTTTGATTTTTTAGGGTTTTCTACATAAAGAAACCTATCATCTGCAATAGTTATTGCTTTGTTCATTCCTTTTTAATCTTTGTGTGTTATGTGTCTTCTTCCTCTCTTAATCAGATTAAGAATGTTCTCCTTTATTCCCAAGTAATATTTTAAAAAAAATCATCACTGGATGTTGAATTATAATGAATGCTTTTTCTGTAATAATTAAAATAATTGTATAGCTTTTATTCTTTAGTTTTTTAATGTGTTTAATTATATTAAAAGACCTTCTTTGTTGAAGTGATCTTGCATTCCTGGAATAAATCCGGGCTAGGCATACTGTATTACCTTTTAAAATACATTGCTGGATTTGCTAATGTTTTAAAGATATTTCCAAGCATGTTTACAACTAATTTTCTTTTTTTTTTTTAATTTATTTATTTATTTATATATTGGGTCTTCGTTGCTGCACACGGGCTTTCTCTAGCTGTGGCAAGCAGGGGCTACTCTTTTCTTTTCTTTTTTTTTATGGTTGTGGCACACGGGCTTAGTTGCTCCATGGCATGTGGAATCTTCCCAGGGCAGGGCTCGAACCCGTGTCCCCTGCATTGGCAGGCGGATTCTTTACCACTGCGCCACCTAGGAAGTCCCTAATTTTCTTTATTTTATAATTTCCTTGTCTAACGTTGGTATTAAGATTATATTAACTTTATAAAATGAGTGGGGGGAAATTATTTTTCTTTTCTTTTTGATTCTCTAGAAGCGTTTATATGAGATTAGAATGATCCAGTTTGGGAAAACTATTCTATTAAACCATCTGGACCTCCTGTCTTCTTTGTAGTAAGATTTTGAACTATTGATTCAACTTCTGTATTTGCTATAGAACAATTAAAGCTTTCTATTTCTTCTTGAGTCAGATTTAGTAATTTGTATTTTTCTTGGAATCTGTCCATTTTGTCAACTTGGCATGAGATTGTTCTTAATTTTCTATTATTTTCTCTGCTTAATTTTATCTGTATCTTCCTTATATCTTTTATTGTTAATCTCTCCATTTTTCTTTTATATTTACCTACTTTCTGTGCATCTCTATCATTCCCTTCTTGTACTTTTTTTGGTTTCATTCTATATTCTCTTTTTAACTTAAAAAAAAGTTGGATATCGCGCTCATTTATTTTGAGCTTGTCTTCTTTTTCTAATATATGCATTTAGGGCTATAAGTTTTCTCTAAATATCAATTTTGCTGTACCCTGTATGTGTTGATATGCAGTAGATTCATTCTCAATCAGTTTGAAGTATTTTTTAAGCTCTTTATTAGAACATAATTGCTTTACACTGTTGTGCCAGTTTTTGCTGTACAACAAAGTGAATCAGCTGCATCTACACATATATCCCCATATCCCCTCCCTCCCATAACTCCTTCCTACCCTCCCTATCCCACCCCTCTAAGGTATCACCAATCATCAAGTTGATCTCCCTGTATTATGCAGCAGCTTCCCACTAGCTATCTGTTTTACAGTTGGTAGTGTATATATGCCAATGCTACTCTCTCACTTCGTCCCAGCTTCCCCTTCGCACCCCACCCCCTGTGTCCACAAGTCTGTTCTCTACATCTGCATCTTTATTCTTGTCCTGTCACTGGGTTCATCAGTACCATTTTTTTAGATTCCATATATATGTGTTAGCATACAGTATTTGTTTTTCTTTTTCTGGCTTACTTTGCCCTGTATGACAGACTCTAGGTCCATCCAACCTCACTACAAATAACTCAATTTCATTCCTTTTTATGGCTGAGTAATATTCCATTGTATATATGTACCACATCTTCTTTATCCATTCATCTGTTGATGGGCATTTAGGTTGCTTCCATATCCTGGCTGTTGTAAATAGTGCTGCAATGAACATTATGCTACGTGTTTCTTTTTGGATTATGGTTTTCTCAGGGTATATGCCCAGTAGTGAGATTGCTGGGTCATATGGTAGTTCTATTTTTAGTTTTTTAAGGAACCTCCAAACTGTTTTCCATAGTGGCTGTACCAAATTACATTCCCACCAACAGTGCAGGAGAGTTCCTTTTTCTCCACAACCTCTCCAATATTTATTGTTTCTAGATTTTTTGATGATAGCCGTTCTGACTGGTGTGAGATAATACCTCATTGTGGCTTTGACTTGCATTTCTCTAATGATTAGTGATGTTGGTCATCTTTTCATGTGTTTGTTAGCCATCTGCATATCTTCTTTGGAGAAATGTCTATTTAGGTCTTCTGTCCATTTTTGGATTGGGTTTTTTGCTTTTTTGGTATTAAGCTACATGAGCTGCTTGTATATTTTGGAGATTAATCCTTTGTCAGTTGCTTCATTGGCAAGTATTTTCTCCCATTCTGAGGGCTGTCTTCTTGTCTCATTTATGGTTTCTTTTGCTGTGTAAATGCTTTTAAGTTTCATTAGGTCCCCTTTGTTTATTTTTTATTTTATTTCAATTATTCTAGGAGGTGAGTCAAAAAGGATCTCACTTTGATTTATGTCATAGAGTGTTCTACCTGTGTTTTCCTCTAAGAGTTTTACAGTGTCTGGCCTTACATTTAGGTCTTGAATTCATTTTGAGTTTATTTTTGTGTATGGTATTAGGAAGTGTTCTAATTTCATTCTTTTACATGTAGCTGTCCAGTTTTCCCAGCACCACTTATATTGAAGAGGCTGTCTTTTTTCCATTGTATATTCTTGCTTCCTTTGTCAAAGATAAGGTGCCCATATGTGCATGGGTTTATCTCTGGGCTCTCTATTCTGTTCCATTGACCTATATTTCTGTTTTTCTGCCAGTACCATACTGTCTTGATCACTGTGGCCATGTAGTATAATTTGAAGTCAGGGAGCCTGATTCCACCAGCTCTGTCTTTCCTTCTCAAGATTCTTTTGGCTATTTGGGGTCTTTTGAGTTTCCATACAAATGGTAAAATTTCTTGTTCCAGTTCTGAGAAAAATGCCATTGGTAATTTGATAGGGATTGCGTTGAATCTGTAAATTGCTTTGGATAGTATAGTCATTTTCACAATGTTGATTCTTCCAATCCAAGATCACAGTATGTCCCTCCATCTGTTTGTATCGTCTTTTATTTCTTTCAGCAGTGTCTTATAGCTTTCTGAATACAGGTGTTTGTCCTCCCTAGGCAAGTTTATACCTAGGTATTTTATTCTCTTTCTGCTCTTTCATTGTTAGTGTATGGGAATGCAAGAGATTTCTGTGTATTAATTTTGTATCCTGCTACTTTAGTAAATTCATCAATTAGTGCTAGCAGTTTTCTGGTGGCATCTTTAGGGTTTTCTATGTATATCATGTCATCTGCAAAGAGTGACAATTTTACTTCTTTTCCAGTTTGGATTCCTTTTATTTTGTTTTCGTCTCTGATTGCTATGGCTCAAAGTTCCATAACTATGTTGAATAATAGTGGTGAGAGTGGGCACCCTTGTCTTGTTCCTGTTCTTAGAGGCAATGCTTTCAGTTTTTCACCATTTAGAATGATGTTGGCTGTTGGTTTGTCATATGTGGCTTTTATCATGTTGAGGTAATTTCCTTCTATGCCCATTTTCTGGAGAGCTTTTATCATAAATCGATGTTGAATTTTGCCAAAAGCTTTTTCTGCATCTACTGATATGATCATATGGTTTTTATCCTTCAATTTGTTGATATGATGTATCACATTGGTTGATTTGCATATATTGAAGAATCCTTGCATTCCAGGGATAAACCCCACTTGATCGTGGTGTATGATCTTTTCAGTGTCTGTTGGATTCTGTTTGCTAGTATTCTGTTGAGGATTTTTGCATCTATATTCATCAGTGATATTGGCCTGTAATTTTCTTTTTTTGTGACATCTTTGCCTGGTTTTGGTATCAGGGTGATGGTGGCCTCGTAGAATGAGTTTGGGAGTGTTCTTCCTTTTGCTATATTTTAGAAGAGTTTGAGAAGGATAGGTGTTAAGTCTTCTCTAAATGTTTCATAGAATTCGCCTGTGAATCCATCTGGTCCTGGGCTTTTGTTTGTTGGGAGATTTTTAATCACAGTCTCAATTTCAGTCCTTGTGATTGGTCTGTTCACAGTTTCTATTTCTTCCTGGTTCAGTCTTGGAAGATTGTACTTTTCTAAGGATTTATCCATTCCTTCCAGGTTATCCAATTTATTGGCATAATGTTGCTTGTAGTAGTCTCTCATGATCTTTTGTGTTTCGGCCTTGTCGGCTGTTACTTCTCCTGTTTCATATCTAATTCTGTTGATTTGCGTCTTCTCCCTTTTTTTCTTGATGAGTCTGGCTAATGATTTATCAACTTTGCTTATCTTCTCAAAGAACCAGCTTTTAGTTTTATTGATCTTTGATATTGTTTCCTTCCTTTCTTTTTCATTTATTTCTGCTCTGATCTTTATGATTTCTTTCCTTCTGCTCACTTTGGGGTTTCTTTGTTCTTCTTTCTCTAATTGTTTTAGGTGTAAGGTTAGGTTGTTTATTTGAGATTTTTCTTGTTTCTTGAGGTAGGACTGTATTTTTATAAACTTCCCTCTTAGAACTGCTTTTGCTGCGTCCCATAGGTTTTGGGTCATCGTGTTTTAATTGTCATATGTTTCTAGGTATTTTTTTATTTCCTCTTTGATTTTTTTCAGTTATTTCTTGGTTGTTTAATAGCGTATTGTTTAGCCTCCATGCAAACAATTTTATTTAACTTTCATTAATTTAATTTAAACAGCCACATGTGGCTAGTGGCTGCACTATTGGGCAGTTTGGATTTGTAGAATACCTGATGTGAACTTTGCTGAAACTTGTTTTATGTCCTACTACATGTTTAATTTTTATAAATATTTCATGTAAGTTTGAAAAGCACTTTTTGTTTACTAATTTGTGATGCAGTGTACGATATATGTTCGCTAGCTCAAACTGTAACTGATTTCTGAACTGCTTGATCTACCAGACTCTGATATCTGATAGATACTCTAAAATTCTGAGAGATGTTTTAAAACATGACAGTGGATTTGTCAATTTTCCCGTAATATTCCCTTAAGCTTTGTTTATGGACCTTAAGCTGAGTTGTTGGGTGCACACAAATGTGGATTTATTACATCTTCCTGATGAATTGAGCCTTTTATTTTTATGTAGTGAACCTCTTTCTCCTGAGTAATGCTTTTTGCCCCGGAGTCTATTTTGTCGGATATTAATATAGATACTTCATATGCCTTTTGCTGATTTAGTTTATGGGCCTACTGAGCAGGAGTGGCTGGAGTAGGAGACTGACTGACATTCACAAAATGAGTCAGTCACCTTGTCCATCTGATTTTTGAGAGCGTCCTCTGCAGTAAATGCCCTTTGGTGAACATTCACTTGGGTCCAAATATTCTCATACTCTGTGCCCACTCTAAAGGTGCAGGCACATACCTCTTCAAAGTACCTTCAAAATGTTGGCTACTGTCTGTGAATTGGTGCAGTTCTTTTCCTTTGGCATGTGCTGTAAGCCACACAGGTGCTACCTGCTCACATCTGTCCACTCTGTTAAAGACAGTAAAGGTTTCTTCTCTCTTGCCTCCAAACGTCACGAGTGCCTTTCATGGGCAAAATCTAAACTGGAACCCTGCTAAGAAGGGCTTGTAAGAATTGTAGTACTGTTTCCATACTTCCAGTCTCTGCAATATAGAGAAGAGCTTAGAATGGTGGAGATGGACCTGAGCATGACACAGACAATATTCAGCAGAGAGAGTAGCCACCCATTTTCAAAATAGCTGACTCAGAGATGATTAAAGGATGAGACAGTTCCTTAGAGACCAAATACTATAACTGCATGAGGATTTGTTTGTTTTCCTTAATAGGAATTGTACTTCCCATCTGCTTTTTTTCTTAAAATATATGAACATATTTTCTCATGATTAGGTATTTTTCTATAACCTGCTTTCAAATGGCTCCATATTTTGTACAGTATAGCTGTGACATAATTTATTTACAGTACCCTAGAGTTAGGGATATAAATTGTTTCCAATTTTTGGTTATATAAATAATGCTGTAATGAATCTTTATGTAGGTAAATACATATGCACAATCCTGATATTTTCCTTAGGATAAATTCCTGGAAATTGAATTGTTTCATTAAAGAGTATGTGTATTTTTTTGGTGTTTTTTAATGTTTCCAACTCTGAGTATATATATATTTTTAACCTCTGCAAGTTATAGAAGCTAAAAAGTTTATCTCCTTTTAAATAGCATTTCTTTAATTACTGAGAAGGCTGAACTTTCCCCCCATGTCTATTAACCGTTAGTATTTCTTCTTTTTATCAGTTACTTATCTATCTGTTGAAGTCTTTTCATGTACATACATGAATATGTGAAATATATGTCTGTATATTTTTTACATACACACACAGTGCCCTAATCATGATGGTATTGTTCTTCTCGAGGCATCCTTTAACCATGTATGGAATGCTTTTGGATTCGATATAAATAAACAGCCTGCTAAATGATTTGTTTCTTCCAAGGCTCTGAAGTTGCAGGACCTGCATTATTCCCTTTAACCCTCTTCCTCAAGGCTGATGTTAAAAGCAGAACAATCTGAGAGTCTGCGTGGTGGTGTTTTGTGGTCTGTTGTGTATAATCATCTCGTAACTTCTATCTTGCTCTTGCTGAAACATCCTTAAAATTCATTTCATGAGTTAATCTTTTGCTTTGTTTCTTCAACTCCATTTGTCCCTTTCTGTATAATCTCCCTTTTGCTGTGTTTTTGGAAGTCCTTCTCAGGTGCTCATTCCAATGTTTTCTCTGTCATTCTTCAAATTTTACTGTTAGAAAGAGACATAATTGTATAAGAATAAATAATATTTCTTTTTAATTTCAGTTGCCAAGAGACAGTTTCCTAGGTGCTATGTGTTTTCTCCATTAAGGCTTCGATATACTCAGAGTTAGTCATTTTGTGGGGTTTAATTTTTGCTGGAGACATGAAGTATAGATTTTTTTTTACAGAGTTTACAATTAAAATTAGAAATACATACCCACAGCATTTCCAGTATATTAAAATGATTATTCTCCATATATGTTTTTTTGGTTTTGTTTTTATTTATTGGCAGTGTTGGGTCTTCATTGCTGCTCGCAGGCTTTCTCTAGTTGTGGCGAGTGGGGGCTATTCTTTGTTGCAGTGTGCAGGCTTCTCATTGCAGTGGCTTCTCTTGTTGCAGAGCACAGGCTCTAGGTGCATGGGCTTTAATAGTTGTGGCATGCAGGCTCAGTAGTTGTGGCACACGGGCTTGGTTGCTCCATGGCATGTGGGATCTTCCCAGACCAGGGATCAAACTCGTGTCCCCTGCATTGGCAGGTGGATTCTTAACCACTGCACCACCAGGGAAGTCCTCCATGTGTACGTTTTTGAAGATTCCCTTTCAACATATCTTAATTCAGTGGCTGAGTGGCCAGCTTCTGGTGATTTAAAACGCTGCATAGAATGGAAAAGTCCAGCCACTATGGAAAACAGTAGGGAGGTTCCTCAGAAAACTAAAAATAGAACTACCATATGACCCAGCAATCTCACTACTGGGCATGTACCCTGAGAAAACCATAATCCAAAAAGAAACAAGTACCACAATGTTCATTGCATCACTATTTACAATAGCCAGGATATGGAAGCAACCTAAATACCCATCAACAGATGAATGGATAAAGAAGATGTGGTACATATATACAATGGAATATTACTCAGCCATAAAAAGGAATGAAATTGAGTTATTTGTAGTGAGGTTGGATGGACTTAGAGTCTGTCATACAGGGCAAAGTAAGCCAGAAAGAGAAAAACAAATACTGTATGCTAACACATATATATGAAATCTAAAAAAAATGGTACTGATGAACCCAGTGACAGGACAAGAATAAAGATGCAGATGTAGAGAACAGACTTGTGGACACAGGGGGTGGGGTGTGAAAGGGAAGCTAGGATGAAGTGAGAGAGTAGCATTGGCATATATACACTACCAACTGTAAAATAGATAGCTAATGGGAAGCTGCTGCATAACACAGGGAGATCAACTGATTGGTGATACCTTAGAGGGGTGGGATAGGGAAGGCAGGAAGGAGTTGTGGGAGGGAGGGGATATGGGGATATATGTGTAGATGCAGCTGATTCACTTTGTTGTACAGCAAAAACTGGCACAACAGTGTAAAGCAATTGTATTCCAATAAAGGGTTTAAAAAAAAAAAAGAATGGAAACGTCCCTAAAAACCCTTTACTGAATATAAGATTCAGTGTGTAAAAAGGTGAAGTGATATATATTTTTGGGTTCTCTCCTTGTAAGCTGTACATTTGTATTATCCATAGTAAAATGCTAATTCCCATCTGATTTGCTTCTGACCTGTTTCCTGCCTTTTAAAGATTTACATAGTGCTCTAGGAATTGAAACTAAGTTTAGTTTAGCAAAACGTATTTAAGAAGGTAGAAATATGGTGCTAAAGAGACTTAGCATGCATTCCAAAGGACTTTTGGATTCTTTTAGAACAAGGATAATATTTATTGCTTAGATAAAATATAGTTATGAATAATGAATTAAGTGCAAAACATTTGTTCTAAATGATACTGTATAATCTAATACTTTTCAGTTATTTTCTATTAAATTCATATAAATATTTGAGTACCTACTGTGTAAGCTTCTGTTATAAGTTTTTTTAAGAAACGGAAACATAAGTAAGACAATCTCTGCTCTCCAGATATTTTCAGTCTATGTCTTCAATTTTGACCTTTTTTGTAGAAACTGAAGCTTTTCTAAATAGTTTTTTAACAACTTTATTGAGATATAATTCATATACCATACAATTCGCCCACTTAAAGGTGTACAATTCAGTGGCTTTTAGTGTATTCAGGGCTGTGCACTCATCACCCCAATTTTAGAACAGTTCATTAGCCCCCAAAAGAAAATTTGTCCCTCTTAGCCATCACCCCCTAATCCCCTTCCCCTCCCCAGTCATAGGCAACCACTAATCTACTTTCTGTGTCTATAGATTTGCCTATTCTGGACATTTCACATAAATGGAATCATACTGTATGTTGGTCCTTTGTGACTAGCTTCTTTCTTTTTCTATTTTTTTTAAAAGATAATTTTTTAAAATTTCTTTTATTTATATTTACTGGCTGCCTTGAGTCTTAGTTGCTTCATGTGGGCTTTCTGTAGTCCTGGACCAGGGCTCAAACCTGGGTACCCTGCACTGGCAGGTGGATTCTTAACCACTGTGCCACCAGGGAAGTGCTGTGACTGGCTTCTTTCACTTAACATTGTGTTTTCAAGGTTCATCCATGTTTATGATGTACTGGTTCTGCATTTTTATTGCTGAATGATATTTCATTGTATGGGTATACCGCATTTTGTTGATCCATTTCTCAGTTGATAGAATCTGGTTGTAGCTTATCTAAGTAGTTTTATATGTAAATGTTGATTACCGTAAATATATGTATAGATTGACAGTAGCAATAGGTTTCCGATAGGAAGAGTTTCTTAACTTTAGATGATACAATCTGATGATTGTATATTTATGAATATTCCACAGTTCATTCTATTCCATTTTTCATTCTATTAATAACAAAATATTTCTTTATTTTTTAAAAGTTTCCTTACTGAAATGAAATATTTTAATATGATAATTGGCTTACGTTGTAATGAGACTTTTTCCCGTAAACCATCTCATTATTTTAAAGTCACGACTCAGATATTTGTTTTATTTTACAGCATACTTACGTCACACTTAATATATAACCTCCTTCCTCTTCATTAAGCCTATTGTTAGTTCTTCAAAGACCTTGAACATCTAAACGAAAAGTTCAAAGTTATGTGTCTCATCCACACCTACTGTATAAAGGCAGAGCTGGAGAGAATAATCATATGCAAACATCCATCGATGCCTCTTCTCTTTCCCTCACCCCCAAACATCCACTCTGTCCAAAATCCCTTCGGACCTTGGCTTGTCTAACGTAGCATGATCTGGCCCTTCATAATCTTCCCAACCTGCTCCATCCATACTCCTTGCTGTTCCTCAAACATGCCAAACACACTCTCCTACACCCTTTTTCCCCAATGATACCATAGTATACAATACACACTGTTTTATACCTTGAATTATTTTTTCGTAATATATATTGACAGTTGTTTCAAATGAGCTTCCTTATTCTTTGTAACTACCTTATATTTCATAGGTGAACGAACCATAGTTTATTAACCAGTCCCAGTGGGCATTAACATTGCTTCTGGTATTTTGCATGTATGTGAGTCTGTCTGCAGGATGAATTGTTTGAAGTGGTATTGCTGGGTCAAGGAGTATGTATATTTGTATTTTTGATAATTATTTGCCAAATTGCTGCCTCAAGATGCTGTATCCATTTAAATTCCCACCTGCAGTGTCTGAGGATACAGATTCACACTCCACCTAATGAAAGGACTCATCTCTAATCTTGGTAAAGATGATGTAAAATGTTCAATATATTTTTTATTTTCATGAGAATGAATGTCTTTTCATATGTGTAGAACCATTTGATATTGTGTTTTTTGTCAATTGCTTGTTTGTATCCTCTGTCCACTTTTCCTATTTCACATTTAGATCTAAGATTTATTTGGAATTGATTTTTATTTATAGTGAGAGCTAGGATGAAGGTTCATTTTTTTCTCTACATGAATATCTAATTGAATTAGCATCATTTATTGAAGATCATCCTTTCTTCATTTATTGCAGTTGCACATTCTTATAAGTTACATACTTGTGTGTATGTGGGTCTGTTTCTGAAATCTCTCGTCTTCTCTATTTGTCTGCTTGTCTATCCTTGTGACAGTATCACCCTGCCTTAATTAGTGTAGATTTAAAATATCTGTTGGTATCTGTTCGTGTAAATCCCAAAACCTTGTTCTTCCTTAGTGTTCTTGGCTCTTAGCCTTTCCCTATGAGCTAGTTAATCTTCATAAAAAGGATTTGTACAAGAAAAAAATAAACTTGTTAATTAACTAGAAAGATTGCTGAGGATTTGATTGATATTATAACCAATCTAAGAATCCAGGGGAGCATTGACACATTTATAACAGAGAACCTTCTAATCTGAGAATATGTATCAATATAGACTTCTCTCAGTAATGTTTTGTGTTCTTCTGCACAAGTCTTAAATATCTTTCATTAGATCTCAGTGGTATATTGGAGCCAGCTCATACTAGCTCATGAGAGCTGATCAGGTGCATCTTTTCCCAGCTGCACACTCAGTGAGTCACACTGATAGATTGAAATGGGTCATAGGGGTAGTATTTATATCACAGAAACTGGCAAATGCTACAAATCAGGACTTTTCTACACCCACCTAAATAAATCATTGATTTATTACTAAATGTATCAGGTTTTATGATCTGTAACTGATGTTTTTATTGTTTAAAAAATTAAGGTGTAATATACAGACAGTAAGGTATAATATACAGACAGTAAAATTCTCATCCATATATTTTCCTTAAGTGTTAGTTCAAGTCTTTTTCCCATTTTACATTGGGTTATTTATTTCATCATTATTGAGTTTTGAGAGTTTTATGAATTATTTGTATAAGTTCTTTATTAGATATATGATATGCAGGTATTTTCTCCAAGCCTATGGCTCGTCTTTTCATTTTCTTAACAATATTTTTTTGAAGAGCGGGCATTCTTAATTGATGAAGCCCAGTTTATAATTTTTTCTTTTATGGGTGTTATGGTCTGGATATTTGTATCTCCACAAAATTCATATGTCAAAATCATAAAGCCCCATGTAATGGTATTAGGAAGTAGGACATTTGGGAGGTGCTTAGGAAATTAGGGTGGAGCCTCATGAATGGGATGGATGCTCTTATGAAAGAGACCCCACAGAGCTCCTGAATCTCTGCCAGCATGTGAGGACACAGTGAGAAGTCTGCAACTGGAGAAAGCGCCTTCCCTGGCCATGCTGGCACCCTGATCTCAAAACTTACAGCCTCTAGAACTGTGAAAAATAAATTTCTGTTGTCTATAAGCTACGCAGTCTGTGGTAGTTTGTTATAGCAGCCTGAAGAGACTAAAACAATGGGTCATGTTTTTGACATCATATCTAAGAAATCATTCTTCCCAGCACCATTTGTTGCAAAGACTATTCTTTCTCCATTGAATTGCCTTAGCATCTTTGTCACAAATCAATTGAACATCCTAGAGGAATGAAAACATATGTCCATATAAAAACTTGTACATTAAGTTTATAACCGTTTATAATTCATTATAGCCAAAACAACCCAAATGCCCATCAACTTATGAATAAAGTGTGGTATATCCATACAATGGAATATTATTTAGCCACAAAAAATGAAGTACTGATACATACTACAGCATGGATAAACCTTGAAAACATGCTAAGTGAAAGAAGACAGTCACAAAAAAATCACATATTGTATGATTCCATTTATATGAAATGTCCAGAATAGGCAAATGTTTGATAGACTAATGGTTACCTAGGGCTGGAGGTGGGTAGGGAGAATAGGGGTGACTGCTAAAGGGTGTGGGTATTTTGGAGGCTGAACACAATATTGCAAAATTAATCAGGGTGATGGTTTGCAAAACTCTGAATATGTTAAAAACCATCAGATGGATTTTTGACTTTAAATGGGTGAATTATATGATATGAAACTGTTGCAAAAAGTCAGTTGACCAAGAACAAGTGAATTGACTATTTTTGAGTGTTTTTCTAAATTTCATTTTGTAATTGTTTGCTGCGAGTATATAAAAATAAAATATAATAAAAAATCAACTTCATATCTAGAGACTTTGCTAAATTTATTAATAGTTATCTCTATATTCTTTTGGATTTTCTACATACATAATCATGTCATCTGTGGATAATGCTATTTGATTTCTTGTTCTCCAGTCCTTTTATTTTGATTAATTATCTTTCCTATTGCACTGGCTAAGACTTCCAATATAATACTGATTACAAGTAGTGATCTATATCAGACCTCCAGTTTCAGGGAAAACTCAGTATTTCAAAAATAAATGTAATTTGGGACTTCCCTGGTGGTCCAGTGGTTAAGACTCCATGCTTCCACTGCAGGGGGTGCAGTTTTGATCCCTGGTTGGGGAACTAAGATCCCACCTGCCATGCAGCACAGCCAAAAAACAAAACAAAACAAAACAAAACAAAAAATGACAATGAGATACCACTTCACACTCAGTATTATAAAAAATATTATTTTTCTATAATAACTATTGACTATTATAAAAAATAATTTTTTTTAAAAAAGTGTAATATTAGCTGTACTTGTAGGTACCATTGGTTAGATTAAGGAATTTTCCTTCTATTCCTAATTCGTTGAGAGTTTTTTTAAATCAGAAATGTGTTACATTTTCATACCTGTTTTTATGAATCTATTGAAATTATATGGTTTTCTCTTTTACTTAATGTAGCCAATTATATTGCTTGCCTTTTTTTTTTAACATAAAGTGTTTTATTACAGAAAGATTCATTATACTAAACCATTAAAACAAAAACATAAACACTGAAAAATAACAGAATGATTAAAAATATTCTGGTTAGGTCCAAATGATTATCACCATATTATTGCTTGGCTTTTGAATGTTAAACTAACCTTGAATTCCTATAATAAATACCATGTAGTTGTGATGTATTATATTTTTTATTGTCTCTGGAGTTGAACTGCTATATTTTTTTAGAACTTTTTGAGTTTATCTTCATGAGACACTGGCTTGTAATATTCCTTTTTTTAAATGTCCTTGTCACTTTTTGGTATGATGGTCATTCTGAAATCACAGAACAAGTTGAGAATGGTCCCTCATTTTCTGTTCTCTGGAAGAGTTTGTGTAAGATGCCTATTATTTTTTTCTCTAAATATTTGGAAGAATTCACCATGGAAGCCAATTGAGGCTTGAGTTTTATTTTGTTTTGTTTTGTTTTTGTATGAAGGTTTTAAAGTATGAATTTAACTTATTTTCCAGATATAAGATTATTCATATTTTCTATTTATTCTTGTGTGATTTTTCAAAGTAAATGGTGTTTTTCTTTGAATTTGTCCATTTCATTAAAGTTATTAAATTTATTAGCATAAAATTATTCATAATATCCTCATATTATCTTTTAAATATCTATAGGGTCTGTAGTGATATCTCTTTTTCACTTAGAAAAAAATTTCTGAATATGCTGTAAAGTTGAATATTTGAAAAAAATTACAACCCAGAAATTCCACTCAGAGTACCTCTTGCATATATGTAGTTTGCTACAAGCAATCTTAGAGAATTGTCTGAAGAAAGTTGTGATCTAGTTTTCAGCTCTAAAGATGTTTTTCTATCCAAAATATTATGTGTAGCCAGGGTTCCTGATCCACATCAGTTGTATATGCAGATTATAACTACACCATAGGTAAGGAGGTTCATCAAAGAAAATGTGTTGTTATCCTCAAAAAGGGGCTTTTACTGAGGCTGAAATTAGGTGGGTAAGTAGTACTGGAATAAAATATAAATAGGTCTCCCTTTGTTATACAGCAACTTCCCACTGGCTAAAAGGAGATCAACTCGATGATGGGTGATGCCTTAGAGGGCTGGGATGGGGAGGGTGGGGGAGAGTCGCGGGAGGGAGGGGATATGGGGATATGTGTATAAATACAGCTGATTCACTTTGGTGTACCTCATAAGCTGGTACAAGAGTGTAAAGCAATTATATTCCAATAAAGAGCTTAAAAAATATCAATAGGTAATAATAACAATATTAATAGTGATCACCATTACTAAGCATGTACTATTTATCAAGCTTTTTGGTCTTCATTTAATGAACATTACATTTAATTATCACAAAGCCTTGGATGTCAGTACCATTCTTAATCTCATTTTTCAGGTGGAAGATAGTGAGTCATTGGGAGGTTAAATAACTTTCCTAACTTCATATACGTGTAAGTTGTGAAGCTGGGATTTAAACAAAGACTCTCTGACTCCAGCATCTGTAATATGGCAATATAGAAGCTCTTGTCTGTTGGATATAAAATCATTTTTTCTTAACTTTGCAGAGAGAAGAACTCTGATTCATGGCTAAGGCAATGGTTTTGTTGTCTCCAGATGCTTTGTACTATTGCTCAGAAAGTAATGGTGTATGTCTCCACTAATAAAAAACTAAAATTATGTTATATCTGCAATATTTCAATAGCATTATCTTATAGATGAACAGCAGTGCATATCAATGTGACATATATGTATACATACATCCATATGATCTGAAGACATTTAGAATTATGCTGAAAGATATAATTGCCTTTTTTTCTCTAGTTATGACTTCTTATCAAATAGACACAATGAAGAATGTCTATTTAAATATGTTTTGAAAAATTTGGATGAAAGGTTGTTTAAGAGCCCAGTTTACTTCAAAATTAATATCATTAAGGGTTGATTTGAGGCTAGGTCGTATATCTGATCTGAAGAGTTAATTGATGTATGTTTTGACTTTTTTCCTTTGGTAGAAAGCAAATGAACCCATTTATGTGTTGTCCAAAAGTTATTTGATTTCCACTAAAGAAGCAGAATGTTATAGTGGAAAGTTCTGAGATGAAAGTTTAATTACCTGGGATCTAAACCCAAATTGACAGTTACTATGTGAACTCTAGTGGCTGTGATCTTGGGCAGGTTGCTTAATCCAGTTCTTAATTTCCTCACGTGTCAAAAATACAGATAGTAAATACCTTGCTGGAATATTGAAAGGAATAAGTAAATAACACAAGAAAGCATTCATGGTAGGTTGCCTGATATAGATACTCCATTTATTTTTCTTGAGAAAAGTCAGTTACATATTTGGCTTTAGTTTCCTAAGTCTGTACTAATACTAATAGCATATACCCAAACATATACCAGCCAGTGTTCTAAGTGTGTTACATGTATATATTAATTCACAACAACTTTATGAGGTGGACACAAAGAGTTTAAACAACTTGTCTAAGGTTACCAGCTAAGAAATGGGGAAGTATTGATTGGAATCTCAGCAGTCTGGTTCCAGAGGCTGTGTTTTTAACCACTACGCTATACTGTCTTTCTAAAGGAAGGGGTTGTAGGGTATGTGAGTTATTTATTGCCTGTTATGTTGCATGATAAACAGTCACAAAACCTCAGGGTCATAGAACAGTAGTATTTCTTGATCACATGTTGGAATGGTTGTTAGGCAAATCTGTTGATCTTGGCTGGGCTCCCTCACATGGCTGGGGGTTGGCTTGCTGTGGGCCTTGACTGGAACTGGGCAGTTTGCCTCTGCTCCAAGTGTCTCTCATCCTGCAGCAGACTAGTCTGGGAATATTCTCATGATGAATGGCAGAGGCGAAAGAGCAAAACACGCAAGTGCTTTTTCAAGCCTCTGCTGTTTCATGTCTGCTAAAATGAATTATATGGCTGACTCCGGAGTCAAAGTGGGAGGACATTACAAGGTTCCATGAAAAAGGCTATGGATATAAGAATGTGTCACTTGACACACTGAAGTTGTTTTGTAATATACTGCAAATGCCAAGGTCTAGGGTTCTAAAATTGTTGTACATTAGGGGTGATTTCTAAAAAGAGAGCCTCTGTCAAAAACAGCATTTCTGGCCATTAAATAGAAACCACGCACATGTGCACACACGCATGCATGCACACACATACCCAAACACACAAATTTATAGCAAATAGGCAGAAACTTCCTCCGGGGATACTTAGTTCAGTTTATAATCCCAAGGTACTGATGGTGAAGATGATAGCTAACCTTTACGAGCTTGGACGTGCCAAGCCCTGTTCTCAACACTCTACACGTAGTAACTCCCTTAATCTTTCCAACAGCCCTATTAAATAGATATTATTAATAGTTTCTATTTTGCAGATGGAGAAACTGAGAGGTTTAGTAATTTTCCAGAGTCACACACCTTTTTTATAAGATCTCCACACAAAGTAACTTGCAAAAACTTTTTTTTAAGGTCTTCATTGGAGTATAATTGCTTTACACTCTTGTGCCAGTTTCTGCTGTACAACAAAGTGAATCAGCAGTATTTATACATATATCCCCATCTCCCCTCCCTCCCGTGACTCCTTCCCACCCTCCCTATCCCACCCCTCTAAGGCATCACCCATCATCAAGTTGATCTCCCTGTGTTATGCAGCAGCTTCCCACGCTATCTGTTTTACACTTGGTCGTGTATATGTGTCAGTGCTGCTCTCTCACTTCGTCCCAGCTTCCCCTTTGCGCCCCACCCCCTGTGTCCACAAGTCTGTTCTCTACATCTGCATCTTTATTCTTGCCCTGTCACTGGGTTCATCAGTACCATTTTTTAAGATTCCATATCTATGCATTAGCATACGGTATTTATTTTTCTCTTTGTGGCTTACTTTGCTCTGTATGACAGACTCTAGGTCCATCCACCTCACTACAAATAACTCAGTTTCATCCCTTTTTATGGCTGAGTAATATTCCATTGTATGTATGTGCCACATCTTCTTTATCCATTCATCTGTTAATGGGCATTTAGGTTGCTTCTGTGTCCTGGCTATTGTAAATAGTGATGCAGTGAACATTGGGATACGTGTTTCTTTTTGAATTATGGCTTTTTCAGGGTATATGCCCAGTAGTGGGATTGCTGGGTCATATGGTAGTTCTATTTTTAGTTTTTGAGGAACCTCCATACTGTTCTCCATAGTGGCTGTACCAATTTACATTCCCACCAACAGTGCAGGAGGGTTCCCTTTTCTCCAAACCCTCTCTAGCATTTATGTTTGTAGATTTTTTGATGATGGCCATCCTGACCGGTGTGAGGTGATACTTCATTGTCGCTTTGACTAGAATTTCTCTAATGATTAGCATCTTTTCATGTATTTGTTAGCCATCTGCATGTCTTCTTTGAAAAACTTCTTACCTTTTTATCGAATTATATCCAGACCTCTTTGCCATATATTTGAAGGTCTTCTGTAATCTGGTCCTACCCAGTTTAATTTTCTGTAACTTCCATTGCTGCAAGGCATAATTTTAGACAATTAAGAATCTAGAATTTCATGGATGGGTTGCATGCATTGCAGGGAGCTGAACTGGGTGCTTTAGAGATTTATTCCACTTTCAAGAATATGTGATTCTGAGTCCCTCTGTGTATTTCCTCCTACGCATGTTCAGCTTTAAAAAGCATTGCAAGGATCTTTGCTGTGAATAACTAAACTTATTTGCAAGGGATGAAGTGTAGACTAAAGCCATTTTGTTCTTCTGCTCCAAAAGTAGAGTCCTTTGCTTTGATTTTTTTTTTCCCCTCACTCAGCAAACAGAGATCTCTGTACTGATTTAGAGCTTTCTTAAAAATAAAATTCTATTTGATTTGGCCACTTGATCAGAAAGACCAGATGTAAGTCTTTCTGAGATATGGTGTAAATGACATCATATATGTCAATAAAAAGAGCATTTCAAATTCCATGGTGCTCCTATTTCAGATGTTTGAGAATTGGAAGGTACATATGCATTTCTTGTGCTTTGAGATGCCTTGCTGAATAAATTCTTATTGTATTCAACAGGTGGGTTTTCAGAAAAGGCATATGAATGGAGCTCTGAAGAAGAAGAGCCAGTGAAAAAGGCAGGACCAGTCCAAGTCCTCGTTGTCAAAGATGACCATTCCTTTGAATTAGATGAAACTGCACTAAACCGGATCCTTCTCTCAGAGGCTGTGAGGGACAAGGAGGTGGTCGCCGTATCTGTTGCTGGAGCATTTAGAAAAGGAAAATCATTCCTGATGGACTTCATGTTGAGATTCATGTATAGCCAGGTAGGGAAGGGGTGCTTTAAAAAGTTTTCTGGCTTCTGTGCTTTTATCACTTCGTGTTTTTACTTAGTAGTAGTGTCCAATATTTCCAATATTATGTTCCCTAAAGATGAACTAGTTTAAAAATGCTGTCATGTAACGATTCCAACTTTGGTGCTTTGGGCGCCAAACTCTATAGGCCACTTTTGTCTGAAGCCGCTTTGCTACATTTCCCATAGAACGTAACATTTTTTTTAAACTCTTTTGAAAATAGGTAAGTACAGTGATATGGTTATAAACTCTACATGTTAAATAGTGTTTAAAATGTCAAATTACTTTTGTCATAATTTTTATTATAATCATTTTCACCCCAACATTTACTGTGACATTTTTCATGCATGCAGCAAAGTTAAAAGAATTTTACAGTAGACACCTGAATATGTACTATCTAGATTCTACCATTAACATTAATATTCTTGCTTTATCACATGTGTCTCCCTCTATTCTTCCCTGTTTCAATCCATTGCTCCATCTTATTTTTTGGTTTAGTGCAAAGTAAATTGTTGACTTCAGTATGTATCCCTGTAAATATTTCAGTATACACCATTATTATATATTTCAGTATTTCAGTTTTTTCTTTTGTTGTAAATTTTTCATATAGTTACATGCACCCATCTGAAGTGTACATTTGCTTTTTTTGGAAAATGTAAATACCTGGGTAACCCCAAATCCTATCAAGTGTATCTTGCTGTTACCCCACGAAGTTCTGTTATCTTTTCCCACTCAGTTCTCACCCTTAACCCGCCCCCAAAGGCAACCAACAGTGTCATAACATTTGAGACAATAGTGTGACATAGAAAGGAGACTTTCAGGGACTTAAGATCAACCAAAACAGAAAGATAAATGGAGATTAGAGTTGGGGAAAAGAAGGTGAGGAGTAGAAAGCATACCAGTATTTTTTTTCCTACTCTTTTACCCATACCAATTCAGATACGACTATGGATGTTGAGGCAGAACAGACATACTACCCAAAGAAACTTTGTATTATGCATTTATATCATAATTATCCATCTGGATTGATCTTTTATATGTGGAATACATTTGAACAACTTTGTAATGTTAACTTGAACATCTTCTATCTCTAGCCTCAGTCCAAACAAATCAAGAACAGAACATACTATCAGGCTTTTCTCTATCTATCATACCAACATTAGTACACTATATAACATAGGTGGGAAAACTGAATTAACAAAATTAGTGTACTTTCCATTCCTTGGGATTATATAGTTTTAGTCATATTCATAATTTTAACTGTGAAGTAAACATTAGAATGAAATACTCAGTAACGCTTGTCATGTTGCATATGTTAAATAGCATTTGCTCAGATTAAAGTGTAACAGATTTGTTTTTTGTTGTTCTACACCTACTACTAGGTGCTTCTCCTCCTGCTATTCACTCCCCGCTCCGCCAGTAGTGACGCATTTGTGTATATTATTATTCTGTATCTGCTGACATAATATGCTCTCTCATACCTTTATTTGTTAGTTTCTGGAAAGCCCTCCCTGAGTTTGCTCACCTGGAAAATTCCTAAACATCCTTCAAGTCTTAGCTCTGATATCACTTCTCCTATACATTTTTAGCTGACCAGGAGTTAGTTGTTTCTTTTCCTGTGCTTCCATTTATGTGTAATATACACGCCTGTTCTGGCATGCACATGTTGCATGGGGATGGTTTGTTAGCACGTCTGCCCCCCTGTTAGGCTGTGAGCTTCCTTTTATCTGGAATGATATCTTTGAATCCCCAGGAAGCAGCATAAAATGTGACAGATTGTTGCTCCTCTGTAATTATTTTTTGGATGAGGAAATAAAGTAATTGTCTCAATATAGTAGATGTGCATGTGTTGTTTGCTTTTGTCTAGAGTTGGAGAGGGATACGAGCTCATAGGGGTGAGTGGGAGAAGCTGTACTGCATACCTAGTTCAATATCATAGACTTTCTTAATTCATAGGAATCAGTTGATTGGGTTGGAGATTGCAATGAACCATTGACTGGCTTTTCGTGGAGAGGTGGGTCTGAACGAGAGACCACGGGAATCCAGATATGGAGTGAGATCTTCCTTGTCGATAAACCTGATGGTAAAAAGGTATCATGTGAACTTCTTAAAGAAAATTGTGTTTTCACTTGCCAACAATTACCACTTATCAGGATCCTTGAAAATTCTCTTTTGAAAACTAGTTTTGACCAGTTTCCCTTTCTGCTGATCACAGTAGACAAATCATAAGGACAATAGGACAGCAGACCAGCTAGCTAACGTCTATATTCTGTTTCAATGCCATGTCTATGTTGGATTACCAGTGAAAATTAATCATTACAGTATTCAGCAGCTAATTAATATTTTTATTTTCTGTGGCATTCATGGAACATGTGAAATATTACCTATTAAGTATTCATTGCTAATGGTTTGCTTTAGTTCTTAGGGTGTAAACTTTGTAGTACCCCTAATACCCTGTGTGTTCTATAAAATATCAATAACGTACTCTACTTGCCTATAGGTTGCAGTGCTACTGATGGATACTCAGGGAACCTTTGATAGTCAGTCAACTTTGAGAGATTCGGCCACAGTATTTGCCCTTAGCACAATGATCAGCTCAATACAGGTATGGGATAGTATAAATCCATTTTGACGAATGTCTCTTTAAATAAAAATTATGAATATATGTCTTTCTAGATACATGTGGTAGTGAGACCAACAACAAAAGTGGTAAATTATGTATATTATTTGACTCAGCATACCAGTTCTTATGACTTCTGTAAGAGTAGAGTTGTCTGTATTACTGTAATCTAATTTCTGATTGGTTTTCAAATTGCCTAGTCAGAAAATGTTCTCTTATCTTATTGATAATTTTTTGTATTAAATCTTATATGTATATACATTGGGACTACCTATTATTAGTTATATTTAATGAAATAAGATTTATAAATGCAAGTTTTATTTCACATAGCCAGTAGAAATATTTCTGAATGTAAAAACATTTATATATGTTCACAACTTTTTATAGTACCTTAATGTGCGTTTAGGAAAGTAAATGTCTTTCCTTTTTTCTCTCTCTTTTTTTAAGTATTGTTTTTGAAGTTATTGTATGCTTTATAAATTGTCCTGGAAGTCCTTGAGGGTTTTACCATGATCATAGAACACACAGAATAAAAATTTTAAGACAATTTTTAGATTTTCTATTCATTGGAAAGAGGAAGAAGAGATAGTGACCAAGAAGCAGACCATTAAAGTGAAATAGTTTTAAAAGGTAAGAATGCAAAGTGGTTAGGATGAGCAAGTCAAAGCTGAAATTATAAGCATGTAGGGAGAATGGAGCTAGTGAACTGGCAATGAAAGCATTACGTGTAGTTAGGACAATGAAAGGATGGGTAGAAGGAAGACTGAATTTTTTTTATAAAGGACTTTAAAATAAAAGTCATGATTATAACCATGATTGTGTAGCTTTTTAAAAAAATTATTATATAAGTTTCAGGTGTATAGCATTATAGTTCAACATCTGTATATAGTGGTGACCACCACAAGTCTAGTTACCACCCATCACCATACAGTTACCCCCTTCATCCATTTTGCCCAGCCTCACCCCCTTCTCCCTAGACTGCTAATCTAATCTCTCTATCTATGAAGTTCATTTTTATTTCATTTTATTTGTTCATTTTGTTTCTGTTTTTAGATTCTGCATATGAGTAAAATCACATGGTCTTTGTCTTTATCCATGTGACCTATTTCACTTAGCATAATACCATCAAGGTCCATCCGTGTTGTCACAAAGGCTGGATTTCTTTCTTTTTTATGGCTGAGTAGTATTCCAGTGTGTGTTTTGTGTGTTTGTGTATGTTTGTGTTACCTCTTCTTTACCCATTCTATCCAGTGTTGGACACTTAAGATGTTTCTATACCCTGGCTATTGTAAATAAGGATGCATTGAGCATAGGGATGCATATATCCTCTTGAATAGTATTTTCATGTTCTTCAGATGAATACCCAGATGTGGAATTGTAGGGTCATATGGTAGTTCTGTTCTTAACTTCGAAGGCTCTCTATACTGTTTTCCCTAGTGGCTGCACAAATTTACAATCCCACCAACAGTGTATGAGGGATCTCTTTTCTCCACATCCTCTCCAATATGTATTATTTCTTATCCTTTCAGTAATAGCCATTTAAACAGGTGGGAGGTGGTATCTCATTGTGGTTTGTTTTGCATTTCACTGATAATTAGTGATGTTGAACATCTTTTCATGTGCCTGTTGGCCATCTGTATGTCTTCTTTTGAAAAATGTCTGTTCAGATCCTCTGTCCACTTTCTAATTG
This sequence comes from Hippopotamus amphibius kiboko, assembly GCF_030028045.1. Classification (NCBI taxonomy): domain Eukaryota; kingdom Metazoa; phylum Chordata; class Mammalia; order Artiodactyla; family Hippopotamidae; genus Hippopotamus; species Hippopotamus amphibius. Next base: position 228,364,581 of record NC_080187.1, read on the forward strand.
GGCTGTTTGTTTTTTTGATGCTGAGTTGTATGAGTTCTTTATATATTTTGGATATTAGCCCCTTATTGGGTATATGATTTGCAAATATCTTCTCCCATTCAGTAGGTTGCTTTTACGTTTTGATGATGGTTTCATTCACCCTGCAAAAGCTTTTTGGTTTGATATAGTCCCATTTGTTTATTTTAGCTTTTGTTTTCCTTGCCTTTCAAATCACATCCACAGAAGCATCACTAAGACAAATGCCAGTGAGGTTACCACCTATGTTTTCTTCCAGGAATTCTATGGTTTCAGTTCTTTTTTTTTTTTTATGTGCTATGAATTTTATTAGATAAATATATGAGATTTTTAATAACATTTAATAAATTTTAATTATTGAAAGAGCACAGTAAAATAACAGCAGCTGATTCTTTTTTTTTTTTTTGAGGTACACCAAGGTCCATCATCTGTATTTATACACATATCCCCGTATTCCCTCCCTCCCTTGACTCCCCCCACCCTCCCCATCCCAGTCCTCTAAGGCATCATCCATCATCGAGTTGAACTCCCTTTGTTATACAGCAACTTCCCACTGGCTAACTGTTTTACAGTTGGTAGTATATATATATCTATGCTACTCTCTCACTTCGTCTCAGCTTCCCCTTCACCCCCTGCCCCCCCAAACCTTGAGTTCTCCAGTCCATTCTCTGCATCTGTGTCTTTATTCTTGTCTTGTCACTAAGTTCATCAGTACCATTTTTAGATTCAATATATATGAGTTAGCATACAATATTTGTCTTTCTCTTTCTGACTTACTTCACTCTGTATGACAGACTCTAGGTCTATCCACCTCATTACATATAGCTCCATCTCATCCCTTTTTATAGCTGAGTAATATTCCATTTATATATATGCCACATCTTCTTTATCCATTCATTTGTTGCTGGGCATTTCGGTTGCTTCCATGTCCTGGCTATTGTAAATAGTGCTGCAATAAACATTATGGTACATGTTTCTCTTTGGATTATGGTTTTCTCTGGGTATATGCCCAGTAGTGGAATGACTGGATCATATGGTAGTTCTATTTGTAGTTTTTTAAGGAACCTCCAAACTGTTTTCCATAGTGGCCATACCAACTTACATTCCCACCAACAGTGCAGGAGAGTTCCCTTTTCTCCACACCCTCTCCAACATTTGTGGTTTCCAGATTTTGTGATGATGGCCATTCTGACTGGTGTGAGGTGATACCTCATTGTGGCTTTGACTTGCATTTCTCTGATAATTAGTGATGTTGAGCATCTTTTCATGTGTTTGTTGGCTATCTGTATGTCTTCTTTGGAGAAATGTCTATTTAGGTCTTCCGCCCATTTGTGGATTGGGTTCTTTGCTTTTTTGGTATTAAGCTGCATGAGCTGCTTGCATATTTTGGAGGTTAATCCTTTGTCCGTTATTTCGTTGGCAACTATTTTTTCCCATTCTGAGGGTTGCCTTCTTGTCTTGTTTATGGTTTCTTTTGCTGTGCAAAAGCTTTTAAGTTTCATGAGGTCCCATTTGTTTATTCTTGATTTTATTTCCTTTATTCTAGGAGGTGGGTCAAAAAGGATCTTGCTTTGATAGATGTCATAGTGTTCTGCCTATGTTTTCCTCTAGGAGTTTTATAGTGTCTGGCCTTACATGTAGGTCTTTAATTCATTTGGAGTTTATTTTTGTGTATGGTGTTAGGAAGTGTTCTAATTTCATTCTTTTACATGTTGCTGTCCAATGTTCCCAGCACCACTTATTGAAGAGGCTGTCTTTTTTCCATTGTATACTCGTGCCTCCTTTGTCAAAGATAAGGTGCCCATATGTGTTTGGGCTTACCTCTGAGTTCTCTATTCTATTCCATTGATCTTCCTTTCTATTTTTGTGCCAGTACCATACTGTCTTGATCACTATGGCCTTGTAGTATAGTCTGAAGTCAGGAAACCTGATTCCACCAACTCCATGTTTCCTTCTCAAGATTGCTTTGGCTATTCGAGGTCTTTTGCGTTTCCATACAAATTGTAAGAGTTCTTGCTCTAGTTCTGTGAAAAATGCCATTGGTAATTTGATAGGGATTGCTTTGAATCTGTAAATTGCTTTGGGTAGTACAGTCATTTTCACAATGTTGATTCTTCCAATCCAGAAATATGGTATGTCCCTCCATCTGTTTGTGTCGTCTTTGATTTCTTTCATCAATGTCTTAAAGTTTTCTGCATACAGGTCTTTTGCCTCCTTAGGCAGGTTTATTCCTAGGTATTTTATTCTTTTTGTTGCAATGGTGAATGGGAGAGTTTCCTTAATTTCTCTTTCTGCTCTTCCGTTGTTAGTGTATAGGAATGCAAGAGATTTCTGTGCATTAATTTTGTATCCTGCTACTTTACTAAATTCATCGATTAGTGCTAGCAGTTTTCTGGTAGAGTCTTTAGGGTTTTCTATATATAATATCATGTCATCTGCAAAGAGTGACAATTTTACTTCTTCTTTTCCAATTTGGATTCCTTTTATTTGATTTTCTTCTCTGATTGCTGTGGCTAAAACTTCCAAAACTATGTTGAATAATAATGGTGAGAGTGGACACCCTCGTCTTGTTCCTGTTCTAAGAGGGAATGCTTTCAGTTTTTCCCCATTTAGAACGATGTTGGCTTTTGGTTTCTCATATATGGCTTTTATTATGTTGAGGTAATTTCCTTCTATGCCCATTTTCTGGAGAGCTTTTATTATAAATAGATGTTGAATTTTGTCAAAAGCTTTTTCTGCTTCTATTGAGATCATCATATGGTTTTTATCCTTCAATTTGTTGATATGATGTATCACGTTGATTGATTTGCATATATTGAAGAATCCTCACATCCCAGGGATAAACCCCACTTGATCATGGTGTATGACTTTTTTTTAATGTGCTGTTGGATTCTGTTAGCTCATATTTTGTTGAGGATTTTTGCATCTATGTTCATCAGTGATATTGGCCTGTAATTTTCTTTTTTTGTGACATCTTTGCCTCGTTTTGGTATCAGGGTGATGGTGGCCTCATAGAATGAGTTTGGGAGTGTTCTTCCTTCTGCTATATTTTAGAAGAGTTTGAGAAGGATAGGTGTTAGCTCTTCTCTAAATGTTTGATAGAATTTGCCTGTGAATCCATCTGGCCCTGGGTTTTTGTGTGTTGGGAGATTTTTAATCACAGTCTCAATTTCCGTACTTGTGATTGGTCTATTCACATTTCTATTTCTTCCTGGTTCAGTCTTGGAAGATTGTATTTTTCTAAGAATTTATCCATTTCTTCCAGGTTATCCAATTTATTGGCATATAGTTGCTTGTAGTAGTCTTTCTTGATCTTTTGTATTTCTGAGGTGTCCGTTGTGACTTCTCCTTTTTCATTTCTAATTCTGTTGATTTGCATCTTCTCCCTTTTTTTCTTGATGAGTCTGGTTAATGGTTTATCAATTTTGCTTATCTTCTCAAAGAACCAGCTTTTAGTTTTATTAATTTTTGCTATTGCTTCCTTCCTTTCTTTTTCATTTATTTCTGCTCTGATCTTTATGATTTCTTTCCTTCTGCTCACTTTGAGGTTTCTTTGTTCTTCTTTTTCTAATTGTTTTAGGTGTAAGATTAGGTTGTTTATTCGATAATTTTCTTGTTTCTTAAGGTAGGACTGTATTGCTATAAACTTCCCTCTTAGAACTGCTTTTGCTGCGTCCCATAGGTTTTGGGTCATTGTGTTTTCATTGTCATTTGTTTCTAGATATTTTTTGACTTTCTCTCTGATTTCTTTAATGATTTCTTGATTGTTTAATAGTGAATTGTTTAGCCTCCATGTGTTTGTGTTTTTTGCAGTTTTTTTCCTGTAATTGATATCTAGTCTAATAGCATTGTGGTCTGAGAAGATGCTTGATATGATTTCAGTTTTCTTGAATTTGCTGAGGTTTGATTTGTGACCCAAGATGTGATCTATCCTGGAAAATGTTCCACGTGCACTTGAGAAGAAAGTGTATTCTGTCATTTTTGGATGGAATGTCCTATAAATATCAATTAAGTCGAGATGGTCTAATGTGTCATTTAAAGCTTGTGTGTCTTTATTTTCTGTTTGGATGATCTGTCCATTGATGCAAGTGGGGTGTTCAAGTCTCCCACTATTATTGTGTTACTGTCGATTTCCCCTTTTGTGGCTGTTAGCATTTGCTTTATGCATTGAGGTGCTCCTATTGGGTGCATAGATATTTACCATTGTGATATGTTCTTCTTGGATGGATCCTTTGGTCATTATGTAGTGTCCTTCCTTATCTCTTGTAATATTCTTTCCTTTAAAGTCTGATTTGTCTGATATGAGTATTGCTACTTCAGCTTTCTTTTGACTTCCATTTGCATGGAATATCTTTTTCCATCCCTTTACTTTCAGTCTATATGTATCCCTTGGTCTGAAGTGGGTTTCTTGTAGGCAGCATACAGAAGGGTCTTGTTTTTGTATCCATTCAGCCAGTCTGTGTCTTTTGGTTGGAGCATTTAATCCATTTGCATTTAAGGTGATTATTGACATGTGTGTTCCAATTACCATTTTCTGAATTGTTTTGGGTTTGTATTTGTAGGTGTTTTCCTTTTCTTATGTTTCCTACTTAGAGAAGTTCCTTTAGCACTTGTTGTAAGGCTGGTTTGGGGGTGCTGAATTCTCTTAACTTTTGCTTGTCTGGAAAGCTTTTGATTTCTCCGTCGAATCTGAATGAGATTCTTGCTGGGTAGAGTATTCTTGGCTGTAGGTTTTTCTCTCTCAGGACTTTCAATATATCCTGCCATTCCCTTCTGGCCTGCAGAGTTTCTGTAGAAAGGTCAGCTGTTATCCTTATGGGTTTTCCCTTATATGTTATTTGTTGCTTTTCTCTTGCAGCTTTTAATATTTTTTCTTTGTGTTTAATTGTCATTAGTTTGATTAATATGTGCCTTGGTGTATTTCTCCTTGGGTTCATTCTGTATGGGACTCTCTGTGCTTCTTGGACTTGGTTAATTATTTCCTTTCCCATGTTGGAGAAGTTTTCCAATATAACCTCTTCAAATATTTTCTCAGACCCTTTCTTTTTTTCTTCATCTTCTGGGTTGCCTATGATTTGAGTGTTGGTATGCTTAATGTTATCACTGAGGTCTCTGAGACTGTCTTCTATTCTTTTTATTCTTTTTTCTTTTTCCTGCTCTGTGGCAATTATTCCCCCCATTCTATCTTCCAACTCACTTATTCGTTCTTCTGCCTCAGTCATTCTGCTGGTTATAGCATCTAGAGTATTTTTAATTTCAGTTATTTTGTTATCCATTGCTGTTTGTTTGCTCTTTAGTTCTTCTGAGTTCTTATGAACTGTTTCTTGTACTTTCTCTATTTTGTTATTGAGATTTTGTATCATTTTTATTATCATTACTCTGAATTCTTTTTCAGGCATTTTTCCTATTTCCTCCTCATTTATTTGGTCTTGTGGGTTTTTTTCCTGCTCCTTTGCCTGCGTGGTGTTTCTTTGTTTCCTCATGGTAGTCCAAACTTCTGGGGTTGCTTGTGCCGGCGATAGAGGGGTTTATAGAAGACTGTCCAAGTGCCAGACTAATGTCTGAATGTTGGGTTAAACAAATACTAAGTCTAGGAAACACATACATGTATAAGACACAGAATTACTGAATCCATTAGGACATAAGGCTCTGGAAAGACCTGACAGAAGAACCCCAGTATGCTATCAGATATTCAAAGAGAAACCCAACAGAAATTGAAAATCAAAACAGAACAAAACAGAAACAAGAGCATAAACAAACAAAAAAACAAATAACATCTTACACATACAAACACATATCCAGGGAGATATTGAAAGCTAGGATCAACTATAAAAAAGAGCTTGAGTACCACCAGACAGAATGGAGATTCTCAGAATGAAATTAGACAATTGTACTAAGAACTAAGATAAAGACAAAAACCTAATATTAAATACCAAGGCTGTGTGTCATCTGGAGAATAGAGCAAGGAGTCTGAGCAGATCGATAGTGTTGCTTAGAAGTATGTTAAGATAAAATAAACTAAAAATGGATGGAAGACAGAGGAACAGAAGAGCATAGTGTGCCTGGAAATATACAAATAAAAAGAAGGGAATAGAAAATTATAAAAGATAGCGATGAAAGGAAGGTAGGAGAGATATGGTCCATACTACCAAAAACTTAGCTAGAAATAGAAGTATATAAAAAGGCTAAAAATAAAAATAGAATAAAAAATAGAAAAAAAATATGTTATAAAACTTGTAGATTCCTTAGGACTAAGATTGTAATTAATAAAGAAAAAACAAACAAACAAAAAAAACTAGAACTGATCCCAGAATGGACCAGTTCAATAGAATTGATACTAATATTTCTGTTTCCTTAGAGTCTCAGCTGTATGTGTCCTTCTACTTGCCTTGGGTTTTTTGTATTATTCTGTGACCAGCAGAGCTTCCTTTATCGTTCGTCTGTGAGCGTTGGTGTGTGGGGAGGGAAAGGGTACAACAGTGGCTCCTTGGCTCCTTCCCCTGGGAGTGAGTGCGCAGTGGAGCACTGTCGTTTCAGTCGGGCTTGGAGGTGCCTGTTGCAGAGGGACGCTGGTGGCTCAGGTGTAAACAGAATGTCTCAGAGTTGGGCCTCTCTCCAGTTTTTTGTTTTTTTTTTTCTCGGCAGCCTCCCTGCTGCCGGCATTCTAAGGGGTTTTAAGCTAGCCCCGCCCAAGGGCCTGAGGGTCCCTGTTATCCCTGAGCACCTTAGGTGGCCCACAGGGGTCCCTCCACTGCCCATTGCAGGCACCGAAAGAGAGAAAGAGGCTATGCCCGTGGCTCCTCCCCACCACCCATGAGCCTGCAGCATCCAGCTGCCATCATGGCCGGGCAGCTCTCAGGGGCAGGCACTCCTTGCCGCGGACCTCTTCCCTCCTGTCCTCTCAGTCCGTCACCTTACTGGCAACAATTTTTCTCACCCTGAACCAGCTTTCCGATTCCCATGCTCCCACTCCCGGACCCTCTGTTCATCTGGGAATCGATGTCTGGGTCCAGGAATGCTGAGCTGTGGTGCGGACCCTCCATGTGTTTCTCACTCCCTCCCATCTGCCACAGCTCAGCCGCTTCACCCTCTTTGAGCTGTCATAGATGCCTCCCTGCCAGTTATGTCGGGATCTTTGTAGTCCTTTCTGGTGTCTGAGGTCATCTGCTGGTGTTCAGTTGGTTCTCTGTGGGAAATATTGCGTCTTTTGGTGCATTCCCAATGCGTCTGTGGAGAGGGATGCATTCCACGTCCCTCTACTTCACTGCCATCTTTTCTCTCCAGCGGTTTCAGTTCTTATATTCAAGTCATTAATCCACTTTTAGTTAATTTTTGGGTATGGTGTAAGAGTGGTCATTTCATTTTTTTGCTTTTGGCTGTCCAGTTTTATCAGTACCATTTATTGAAGAGATTGTCCTTTCTCTGTTGTATGCTCTTTGCTCCTTTATCATAGACTGATTGTCCATATATGTATAGGTTTATTTCTTGGTTTTCAATTCCATTCCATTGATTTATATGTCTTTTTTGTGCCAGTACCATGCTGTTTTGATTACTATAGCTTTGCAGTAAAGTTTGAAATCAGGGAATGTGGTACCTCCAGCTTTGTTCTTCTTTCTCAAGATTGTTTTGACTATTCAGGGGCTTCTTTGGTTCCATACAAATGTTAGAATTATTTGTTCTAGTTCTGTAAAATATGCATTTGGCATTTTCATAGGGATTTCATTGAATCTGTAGATTGCTTTGGGTGGTATGGACATTTTAACAATATTGAACCCATGAGTACTGAATATCTTTCCATTTTTTGTGTGTCTTTAATCTATTATCGGTGGTGTATAGTTTTCAGTGTACAGGTTTTTTATCTCCTTGGTTAAATTTACTCCTAGGTATTTTATTCTTATTGATGTAATTGTAAATGGAGTTGTTTTCTTAATTTCTTTTTCAGGTAGTTTGTTATTAGTATTTAGAAATGCCACAGGTTTCTGTATATTGATTTTTTTTATTAATTTTATTTATTTATTTATTATTTTTGAGGGGGTACACCAAGTTCATGTATATTGATTTTGTATCCCATGACTTTACTGAATTCATTTTTTAGTTTTAACAGTTTTTTTTTTTGGTGGAGTCTTTAGAATTTTCTATATATATTATCATGAAATAGCAAACAGTAACAGTTTTACTTCTTCTTTTCCAGTTTGGATGCCATATATTTATTTTTCTTGCCTAATTGCTGTATCTAGGACTTCGAATACAATGTTGAATTTGTGGCAAGAGTGGACATCCTTGTCTTGTTCCTGATCTTAGAGTAAAAGCTTTCAGCTTTTAGCCTTTGAGTATGGTGTTAGCTCTGGGTTTGTCATATATAGCCTTTGATATGTTGAGGTACATTCCCTCTATACTCACTTTGTTGAGAGTTTTTATCATAAATGGAAGAATTTTGTCAAATGCTTTTTCTGCATCTATTGAGATGATCGTATGATTTTTAACCTTCGTTTTCTCAGTGAGATGTGTTATGTTGATTGATTTGCGGATGTTAAACCATCATTGCATGCCTGAAATAAGTCCCACTTGATTATGGTGTATGACCCTTTTAATGTATTGTTGGATTCAGTTTACTACTATTTTGTTGAGGATTTTTACACCTGTATTCATCAGGGATATTGGCTTGTAGTTTTCTTTCTTGTGGTGTCCTTCTCTCGTTTTGATATCAGGATAATGCTGGCTTTATAAGATGCATTTAGAAGATTTTCCTCCTCTTTAATTTTTTTGGAATATTTTTATAAAGCTAGATATTAAATCTTCTTTGAATGTTTTATAGAATTTGCCAATGAAGCCATCTGGTCCTGGGCTTTTGTATGTTCAGAGATTTTTGACTCCTGTTTCAATCCCTTATTAGTAATCAGTTTATTCAAATTTTTTTTCTTCATGATTCAGTCTTAGAAGATTGCATGTTTCTAGAAATTTATATCCATTTCTTCTAGGTTGTTCAATTTGTTGGCATATAACTGTTCATAGTAGTCTCATGATCTTTTGTATTTCTATGCTATCAGTTGTAATTTCTCCTGTTTCATTTCTAATTTTATTTATTTGAGCCCTCTTTCTTTTTCTCTTGGTTAGTCTAGCTAATGACTTGTTGATTTTATATTTTCAACTAGCTCTTAGTTTCATTGATATTTTCTATTGTTTTTTTAGTCCCTATTTTATTTGTTTCTGCTCTGACCTTTTTTATTTCCTTCCTCCTACTAATTTTGGAATTTGTTCTTTTTTCTCGTCTCTTTAGGTATAAAGTTAGATTGTTTATTTGGGATTTTTCTTGTTTTTTGAGGTAGGCCTATATTACTATGATCTTCCTTCTCAGAAGCGTTTTGGCTACATCTCATAGATTTTGGTATGTTATATTTCTGCTCTCATTTATCTTTAGGTTTTTAAAAATTTCTCCTTTGATTTCTTTGATGATCCATTGGTTATTCAGTAGCACATTGTTTAATCTCCACATTTTTGTGGTTTTTCCCCATTTTTTTTTCTTGTGATTGATTTCTAATCTCATACTTTTGTGGTTGGAGAAGGTGCTTGATATGATTTCATATCAAGAGAATGTTCCACATTCACTTGTGAAGTATGTGTATTCTGCTACTTTTTGGTGGAATGATCTTTATATATCTATTAAGCAATCTGAACTAATGTATTTTTTGTCTCATGTTTCCTTATTGATTCTCTATCTGGATGATCTATTCATTGATATAGGTGTAAGATTGATTAATTTTTAAAAATATACTTCTTAATTTAATTAGCCTTTAAAATACTGACTTTAAATATTTAACTTCTTCATAGTCAACAATATGTGCAATTTACACAAGTCAATTAAAACTGGATTGATTTTGCCTTTTAAATATTTGTTATTTACTATTTATATTTTTCCTGAAGTCATTAAATATTTTCACTAAAAAATCTGCTAAGTCCTTAGTAATGACTATGTTATTATCTGAGATGTGATCTGTTATTTAAATAAGTACACGAAGTATACTGCTTGTATCAGTACCTAAATGTATGAACAGCATTAACTTTTCTTTGAAGTTACTGATATTTCTCCTCCTCCTCAGGAAAAAAGAATTTCACCTTAATTCTGTGATCTGTTTATGAAACAATAATGCATATGTGTGAGGATGTAAGCACGATATTCAGAACTTAACTTCCATGTGATGGAACTTTCTATAGACTTAAATAATTGATTGTAAAGAAGCCAACATAATTTTTCAAGACAAAATGTTATATATGGGTTATTAAGATCTAGATTTCTATTGTTTTGGTATACTTGTAAGAATGATTATTTTATTACTAATTGTTGAATTAGGTTCATAAAATGTTTAATATTCTGTCTCCAAGGCAGGTGGCTACTATATTTCTGGAACAGTTTTATGATCATTGTACATTATTTATTGTCTCTCAGGCTTTCCTTACTCCTCTCTTAAGGTCTTATAAATATCATCATAGAGGAATACATGTGAGAGTGTTTGATTTTGTGATAACTGATATTTCAAAAAATAGCGAATAGCAAAACAAATGCTTATATGTTGCTAATTATTTCCTCATTTTGACTTTACTTCTTAATCAAGGTTTATAACTTGTCTCAAAATGTCCAGGAGGATGATCTTCAGCACCTTCAGGTAACAATGTTTACAGTCTCGTTTGTATATCTGGTGACCTTTGGAGCATGTATAGTAGAACTTTAGGATTTTGTTAGGTCTCCTCGTACTTGAAAAACATAACAGTCAGAAGGATTTAAGACCATAACCAAATGGAGGTTGTCTCATTTCCAGGATTATTGTTCTAGCCCTGTATGATTATGTTCTTTCTAATTCAGTTCTCAAAGTCCTTTGTTTCAGTAAAGCTACTTTCTGTAAACCCTGTATATGGCAAGAGTGGAGAAAGAACCTTTCTTTGGTTTAAAAATGACCCAAAATGTGAAGTTGAAGTCTTATGGTCAGGAACTTAATAATTGTTAGTATGATATCAGTTGTATGCCAGATTTTTTTCCCTGTGGACCACTTTATAGCTAAGAACTATGAGGGATTCCTGATGCTTACTCGTAGAATTCTATTTTAGATCTGAAAAAGACCTCAGTGACACCTAATTTATCCTTAATATTTTATGGATGAGAAAATTTTTTCTGGAAAAAAAAATGACTTGCCTAAACTCATGTGGCTAGTTAGTGGCAGAGTGGGAATAGAAATTTGATCGTCTGACTGGACTCAGTGCTTCTCCCACTCTCCAAGCAGCACTTAAATCTCAAATAAATAGAAGATTAGGTGTTTCCTAAAGATAGTTCACCTCTCTGTCACACTCTCTATTCTCTTTCAATTCTCGTTATTCTTGGCTACATAGAAAAACCTGTTGTTTCTCTGATAGTTTCCCTCTGCATATTTTATAGAAAATTTTGCTTTCAATATATTATTTTATCTTGGCAATAAGAGCCCTGTGCAGTTTACAGATAACAGAGGATGATAACCCAAGGTAATTTGTGAGACTGGAAGTATCGTTTGGAGTTCACATCTAGCATTACTCCCAAACATGTTTCTAGTACATCACAGTGACCCATTTATAACAAATAGGCAATACGCCAAGTAATTGTTAGATGTTTCTTAGAGTGAGTATAATCGCTTCTTTAGGCATGTGTCGTAACCTAGCCAGTTGCTTTCCAAGTTAATGACATGGTACTGTTCAATACCAGTTTAGGATTTCTAAAAAAAAGGACTAATTTTGGACTTTGATATTGAGTGAGTAATCTTTTTTGCGATCATTTAAAAATTTTCCTGTAAATGATGACCGCTCATCCTTCCTCAAAAAAGATGGTGAATTCAAATTAGGTTAGTAAATGATTCTAATGAGAATGAGTAATGATTCTAATCCCTGGACCAGCTGCCTTTTGGACATGATATTCCAGACTTTCACTTAATCACTCCAATCAGATGCCTAGTTATTTGCTTTCTAGATTCCCTTAGTTTTCACAGGAGAGGCAGTGTGGTACTTTGGGGGCTGTTCTAAAGGGGCAGAGGAGGGGAATCCTCTGAGGTAGCATCTTTCCCCAGCTCGGAGAGGCCTCTGTCACTTGGTTCTCTTGTGTGATGAAGTGACATTTCCTGTGTACACGTGGGGAAACCCACTTGGCCAGTCTGGACGGAACTCTCACCAGAGGCCCCATCACAGTCACTGCCTCAAGTCTACGTTCTCCAAAACCTTATGTTTCTGGCAACACAAAATGATATGGTACCTCTCAGTTGGCAGCAATAAAAAAATCAAAGAAGGTGGTGTATTTGATTCTTCACTTTTTAAACCAAATGCCTATATGTCTTTGTAATAATCGAGACCATTGGTGCTGTTAAATTTCCTCAGGCAACAACTTTTGTAAATTATCCTACTTAATTTGTAGCTCTCTGGTCTAATCTATGTAAATTTTGCTTTGAAAGGTCATTTAACATGTTTCTTTGTCCCTTATCTTCCCCTCAAAAAAAAAATTGTCCTATATTCTAGATATAAAACGTGTTACCTTTAAAATTGAAACTTCATTTTTAAAATGTACTTTATGTCCTTAATTTTAAAATATATAAAATATATGTAACTCAGCTTTATCTAATACTTAGTTACTTAAAATGATTATTGTAATCTTAATAATGTAGTATTATGTTACACCTAGAGAAAAAAATTAGTGGAAGAAAGCCAAGAAGTAAAACTTTGCAGATACTGAAGTTTTGGTGTGTGTGTGTGTGTGTGTGTCTGTGTCTGTCCACATGCGTGTATATGTGTGATTTTCCTTGCAGCTTTTCACTGAGTATGGCAGGCTGGCAATGGAGGAAACATTCCTGAAGCCATTTCAGGTGAGTGAGTGTAAAATGATGATAAGTTCTTATTTTCCTGAAGAAAAAAGTAACAAGGTATATTGAGAGATTCATGTTTCTTTCTCCATTCACAATAGCAAAGAACAAAAAAAAAGAAAAAAGAAAAAAAGCTTTGATAGTTAACTACCAAAATCCAAAAAAAAAGACCTTTATGGAGAAAATATTTTCAGTTTCATTAAAGATCATAAAGGAAAATTTATGTAAACCAGAGAGATATGATATGATTCCAAATGGGGTGATTCAATGTTGTGGAGAATTTAATTTTTCCCAAATTAATCAATAAACTCAGTGCAATTCCAATTTAAACTACAACAGGATTTCTTTTTGAGAAACTCAACACATTTTTCTATAGCTTATATGGAAAAATTAAGTTCTCTTTTGATTTGTCAGTTTTTATTTTATTTTTTGAATACTTATTTATTTATTTAGGCCGTGCCAAGTCTTAGTTGCGGCATGCAGACTCTTAGTTGTGGCATGTAATGTGGGATCTAGTTCCCTGACCAGGGATCGAACCTGGGCCACCTGCATTGGGAGCGCAGACTTACCCACTGGGCCACCAGGGATGTCCCTAAGTCAGTTTTTAAAAGGAAAATCCAAATTAGGGGATTGAATACATACTGGAAACCACAGCAATGAAAATAGCATGATTCTGTGCAAATACAAGAAAAAAGCCCAATGAAACTAGACAGAGTTCAGAAATATCCCTCTACACATGGAAACCCAGTATTCAGTAGAGGTGACATAAACCAGTGGGAAATGGATGGATTAACAGCTGGGGTTTGGAAAAACTAATTCACTTTTTGAAGAAAAAGTTGAATTTCTACTGAACACCATATGTGGAAGAGCGCTCCAATTGTATTGAAGAACTAAATATGAAATTTAAAATTATAAAGTTAATAGCATAAAATATTGGAGAACATCCTTCTGCACTGGTGTGAAGAAACACTTCTTCAGTAAGACCGCCCCCCCCCCACTGAAAAAAACATATAGTGAAAAATTGATGGATATTCCTGTATCAGAATAGAGTACCGCTGTTTATCAGAGGACTCTATAAGCAAAGTAATTGGATTGGTAGAAAATATTGATGATGTCAGAGTCAACAAAGGATTACTATATAGAATGTGCAAGGAAGTTTTGCAAATAAGACTGGGATGCCCATCAAAAAATAGGCAAAGGAGCCACTACACACCTGTTAGAATGGCCAAATTCCAGAGCACTGACAACACCACATGCTTCACAAAAGGAGGATGTAGAGCAACAGGAGCTCTCGTACATTTCTGATGGGAGTGCAGAATGGTACAGCCACTTTCAAAGATAGTTTGGTGATTTCTTAAAAAACTAAACATACTGTTACTGTACAAGCTAATGATCGTACTCTTTGGTGTTTACCCAAAGGAGCTGAAAATTTATGTTCACATAAAATCAGCACGCAGATATTTGTAGCAGCTTTATACAGAATTGCCAAAACTTGGGAGCAACCAAGATGTCCTTCAGCAGGTGAATGGATATATAAACTGTGGTTACATGCAGACGATGGAATGTCATTCAGCACACACACACACACACACACACACACACACACACACACACACAGGAAAAGGAAATGAGCTATCAGCACAAAATCCGCGGAGAAATCTGAAGTGCACATTACTAAACAAAAGAAGTCAACCTGAAAAGGCTACATACTGTGTGCTTCCAAATACATGATATCCTGAAAGAGGCAAAACCATGGAGACAATAAAGAGATCAGCGGTTTCGGCGTGGGCCAGGGCTGCAGCATGAGGGGCAGAGGAGTGAACAGGCAGAGCACAGAGGGTTTGGGGGGCAGTGAAAATACTCTGTAAGATATTGTAGTGATGGATATATGTCGTTATCCACTTGTCCAAGCCCATAGAATGTACACACTAAGAGTGAACCTTAGGATACACTGTGGACTTCGAGTGATTATGATGTCAATGCAGGTTCATTCTTGGTTAAAAAATATATATATATATATATATACACACACACACACACACACACACACACACACCATTCTGGCGAGTGATGTTGATAATGGGAGAGGCTATGTATGTGTCGGGGCAGGTGGTATATATATGGCAAATCTTTGTACCTTCCTCTCAGTGTTACTGCTCTAAAAAAAAGTCTTAAAAAGTCCCAAACCACTCAAAAATGATAAACTGAACTTCATAAAAAAAATTAGGCAATGGATGTACAGACAGTTGACAGAAAGGAAACATCTTCTAAGGGATGTGAAGTCTTATTGATAATCAGTTAAAAATTAAAACAATGAGGCACCACTTTATACTCATTAGATAGACAAGAAGTAGAAGGTGGGGATACATACCAAATGATCGCTAGGATTTGGGTAAACGGGAGCACTCAGGCCCTGCTGGTTAAACTGCAGATTGGAGCAGGGCAGATATATACAGGTGCTCACTGTAGCATTGCTAGAGTCACAGTAGCAGAAAGCTGTAGGCGACTTAGGTGTCCATCACTAGCACAGATACATAAAATAGGGAGAAAAGCATACTCTGCAGTAAATTGCAACATCCAAAGGTGATGAACCCAAAGTATAGAGTGGCAGGAGTGAAGTCTTAACATTTGTACTGAATTAAGCAGGGAAAAGTTTGAGTTCTGTGACATGATACTATTTGATTCTCTAAAACTTCTACATAAACAAAATAATATACATTAGCGTGAGTGTGGTTGAGAGCAGACAGCTGAGGAATGGGAGTTGGAATCTGGGAAAAATATGATAAAGTAAAGCAAGAAAGGGGCCTTTGCGTGGAGAGATGTCGGTGCTGTGAGTGAAGGAGTTTGAATCTCTCCTCCGAGATCTGGCGAAGCTGGTGGGGAGAAGAGTTGATACAGAATGAAATCAGTCCCTGCTTCCAATCTTCTGTGCGATTTACAATACCCATTAGACTCTGCTGTCTTTTAAAAAATCATTAGTCATGTTGGTAGGTGAAGTGTTGTATGATGATTAGGCTATTTGCTCTGATTTTTCTGTTGTCGAAACTTGCCACCTCAGGACTCATAGATTTGGTAACTCTATAGGCAGTTCTGGAAGGGCGTTTGCAGCCTTACCAGCAGGTGTCACTGCCTCTTACACTAGCTGGATAAACTGAAACCAGAAGAGACCAACCAGTGCTCTGTAGATAGATAATAGATGATGATAGATAGATAGATAGATGATAGATAGATATAGATAGATGATAATAGCTAGATAGAGAGATGATAGATGATAGATAGATGGTAGATAGATGATAGGCAGGCAAACAGGCTTTGATAAAACAAAGAAAACAACAAACTGAAAACAAACAATAGAAAAAACTTTGAGGTCACTACCTGTTGGTAAACTGTTGGCATTACAAACTGTCAATGAAAAGAAAAAGTTTTGACTGAATGAGTCAACAGTGACTCCCGAACAGGTTTGGGCTTATAAATCTAAGTATCTGAAACTGAAATGAGAAACTCGTTAAGCAGCGAAAGTGGCTTCCAAAGCTATTTAATAATATTTAAGATTAAAGCAACCAAATTCAAAACAGAAATACTACATGTCATGAAATTAAAAGATAAAATGCAAACATACTAAAATCTCAAAATAACATTTAAGAGATCAGCAAAATAATTCACATTTAAATTAGAAAAAAAACAGAAAAAATTCCAAAATAAAATAACTTCTGAATAAAAGTTTAATTTCAGCAATTTTTTTAGCAGGTCCCTTTCTATCCTCTTCCTCTATCTGAGAAGATAGGAGTTTTGTTTATTTGGATAAAATTGTGGAGAAATTATAAATACTGCCTGAGAAAATAAAGCGAGGGGCAGTAATATTTTTAAAATAATAATTTGTACTAAAACTAAATTCAGCAAATTTAAAATAGAATTCTTAACTGTGAAACAGTGAAATTATAAATAATAAGCAAGATCTGTCTCAGGCAGCAAAAGTGAGGGCACGTGGCCAATGAAATGAGCAGCTGCATTAACAGATTAATGTGCCTTAAACCAAAAGCCCATTTACACCAAGCAAACAGAATATCTGTAATTGTATTTTAAAGCTATATTTTTCAACAGAGAACTAAAAGCTAAGTGAATTCAATTTAAAAGCAGTTTTGAACTGTTACGTTTAGCCAGTGGTTTGCTAGTTAGTGTTTACAGCGGGCGGAGGATGGGGTGGGGTGGGGGTGGGGGTGGGGGTGGGGGTGGGGGTGGGGTGGGAGGGTGGGTCTCATATGGAGCATTTGCTGATTTCTGTGCTGGAAATACTTTTTTCCGTGGCTAGTTTCAAGCAGCCAACATGCTGTCACCGGATTTGTAAAATTCCTCAAGTTTTAGTAAGTCTTCCTTGCGAGCCTATACAAGCCAACTGTAAAGTATTTAATACACTCAAGAAGTACAATCCAAATTAAGACATACTATAGCATTCTCTGAGTGGCATTACTTATTTTCTCACTTGTTTTGCTGTGAGCACTTGCATGTTGAGTACGGTAATCCAGCAGGAGCCACCTCACTAATATAACTCTTCTTTAAACACAGGTGCTTTAGCGTCTCTACCTTAGGACTTGAAGAGGTTTGGTTGAGAATGACTACATTTCCATTAATTTAAACATGTAATACCCATGCATATTTGACAAGGACTTTAGATGATAATTTCCAATTTGCTTTAAGGACCTGGTGAAAATATCTCAGCAAGTGGGGTAGGAGATATGTCTCTATTTGGGTCTATGAATTTTTCTACCTTGGTCGTAAGGCACACCTGGCCCCACATAGCTCTGCAGTGAGATGATTACAATCTTGTATCAAAATCCTTGCTACTTACTACAAAATCCTTATTAGGAATTTTTCAGATTGTTAGACATTATTTGAAGTGCACTTTAAATGAACTGTTTCATTTACAGACTGTTTTTCAACACCAAGCAAGACTGTCTTCCTCTGATGCTCTGTGCTAAATGGTCATTAGTTACTTGTTACCCTGGGAAAGGCTCATTTTCCATTGCGTGGCTCTACATCTTTCTCTTGTGTGCTTGTCGCTTCCTCTCAGGTCTACTGGGCTGAGGTGGTGGAGAGGGTTTTCACCTGTTCTGTAATGTGGTGATAACAGTAAGTTTGCTGTTGGGCTTGAGCTGAAAAGGATTCCCCAGTATGCTGGAAAGTGGACTCTAAGACGCCTTTACATCATTAAATGTGCCTGTTGGCTCTAGCAGTCCAGGAGTTTACTCTTTAACCATTTCATGTCCTCTAGTTATATAGGCTGCAAAGAAATGGAAACATCCCCCCGCTTACTAGGGTATGTTCTCAAGATTCACTTGAGCCAATTTTTTAGATGTCAGTACATTTCCCAGTGGCATTTCTGTATGGTGGGTATCTTTATCAGGCAGTCCACAAAAGCCTATTTAATCTCTAGTAAATCTGAATACTAGTAGCCACAATATTCCTCTGTCCTCGTCTCTTTAAGCTGGAGCCCTGAATATATCCAGTCATTCCTGGACCTCTCTGAGGCATGGAGCCCTGAGATAGGTTGGTAAGAGTGTTGTCAGTATTTAGATCGTGTGCTGACACGGAAGAGATGGCTTTTAATGAGCTCTGCAGCCTTGGTGATAGACACAGAGCAAGATTTTATAAGCACCTAGATTGGAATTACCTGGTGAGTTTATTAGCTACATTTTTGAGCTATATCCCAGTTCTGTTGAATCACATCCTTGTGTTGAGACCAGGGAATCAGCACTCACCAGGTCATTCTTAAGCACGTGACATTTGTGGACAGAATTCGCAACTGGGCACACCGCGGCAGAGGGCGTCTGTGGTAGGGGAGGTTCTGGTAGCAGAGAGACTGGATACCAGTTCTTTGTACAGGTAGTTAGAAGTTGAGATTTGCCTGTAATACACAGATGTAGAGAACAAACATATGGACACCAAGTGGGGAAAGTGGGGAGGGTTGGGGGGGGAATGAACTGGGAGATTGGGATTGCCATATATATATTACTAATAAGAAAAAAAAATGAAATTGTACACTTTAAATATATGCAGTTTATTGTATGTCAACTGTATCTCAATAAAAGTTCTTTAAAAAAATAAAAAAATAAAAAATAAAATAAAATAAAAAAGATTTGCCTGTAATAGAAAGGATAAAACCTAAAAAAATTTTCCTGCACACAAACTTGAATTCCCGTCTCTTAGAAGCCTTATTTCATTCTTGAGCATATGTTTTTGGACTAATTACATTTATTCTCTTCTCTTTCATCTCCTCAGTATTAAGTACTCCATCTCCTGGATTAATTCGTCCCAGTTTTCTCCCACAGCATTTTTATTAACCATTTTTTATACACTTAAAGGCCCACCAGGACCCTAAACTTTAGAAATAGATTTGACTCACACACACACACACACACACACACACACACGCACGATAACCATGTGATGTGATGAAGGTGTTTGCTAACCTGATAGTGTCATCGTTTCACAGTACATACGTACTGGAATCATCACACTGAAGACCTTAAATATGTGCAGTGTGTTATGTGTCAATTATATCTCAGAAAAGCCGGGGCGGGGGGGCGGGGGATAAAAGATCTGAATTCTCTTTGTGACCTAAGAGTGAAACTCAATCCTTCATGTCCCTCTTAGTGGAGATGTAATTATTAATGAGCCGATCAGTCCACGTCAGTTTTAAGGTTAAACTGAAGATTGCTAGAAAATAATAGTAGAGGAAGCATATGGTAATGTACTATTAGGAGAAACCTTCTGTTTCTCACAATTTCCCATTCAAACTGGGCCTACATATGGCAAATTAGGAATTATTTTACACTAGTTTATTTAATTATATTTAAGGACCCTTTATTCCCGTGATTAAGGGCGTCCCTCTACAGAATAAAATTCTTCGATAGTAATTTCAGCTACTTTGAAACAGAACATCCTTGGTCAAATAATCTATGATGACTGCAACTGACTGCCAAGTCATACCAGAGAAATCCATGATTTCACAGAGAAAATGAGAAGCTGTTGTTTGGCTCCTCCGGCTGTAAATGACAGGAAAAGACACCTTGGTAGGGCTGAGGAAAAGGAAAAGCTGTCTATCTGAGAAAGCTGCCTCATCCCATGTTCTGTCCAGACAGCAATTTAGGTGGTCTGAGGATTGCATGAAATTAGAATAAAATATTCATCTGGCTACACAGAATTGTCAGTGGTGTAGACCAGGATCTCCCCAATGTCTGGAAGATCTACATAACAGTAACCATTTATTGAGCACTTATTTTTGTGCCAGGCACTGTGCGAAATATGTTTCTTACATGATTCAAATGAACGTTCATTATAGTTATATAAAATAAGTAATGTTGTTACTCCTTTTTTATTCTTTTCTTTCTGTTTTTTAACTGATGAGGAAACACCAAGGCCTGGAGTAGTTAAGAAACTTGTCCTTGGTCACATGCACCTTTAAGTTGCAGAGCTGTCCTTCAACCTAGGCCACAGGCTCAAAGCCCTTGCACTTCACCACCACCCCTGATGGCTCTCTTCCTCCTCCTAACCTAGGCATTTATCGAGCTTTGGTCTTCCGTTCGAATGTGCACATCCACTCCCACTGAGTTATAAATATCTTAAGAGCAAGAGCTTTGTAGTTTCCTTTTTTTAGTCTAGAGCACCTACTTTTCACGTAGCAGACGTCCAATTGTTGTTTGCTAATTATGATGTTATATGCATATTTAGGGTTGTGTGTAGTTTGTATACAAGTAAACTCATTGGATTCAAAATTGGAATGCCTGGATTCAAGGTTTGATGTAGCTAATATATATCTAGCCTAGTATTATTACCTCTTTACATTTCTAAGAAAGACCCATAAATAAACACTAGCAAGTCATAAATTGGTGTGAGTGTCCAAAATATTTATAGGTAGGCATGGCCCCTTCTTGAACCGCAGAAACACAATCATGAAATTCTTTCTCAATGGATAAAGTTAGTAGAATTTCTAAATTGAGCATATTACATCGATGGATGGTAATACAAAACAAAACAAAACACACATTTCATTAGTTAAGACTAACAGGAAAAAGTGAGGTGTTTTCAGTTAGCAATAGTGATTGTGTGTGGTACCATAAAGGTGGTCCTAGCACAGAGTCTGTAGATGCTTCAAGTAATTAACAAGGATGCCACTGCTCTGAGGCAGGAAGGATAAGGCTTGGCTACTAGAACAAGGAATAGGCCATGAAAGGCAATGAGTCTTTGATGTTGACTGTGTTGTTGATTTAATATCTGCCATGACCTAATCTTTTTATGTACATAAAAAAGAACCAGCTACAATAATTTGGAAGGGGCTAATCTGCACTCTTACAGATTCTTCTCTAATTTTTCTGTCTATATCCTTAGAGACTTTTACTCAAAGAGATTCTCCAGTTTCTTTTTGAATCATACACACTGTAGGTATCTTTAGCTAATATGAAACTTTGGTTCTTCCAGTGGATTTTCTGCTTGCAATATCTATAGGTGTCGTTTCAAATAGGCCCCTGAGTCTTAGAGAACAGAGGATATTTTGGTCTTGTTTTTATCTGGAGGGCCACAGATTTTTTAACTTCTACGCTATTAACTATCCAAGGCCCTCTGAAAAGCCACCCATAAATTGGAAATTTCTTTTTATTTATTTATTTATTCATTCATTTATTTATTTATTTTTTGGCTGCATCGGGTCTTTGTTGCCATGCGTAGGCTTTCTCTAGTTGTGGCAAGCTGGGGCTGCTCTTCATTGCGGTGTGCAGTGGCTTCTTTTGTGGAGCATGGGCTCTAGGCACACGGGCTTCAGTAGTTGTGGCAAGTGGGCTCAGTAGTTGTGGCTCGAGGGCTTTAGAGTGCAGGCTCAGTAGTTGTGGCGCACTGGCTTAGTTGCTCCAAGGCATGTGGGATCTTCCCCGGCCCGGGCTCAAAGCCATGTGCCTTTCATTGGCAGGCGGATTCTTAACCACTGCGCCACCAAGGAAGTCCCCATAAATTTCTGAGTTGATAACTTCTCATTCAAGTTTTTTTTCTGATTCCTGTATTTTATGTCTGAGCCCATTTTAAAAAAGACAAGACAAGCTTCCCTTTACTTTGGCTATTTAGATATCCAGAGTCTTGTTTGAAAATCTCCTGAAGTCTGTTTTTAAAGTTTTCTATTGATTCATTCTTATATTGTTCACAGTATAAGAATTCTGAATCTATGTCCAGTTCATCTCAAAGAGAAAGTCTTCTGAAATGGCCGTGTGTGGTGTTTTTTCTATTTTTCTTGCCCTTGAAAGGCTGTTAAATTTTTCAATTTGTTTTTTAATAATGAGCTGGGTTATTTTAATATCCTACTGCTTTTAACCATTTTTTTTTCCCACGTGAGGGACTAACAATTAAGTGAACTCGTTGGAAAATAACTGATAGTTCAGGACAGTAGGTAACAAAATCCTGAATTCTGCAGCAAATTGCTGTTTTCCTGGGCTAAAAAAGTCCTTAAAGCTGAACTCTGGACCAGGGTTTAAATTCAGCTTCTTTACAATAGCCTTCTCGTCTAGCAGTTTTAAGTAGTTTAGGGGCAACGTGACTACATTTTTTTCTCCAAAAATCCCTGAGGAAATGGGTTAGGATGTCAGGGGAAGGAACAGAAGGAATTGAAGGTGTAAAGTGATTGGTGAAGATAAAACTGAGTAGAGAGAGAGATAAGGAGGGTGATTTCAGAAGATAAGAGAGTCAAACTGAGTTTGTTTTGAGTTTGTTTTGAGGCCTTAGCTTAACAAATTAAAGAAGCTGAGTGTTTGATATTTTCTCTTCATTTTTATAGAGCACCTCGTAAGTGTATTATTTATTTTGACACGTCCAAAGCTCAACACAATGTTATTCTAAATTTTTTAAAAGATCATTTATTATTTTAAGTGCAAATATTAGGATAATAATGCAGTACAAATAGGAAGCAGAAATTCTTCCAGGCGATTTCAGTTTTGATGTACACAAGCCTGTAACAAACAAGTTGGTAAAATTGTGTGCTTATGAAAAGCAGCTGGTTCCTCACGCAAGGAGAGGTTAGAACAGTGCTGTGCAGTCAATAATCTGGCAATCATCAATCCTGTGTTACGGCCTAAAAACAAAGCGACTCACAAATCGACAAGAGTGAGAGTGTCCTCTTGAAAGCCTTTTAGAGGACCCAAGGCAAAATTTGACCAATTACTTTTGCATAATTTTTTTGCTAGTTTAACTGACCTCCAACTATTAGTCTTTGGGGCATCCTGATTAATCTGGGGACTTTTTAGGCCTTTGCCTCCATCTGTTCTTTATAGAACACCTCCTTATACATTCAGTGACGCAAGACGATTCAAGATAAAATACACAAGACAAGACTTTGTACAGATTTTCAAACAAAAGAAGGTAAAGCAAGCAGCAAAACCATTAACAGATTAATGGCAAAAATATTTGTTGAGTAGTAGACCTCTAAACCAACAGTTCTAATAACCTTATACAAAAATTAGGTATAACTGTTAATGAAATGAGTACACTCCCAAACCTAAAGGTCGAGTCACCCTATACAAAGACTTAGAACTAATGACCCATACAAGACCCATTGAGTCTTTATAACCAAAGTCCTAGGATGACAAATTAATCAGCAACGAGCGCAGTGAAACAGATCAGAACTCGGATCAGATCATCGCTGAGGTAGATTCCCCTGGACGTGAACGTGAAGGGCAGGTGGAATTTGGGAACAGAGGACAAGGAGAGTGCACACGTTCGTCTGAGGGTCGTGGGGCGTGCTGCCAGGTGAGGGCATTCACAGCCCTCTCAGCAGGACTCCCAGAGTCATCAGAGAAAGAGACCATCACTCAAAACCTGATACAAAACCAAAGCTGAATGTATTGGTTACGTCAGAGAGTCAGGCTTGTGAGGCCCAGGCTCATTGAGCAAAACAAACAAACGATTACATGTAGGGTTTAGGGGCTTGTTTGCTTTGGATTTGAATGGTTTAAAGAGACAAGAATGGGCTGACGTCAGTTTTTGAATGACTGTTTGTGGAATTCAGAAGCATGTTTTATTTTGGTTATAGAGGTGAGAAACGGGTTGACACCAGCTTCAGTCAATTTTCTGGAGTGAGTCTTCTTCTACTTGACTGACTTTTAAAGTATGAAGCTGTCATTCGTTGGCTTTCAGTGGGCTATTGATTGACGTGGGTTGTTAATTAGATGGGTTTAAAACAAGTTCTAGTATTTACTTATTACCTGAAACTGAAATTAAAACTGAAATTGATTGATTAAACAGGTTAGGACCAGTTCAGGTATTTACTGGCTACATGGCTCCAGAACAGTTTTTTCCTGGGAGTTTGGGAGTATTTTCACATATTTATAATGGATGTGCACATAAATTTAGCATTATAATTCAAATAACTGTTTTATATAAGCTTTTTTATACTGACATTATCAACACATGTATTGATATATTCCACATATTTGTAATATTAATAGGTATATACTATCATATTACTATGCCATAATTTGTATAACCGTCCCCCTTTTATCCCATTTTTCACTATTACTAATAGTAGCGCTGTAGCACTCCTTTTGAATTATTTCCTAAAGGAAATGGTCTCCAAAGGGACATGAGCAAAGGTTATGATGTTTTTTGTGATTTAAAAACTGCGATCATTTGTAGGATATGCACGATGTAGGTCCATCATTTGTCCCAGTTGCCTGACTGGATTTAATTTATTTTAAAAAGTATGACTTTAGAGATTTTTATCTGAGCTAATTAGGGTAACTTGTATTCTTGATTTTTATGTCTACCTATATGTATGGACAAATCAAAATTCAGCAGTGTGGAAAAATGGATGGCTTTTGAAATAAGGACTGAGATCCATAGCATTCCATACAGGATAAATGTAAAGCATACAGATTATTTGGGGAGGGGACGGGGCCAGTGGGTGTACTGTCGCTGGCTCATACCACTTTGAGAGCTAACTAGTAAATATTCAGAAGTTATATAGGCCAATTATTAAACTGTTAGTAGCTTGAAATCAGCCATGGTGGGCATAGTTGCACAACAGAAATTGTCAGATGCTACAAATCAAGGCATGTTGTTATTGGGTAGGCAGTTTACACCAGCACATCACTGGATGGGCGCGTTCGGCAGGGGGCTTGGAATTTGACACTATAGGTGGATAGAATAGAGAGTGCTCATTTAAGAAAATAAGACTTCATCTCTGATCCTATTCTACACACGGTCCTCATTATGTTGACTTGGGAAGATGCCCAGTGAAAAAGACCGAGAAATAAGACAAAACGCGCCCAAGAAAAATGCAGAATATAGCCAAGTCCACATAGTTGGTTTCATGTATCCTGGTCCATGAACCTCTGTTTTGCAAACGTTGCTTCTTGCTAACCTCTTTTTTCAAAATGCATGTTTTAGGTAGAAATGTTCTAAATACAAATTGTCATATTTTATTTTGACAAAAATGTTGACAAGAATGTACATCTATCTAAAGATAGTGAACTATTTAAAGATAGTGTATATGGGTATTTTAAAAGTCTCCTCTCCACAAGAATCTCTCCTCTCCCCACAAGAATCCACAAAACATACACACACACACACACACACACACACACACACACGAGAGAGAGAGAGAGAGAGACAGAGACACAGAGAGAGGTAGAGAGAGAGACAGAGACAGACAGACAGAGAGAAACAGAGAGGGACAGAGAGAGAGAGAGAGAAAGGACTTCCACTGTAGTGAAACAAGAAGTATCCATAATGCAAACTAAGAAGAGTCCCTGTTTAAGGAAGGAAGATGTGAGCCAAGGATTTTATATCCAGCAAAATTGACATTCACTTATAAAAGACACAAACTGTTATCAGCATGTAAGACCACAAGGAATGCTGTCCCATGAGCCCATAATGAGAAATCTGCTGAAGAATGAGCTTCAGTTAAGCAAAGGTGACATAACTTCACCAAAGGAGAAATAATCATATACTATGTGCCTTCTAATAAAAGAACACTCTGCTTCCTATAGTCTTGCCAAAAAAATAAAGCCAGAGTCAGATCAAGCCTCTGTATCCAGCTGCCAATTTGCAGGAAATCCAGAGGACAAAAGAACTGCCCCGTAAAGATGCAATCAGCAAGGTCCAGGTTGTGGGAGTCTCTACATGTCAGATTCCTAGGTTCTTCAACAGATACACTGTAAGGGGCAAAAAAGGTTGAGAAAGGAACCTAGAGCCTAAAAGAAAATTAAAAGAGGTATCAATAAATTTGAATGAGGAAGACTAAAAGATTCTATTAGAAACCCAAAGATGTAAACTCTTGGAGCATTTAAAGATAGCTAATTTCATAAAAATATTCTTATATTTTCTCAACGTCCTACTTTTTTCCAGAAACAAAATTTGAAGTATAACTTAATCTAACTTATAAAAGAGTGTTTTAATGCCTCAGGTTGTAAACGATGCTTTTATACTTAACTTTGAGGCAGTGCAGCAGGGATTTTGAATAAGTCCCAAGTTTTAAATGCCAGCTCTTTCACTCTGGCTGTGTGGCTTTGGGCAAATTACTTACTGTCAGGTAGGGGGTGGAGGTGATTTTTATATATCTCTTTTAAGGTGAAGAATAAATTATAACCTCTCTTGGGGCTGTTGCAGGAGTGCATGAAATATTATGTGTGTAATTCTTGTGGTTGGCTTATAATAGGCACTAAATAAATGAAAGCTACTCTTACTTTGGTTTCAACAGGTGTGGGGTGGGACCCAAGAATTCTGTGCTTTTAAAAGCCTCTCAAATGATTCCAATGATTGTTCTAATTTGGGAAACACAATTCCTGATAAAATCCTTCTGGATGTGAACACATACTCAGCTTCAAGGACGTTTATCAATGCATTTCTTAGAATAGTAGAAACGCTGGAAAACATCTAGGAGAATGGCAAAATAAACCGTGGTCTGTCCATGTGCTAAAATATTAGGTGGCCATTGAAATCAAAATCAGACAGCTAACGTAGCATTATGTGCCAGGCACTGTTCGAAATGCCCTATAGGCGTTATCTCATTTATCAGTCTTGTGAGGTGGGTTCCATTATTATTTCTATTTGACAGATGAAGAAACTAAAAATCTACATGACGTTACAAATAACAAGTTGTGAAGCTGAAATATTTCTAAACTATTAATAATAATACCATTTTTATAGTAAAAAAAAAAAATTGGCCCCGTTAGAGGAAAGACTGAATTAGCTTTCTAACAGAAAATATTTCAAAATTGTCATATGAAGACGTGATCACAGCATGTGCAGCCAAAAGCTGGAGGGAAAAAGTGTTACCAAGCTATATTAGTTATTTTTCTGGATTTTTTTCACGTGTGTGTTTGTGATATTTGTCCGTTTTTTTTTAAATTTGCAACTTGTTATTTTCTCCCTCTAAATAAATATTAACTGTCAGGCCCACGTTTTTACCTTCTTCTGAGCCCTCCACACGCGGATTGTATGACCTCCAGGGCCCCGCCCACCCTGGAGTCTCCCCCCTCTGCCCGCCAGATATGCCTAATGAGAGCCCCTGAAGAAGAGAATGGAACAAATAGAGGGAAAATATTTAGACAGAGGAAAGGAGTAAACTTTCCTCAAGGAAAACTTGAATCTTCATAAAAAGCTTCCTGAAAACTGACCGAGGTGCCCCAAACTGGCTGAAGGGCACTATGTAACTTTTATCAGCCTGGGGGCAGCTTTCTGTTTCCATTCAAGGGAAACAGAATGATCTCAGAGGGGGGAGATTGCTCAGAAACAACGTTCATGGGTTTTATGTGTGCTTGTTAATTCCATTATGTGGCGAAGAACGCCATTCAGATGACAAAATAGCATGTGATCCACTTCAGTCAAAAGCAGAGGGAGGCAATTTAGAGTCCCCTCATCAATCCTTTCTTCTTATTTCTTAGAGTCTGATATTCCTTGTTCGAGACTGGAGTTTCCCATACGAATTTTCGTATGGAGCTGACGGTGGCTCCAAATTCTTGGAAAAGCGCCTCAAGGTTTGTTAGTTATTTAGATGCATGAAATTTCCCCAATAGTAACCTAAATTATTTTTGTTGAATGATTTGCTGAAGATACTCAGTAGCCACAATCTCATTTGACCTTCATAGTATCTCTGTGAACAAAGATTGATACTTAAAATAATGTCAGTTACAATTTTAAATATAATCAATAATTATGATACAGAAAAAGAGTTCTTTTGTAAATATCTATAAAACAATGATGTCTTCCTAAAGGTAAAACTTTTAATTTGAAGAATTATGTTAGTTCAAGACTGACAGTACAAATATCTGGATTCATGTTTTAGTAGAAGTTTAGAGTCAATTTAACAGAAATATTTAATTTTTGAAATCTCCAAAATTCGATCTTAGGACATTTTGCTAGTTCATAGAAAGTGATATGAGGAGGCTTTCCACTTACTGTGTCATGATAGGTCAATATGGAAGGAATTATTTACATTGGACAGATATCCCCCAAAATACCTACTGAGTAATCAGAAAAAAAAAAAATGGAGATTAAAAAATCTTCCTTGATAATCAGGATCTCTAAGCTTAACTTTTTAGGTTATGGGTTTTTTTTAGTAGTTTGTCTGAACTATTAAATATAAAATACATGTGAAAAAAAAAGGGGGGGGCAGTTTAGCTTGTAAGTAAACATCCAGCTATCCATATGTCTTTCTGGAATTTAAACGTATACCTACCAGGTGACAAGAGGATGTCTTGAGTACCTCCTAAAAAGAAGGTAGGAATGTCTTGTGATCTATTCATATCTCTTGTGAGTACTTTGAATTAAAATTTGAATTTGTAGGAACTAGCTAGAGTAAACCCCCACTAATTTGTACTAAAAAAAGGCCCGTCTGAGTTAGCATAAGAGTAGACATTTGTTCACTGTAATAATAATGCCATATGTATGCTATACTTAGATATGGCTATGTGGCAAGTTCACCCAAAACTTTTCTTTATTTAGTATCAGCCCTGTCATGTCATTTTTGATCGTTGTGACCAGACAGACATTGCAAATACAAATGCCACAGAATTCTTTTGGCGTTCCATTTGTGTTGAAAGTAGTTTAAACTTCAGAATGATTTCCTGCAGGTCTCAGGGAACCAGCACGAAGAACTACAGAACGTTCGAAAACACATCCATTCCTGTTTCACCAAAATTTCCTGTTTTCTGCTACCTCATCCTGGCTTAAAAGTAGCTACCAATCCAAACTTTGACGGAAAACTGAAAGGTTTGTCTGTCTTCTAATGAATTTGTTTACGTCACTTAGTCCGATTACAAAAACGTCATTTTATCCACTGGGCTTATGGCTGCTAGTTTAGTTTATCCAGTGATGTGAGGCCGCTGATTAGAAGTGTTCAGGTGGGTTGGGAATCCTGGGCTCGTGGCGAGGGTACCTCCGTGGTGAACTGTGGGACTCCGTGGGTGCTGACCATGTACACTGAGAAAACAGGCGAAATCCTGCCCTCACCTGGGTGGCCAGTAACCCTCACCCTTCGTCAAGTTTCCTGCTCCCCTCTGCGTTCAGAAATGCCCCTTAATATCTTCCTTTTTAATTTCCCTTATTTACATTAAAAAGGAAAACAGATGTCTATATTATTGGAATGTTTGTATTGTTATATAATTAGAGATAGAAAGATATTTCATAGTACTGAAGTGAAGCTCTTTAAAACTGTTGCTAAAGAATTTAATTATAAATCATTAAAAACTTCACGAATAATGAAATCCTGTTCTGGATGAGGACCAGTTTCTTAAAAAACCAAAAGTATCAGAGTGATTTTCAAACTAATAGTGTGTAATTATCTCTTAAACAGAGGTATGACTAATGTTTTAAGATTCCAAAGCAACTCAAATTGTTTAAAAAAAAAGAAAAAAGAAAAAAAAAAAGGAAGCAGGGGCAGCAGGAGCTGGAGGCCGGGGTCTGCAGAAGCAGAAGCTCGTCTTTCCTAATAATCACCAGGTCTTTAGATATTTGCTTTGCAGTTAATACAAGGTAGTACAAAGACATTTCTGACGTTTTTCACTTGGAAGCCTAGCATTGAGTTCAGACCTTTGCTTAATTTGCAGTGTCCTTTCTGCCTTGTGCCAGGGGTGATGAGACAGTGACACAACAAGCTTTGCACCACAGTTGTTCTCAAAGGGCTTTAAAATTACTTTTAAAAAGGGCAGCATAACTTGTGTCCAGTTGTATGGAACTGACAAGCGTGAAAAGCAAACCTATCTTTTTGCCCATGCATCCATGGCGATTACTCTCAGATACCTTATATTTCACTATGGCAGTTAATGTCATAAATAGAATCCCCAATTTCTCAGTCATCAGCATTGTTTTCGTACATGTTTTAAATTGTCTCTTCTTTAGACAACAGAACAGATAGCTGTAGGCACATGTTATTGCATGGTTCCAGGATCCTACAATTCCACTGTCACTTACGATTTCCAACCCACTAGTAAGTGCACAGACCTCTTGGTACTGTGCAATTACCTAATGGCTTCAATGTGTTTTGAATAAATTACGTAAAGAGAGGGCTCCCACAAGGCCTTTCTTTCTTCTCTGGGGTTGGAGAGCCATAAACAGGCAGAGCAGGGGCAGGCCTTCAACAACAGTCCTTTATTGGGACAAAAAAGTACTCTGCCTTTTTCCATTCCTATAATACACAGCGACAGCTCCTAAATTAATGGATACATTTTGCAGTGAAAGAACTCAGGGAGAGAGTTTAAGACAAATCATGCCGACATAAATCGCACTCTTTGATATGTTCTCCTTCAAATTTTACTCACGTCTAAACATATATTGACTCACACAGTTGGTTTACGGTTACCCGTAAGTTGTGAGTTTACCAAAGTGGCCAGCCTGAGAGAAAGAGAAGTGAAAGGCAGCTTCAGCTGGCCATCAAATGTCCATGTTATTGAGGCTTTATAGGACGGCTGCTGAATCCCTCTGTGTGCCCAGATGTTCTACTTGGCCTCCGTGTTTCTTTGGGCAGTTTTGAAAGTCTGCTATCTGCATTATTTTTCCATCCCGAATCTTATAATGTGGTGTTATTTCTATCCGGGGTATCTTGTCTGCCGGCCACGCTGTTCTCCAGAGGGCTGGCATCTGAGTGGTTGCCTCTGGGGAAGGAGTGTCTTTGAATAAACAACTGTGCAAAACTTCTTCGCTGATAGTTTCTCACGTACTCTCTCAGCACACTTACCGAAATAATTCTCTAGCTCAGCATCGGTAGTAGTAATTGTTAGTGTTTCTTCACGGTCCTTCACGTGATTGAAATTATTATCTTATCTTACTATTTCCAGAGTTATTTAAAACTTATAGGGCTGCGATTAAACATGATTGCTGTTACTTTAATAGCTTCCCACGTAGGAAATCAAAAGGACCAAAAGCACTGAATTACATTCATTCATGCTACATTCAACCAGTTCTGACATCAAGTGCATACTGAACACCTCCCCTGGGATAGCAGATCCACTCTTCTCATTAACAAGGAGGTTCCTTTTCGCTGAGTTGGTTCTGTGTTATGGTACCACCAGAGGAATGACTCGGTAACCACATCATGATCTGGGGAGCTGCTTCCTTAACAGCTCCAGTTAGACTTCAGGAAGCATAGCCAAACACCAGCGCAAGGTTATTATTTTTAAAAAGGTATTTCTAACGACTTGTCAGGGTCAGGTAATCCTGAGGGTATATCTTCCTTCGTTAGTTTACACAGCAGTGCTACTACCTCCGGTGTATCTGTCCTGCGGAATTCTCATAAAGCACGGATCATGTCCTCAGTTATTGTGACAAATAACCACTTTGGCCCTAGCTCTTGAATTCCTAGCAAGGTTTTCCTCTTGTGGCAAAAATTGTTGAAGAAATGATGACAACAGAACCTCACCCTGAATAATCATCCACCCGCACATATTATTGAACACTTGCAGTGAGCCAGAGCTGCTGAGCATACCTCTGCAAGTTGATCTAAACCGGCCTGCACATTTCTGGCGCGTGTATTTACTCGCGTTCCACTAATACTGTTGGCAGGAGCTCCCCACTGTGTATGTCATGAATATATGTTCTTATTTTTTTAATCCAAAACTGGAATACCTGGTGTTGGTGAGAACAGAGTTAGACTAATGCTATCTTCAGAACACATTTTGAATCCAAATGTGAAGTGCTGTGCTGGTTACTTTGATGATAAAAAACACACTTGCTGGTGCATTAGGAACACAGGGTGGATCTTATTCCATTAACAATTTTATAAGGAAATTTTGGGGAGGAGTGCGATTTAAGTACATGTTTTGAAAGCGATTTTAAAGTGGTTTTATAAGGAGAAATCTTTTTGTTTTATACAGAAATTGAGGAAGAATTCATATATTCTAGATACATAGTAATATTCTACTAATGTGCAAAAAAGCATAAAATCGTATCGCAAAAAGGAAAGCTGTTGGCATTAGTGAATACAGATACGTAGTAGGCAGCAGATCACAGCAAAGGAACAGAGTAACATGATACAAACACCAGGGTTTCCGTGAAAATTGGCAACTAAAAGCAAACCACAATAATAAATATGTTTGAATAAAGTTATACTAATACAAAGCACAATTATTAGTAAAAATTGGTACAATACAAACAGAAAAATAAATTTGAATAAACTCCTGTCCAAGTTCTCATGAAATATGGACACAAATTTCAAAGCTGTACGAAACATGGAGCAAAATAAGTTAGAAGAATTTCCAGATCGCGCTCATACATGTCATAAAAGCAGTAAGCGGAGAAGAGAGCCGGCAGTTCTTATGTAAATCAGTATTTCAGTGTGTGTTGGGGTCATAAGAGCAAGCGAGGAACACGCAAACACAGTCATAAGATTGGAATCTTTATCCTTAAGACCTCAGAAATCACCAGTCCCAAAGCCTGGAAACTCAGTGACTGCTGAAATTCAGATGTTTAAAAATAATACGCAGTTACTACATTTACTTGGATACCAAGTCTCTGGACGTATTTTGCTTTTCATGTCTTTTTCTAAATGTCTTGAAATAATGATTTTTAAAAATTATTGCCGTGTTCAAAAGACTTCTCTGAAGACCTGTTTTCTGTGTCACTTCACTAAAGCTGTAATGTCAAGCTTGAACCTAATGCTATAACATGGGTTCTGTGTAGTCAGTTATACCACACAACTCAGACTACCTCTGATGCACTTGCTGTAAGGCCTGCATTGCTCTTCCTTGCAGTGTTGTTTTGTGTTGCTGAGTTTCACTACTGCAGCAGCAGCCGCACTGTCTCTTTGAACTTGAGTCCTGGTTCCCACACCCTGCCCAGTTCTATACACTTTTTATAAAGTCTTCACACTAAATACAGAACAACTTTTGGAAACATTTTCTGGAGGGAATACATCTTATAAAGCAGTAAACACCTACCCTTTCCCAACCATGAACAGGACTCAAAGTCATCAGAATACATGAAATGGTTATGTGAATAGGGTGTAAAACATTTGTGTAGCATTTAATATCAAGAAAGCTATTTTATACGTGGAAGACAAGATAAATACGTAATTGGAGTGAAGATAAGAAAGACTAGCAATGGGAGTTTGGGCAAGGAGTATCGTCCACCCTGAGAAAAGTGGGTTTAGATGATGGGAAAGTGAGTGATGGCTTTGTCACTGGGGATGTTTTATTTTATGGCATGGAGGGGCTGGATAGGAATTTTTAAATAGTGATGAATTTACTTTTACTTGTAGAAATAGATGAAGACTTCATCAAAAACTTGAAAATACTCATTCCTTGGCTACTTAGTCCTGAGAGCCTAGACGTTAAAGAGATCAATGGGAACAAGATCACCTGTCGCGGTCTGGTGGAGTACTTCAAGGTATTACTCTCATTTCTAGAGAATTTGTGAGTACTTAGATTTGACGTGTTTGGGAATGCAATTCCTACTCTAAACAATAAAAAACTGTAGACTCTAGAATATGGGGCAGAGACGTGAGGAATATATAAAAATGGTTTTTATAATGATTCGACTCCCAAGAGGAGCTTGCTCTCTGAAATTACTTTGTGAGAAAACTCCTTGAGGTAACATTACTGCTGCCTTTTATCTCAAGGGAAATATATTTTGAAACATAAATGTATCTAGGAGTTGAAAAAGTCTGTTTCTTTTGAGGGCAGGAGTGTTTCCCAGGGTCCACACCACATAATCTTCAGGCATGACCCATACTGAATTTCACCTTCATTCTGGAGGTTTTCCTCAACGGGCTATCCTTCTTCCACATCTCCTGCTCTCTGTGCCAAGGGCCAATTTGAAGTGGAAATATTTTTTTTTAAGTTCTTTATTGGAATATAATTGCTTTACACTGTTGTGCCAGTTTCTGCTGTACAACAAAGTGAATCAGCTGTATGTATCCATATATCCCCACATCCCCTCCCTCCCACGACTCCTTCCCTCCCTCCCTCTCCCAGCCCTCTAAGTCATCATGAAGAGGAAATATTTTATATTTGCATTTACCCATTTACCTCAGCTAGCCCCAAATACAACATTTTTTTTTTTTTTGGTAACTAACGCACATATATAGTGTATTTCAGTTACCAATCTAATATTTGGATTGATGCACCAAGGACTAAAATATCAGTTTTTTAAATTCATGTTTTGTCATTTAAAATGTGGTTGTATATTTCCTATGTGATGATTTACCTTCACCACTCTCAGCAATAAATGACATATTAATTATCTAAAATCTGAATTCTTGCTGTGCATAAAACACTGTGGAGGAGCTTAGAATTTAGTAGGAGACTCAGGGCCCTTGCACAGATCTGTTCTGTAAAGCTTGTGGTGGCAGCAGGTACAAATTCCCGTGGCTCACTGAAAAAGAAATGTCACTCCTAGCAGAGGGATCTGAGAAAGTCTTAAAGGAGGTGCTAGTGAGTTAAGCCTTTAAGGAGGGTGGGATTGGCAGGTGGAGATGTGGGGAAAGGACCTTTCAGGAGAAGGGAACAAGAACTAAGAAAGAAGGAATTAAAGTACTGAGAAAGAGATAATTCCTGAAACTGTCAAGACCTTATTTGTTTTTTTGAACTGTCAAGACCTTAGACCTTAGAATACAATTTAGCAGACTTAGAGAAATATTGAATGGGATTACCTGAACATGAGTCTTTTTCTTTGTTTTTTTTCTTTTCTTCTTTCTTGTTTTGTTTGTTTGTTTTTAGGCTTATATAAAGATCTATCAAGGTGAAGAGTTACCACATCCCAAATCCATGTTACAGGTATTTATTCATCAGGAGGCTTGACTGTCACTAAAGCTAAGCTAAGGATATGCTCCAACCTGGCTGTTGGAAATCACCAAATAAAAATAGTAGATGGAATGACTTATTGGCAGATTATTTTTCTAATAACTACCCATTTGTGTGTTCATCTAAACATTTTTACATACACATATAGCAGCCTCACTTATGCTGAGATCAAAGTCTTCATTCTCTTTGTACCAAATTTGTTTAGAAAAGACTCACCCTGTGGGTTAGAGTCATACATGTAACAAAAAGTAGAAAAGTAGGTCCAGGTTTTAAACAAGTGGCCTCTACAAATAAACATTTAGAAAAGGGAAAACCTGCTTTCTCCATACGTATTTTTTAAGTTTCTTAAGTTCTTAATGGTTTCTTTTTGCTGTCAGTGATATGCTGTTCTATCCGTTATCCTTAAAGCTGATGTTTTTTGTATATATTAGTGTATATAAAATGTACTATATATTACTTCCCACATGTTTGGATTTAAAGAGTTAAAGATCTCCAGTCTCCATATTTGGTGAAAGGCTTAAAAATATTTTTTAAGAGGAATAATCTTCCAAATGCAAATTCATTTTAGGATGATGGTTTATTGAGTTAACTATTTTATACATTTTGAAATTTTAATTTTACTAATTTTAAAAGATGTAGTAGAAATACTTTGACACTTTTCAAATTATTTGATAACCTTGAGTTTTTGCATATTTCTTGCACATGATGCTCATATATGAAAACTGCCTTGGAAGCTTAATAAATGTGAATTCCATTTTACATCATATTTTGTACTTTGTCCAAAGGCCACAGCAGAAGCTAACAATTTAGCAGCCGTGGCAACTGCCAAGGATACGTACAATAAAAAAATGGAAGAGGTAAGAGTTAATATTTTAAATGTTTTAAATAAATCAGTATTTCTTCCATGAGCTCATTCTTTTTTGCTACCAGGTTACACTGTATACACATGCAGAAGTGGCTTTGACTTATTCTCTCTCAAACTATGTGTATCACATTTCTTTTTAGTGTATTCCTAAAATATTTTAAAAACAAATCAAGAAGAGAACATTATATATGCTCAAGTTAAATGTATTTTAAATGAATTATCTCTTTATTACAGTTTTTTAAAAAATTCACATTGCGGGGGTGGAGAGGTACAGATTTTCCCACTATTTATAAGATCTAGTGGCTAAAATAATATATGCTACCCTCTCCACTATACCTCCCTACATTCCACAATCCAATTTCTATCTTAAATATAAAAACCTGTTAGAAAAAAATAAAGTGCAAGGGCCAGTATTTCTACGACTATATTTCCTCTTTTTAACATTCTGAATTAGGAAGCATCTAATGATTGTGGTGTATATCTACTAATGTGATGAGGTTTCTTTCCACTGAAAATGTTATAAACCAAAATTGCTTCTAACATTGATAGTCTTAAAATCAAGGGAAATATAGTATATGGAATGGTGCTTACAACATAATTAAAGGGGAAATGGAACGAGAGTCTCCTTTATGTAGTTAAACCTCAGATAAGTGAAGTGAATGGTATGGGTAACTGACATTTCCCTGTAACTTAAAAAAGTTGAAAATGTGGTCCAGGAACATTTAATGTGCTTCCGTTTAGTCTGCTGAAGAAAATACCGGTGGCATATATATACAATGGAATATTACTCAGCTATAAAAAGGGATGAGATGGAGCTATATGTAATGAGGTGGATAGAACTACAATCTGTCATACAGAGTGAAGTAAGTCAGAAAGAGAAGGACAAATATTGTATGCTAACTCACATATACGGAATCTAAAAATGGTACTGATGAACTCAGTGACAAGAACAAGGACGCAGATACAGAGAATGGACTGGAGAACTCGAGGTATGGGAGGGGGCGGGGGGTGAAGGGGAAACTGAGACGAAGCGAGAGAGTAGCACAGACATATATATACTACCAAGTGTAAAATAGTCAGTGGGAAGTTGTTGTATAACAAAGGGAGTCCAACTTGAGGATGGAAGATGCCTTAGAGGACTGGGGCAGGGAGGGTGGGGGGGACTCGAGGGGGGGGCGTCAAGGAAGGGAGGGAATATGGGGATATGTGTATAAAAACAGTTGATTGAACCTGGTGTACCCCCCCCCCAAAAAAATATATCATATAGTAAATATTAAATGTGATACATATAAAGCAAAAAAAATAAAAATAAAAAAAAAATAAAAATAAGGCAGAATGAGGTTACTGGAAAAAAAAAAAAAAAAGAAAATACCGAATGGGCTCCAAACAAAAATCAGGCAAAATGCTGAAGTAAACGCTTATTACTATTTTATTTTAGGGCTTTATAGCACTGCTCACTGTTTTAAATTAAACGTCACTGGTCAAAAGTAGTTCGGTGCAGTTAGAATAAACTGCCTACAGGAACTTGAATAGAACTAGTTTTCTTGAATTTGGATTCATCCTATGAATGAGCTCAGATTGCAGTCCACCTCTTCCTCTCGAGCAAATCAGATAAGTCATGGATATTCCTTCACGTGTCGAAAAGAGAATAAAAATCAAGAAAGACTTTATATATAAGTCCCCTATAAGGTACGAGTCCCACTTATAGTCACGCCTGATAGAAACGGAGCGTGGGAAGATGTGGGTCGACACAACATAATGCAGGCTCCTTCTGATTAGAAAGTCGACTAGCTAAGGGCAACGCCCTGGTACAGCTGCTAGTTTTACATGGCGCGGCATAAATAGTGTTTCTCTACCCGATGCAGATCTGTGGTGGGGACAAGCCATTCCTGGCCCCTAACGACCTGCAGACCAAACATCTGGAGCTTAAGGCGGAGTCCGTGAAGCTGTTCCGCGGGGTGAAGAAGATGGGCGGGGAAGAATTCAGCCGGCGTTACCTGCAGCAGCTGGAGAATGAAATAGATGAGCTTTACCTGCAGTACATCAAGCACAACGACAGCAAGAACATCTTCCACGCGGCGCGCACCCCCGCCACGCTGTTCGTTGTCATCTTCATCACGTACGTGGTGGCTGGCGTGACTGGGTTCATCGGTTTGGACATCATAGCTAGCCTGTGCAACATGATCATGGGGCTGACCCTCATCACCCTGTGCACCTGGGCGTACATCCGGTACTCTGGAGAATACCGGGAGCTGGGCGCTGTCATAGACCAAGTGGCTGCAGCCTTGTGGGACCAGGTAGGAACACTCAATTCTCTTCAACCAAATGGAGCGCCCATTTGAATGCTGTCTATGCTCCAGACATTGTGTTAGACATAAATGTATTCAGGTGAACGGGAGGTGTGGGCCCCAGTCTTCAACAACTTTAGAGATCTGTCGAGGTGGCCAGATACAAACAACTCACTATAACATAACATGTAAAGTCCCACACGACTGTTTTCCAGTCAACATTTCAATATTTATCAAAAATACATGGATTAGGTAGTTTTCTTACTTTTCCCAAAAGTTAAAGCTGTTGAGAAAACACAGTCAAGTTTTTATTTAGCTGATTGTGACGCGATGATGTGTTGATTACGTCGTACAGCCTATCATTTGACTAGCATGGGCTGTCGGGAGCGTATCTAAACCCCCATCAGAAGTCGTGTCACTGTCTCTTTTAGTGAAACCCTAAGCACAGTATCTGATGAGTTCAGACTGTCTCTATTTGAACTCTGCATCTGGACCGGGTCCTGGCATGAGTCCAGATCCCCCCCTCTGGATCAGCTGCTTATGGGTCCGTTGTCCTTTATGGTCCAGTTAATAAGCAAGCCGAGATCACCATGGTCCATTGTTCAAATAACTGATTATGGACAGGGGAGACAATTATAAACACACCTACAATAATCATCAACGCACTTGTCATTCTCAAAAGTATAAACACACCCAGAATGATAATCAACTCACTATGTCATTCTGGAAGTGTCTTCAGTTAAATTAGGGGAATTTAGTGACGCTAAAGTTGAGATTCTTCATAAAATCTTGGAGTTAAGACTTGTGGATATTTATGGTTGGCAGGTAGCAAGTAATATCTGCAGTTCTCCCAGCATTAAGAGTATACTTATACATACTCTTTAAAACAGAATTGAAACTGACGGATGTGCCCTGCAGTTGAGAGAACACCACACACCGTGGTAACACTATGGGAAAAGAACGAATTACAATCCCATCCTCTGAGCCACTGCCTCCAGTAGCCCCTCAACCTCAAAAGATGAAGAGGGGCTATTTGAGGTAAATCCCAAAGCCCTCCTAGAATATGATGCTGAAACCTGTGATGAATATAGAATTTGGTTCTTCAGGAGATTCAGATTAAATATGTCATCTAAGCTGAAAAAGTCTGCAGGGGTGTTTGTTCTTCCATGCTCACAAATTACTGCTGTGAACAGTTGATTATCGTGATGCTATTAACGAAGCAGGATATACATTTTTCTTTTCTCCCTTTCAAACTGCCTTTGCCACAGGGAAGTACAAATGAGGTAAGTTACATTTTCTTCTTATGTGTTTGTAAACATTATGATGTTCGTATTTTATAAACCAAGTAGCCATTAAAGGCTATCTCAGTGTAGATTAAAAAATTGGGAGTGACTACTGCTCCTGTGTTCTTCTAGCATTTACAACTTTGTGAATTCTGGCCACGGTTTTAACATATTTAATTTCTTCTGGAGCTGATGCATGATTCTATATGCATATGGAACTCAAGAATTGACTACCATGAATATTTTATGTTTTGTTTCCTGAATGTTTAGAAAATTTCCAAATTCTTAAGTTCCAACACCGGGCATTTTGCTCTCCTGCAGAGCGACACAAGTACAGTTATGAATCTGCAGGAGACGTAACTGCTGGAGAGTAAATGGAGCTACAAGCTTTAGTTGTTTTTAACTTCGGCGTCTGCGTGAGTTACGGTACCATTTGAAGCAGGCTCCGGCCAGTGTGCGGTGTGACTGTCTCGGCATGCCTCAGCCCTGGCCTGTGAGCTAGCGCTCCCTTCGCCCACTCACTGCGCATGGGCAAAACTCTGTATCCGAGGAAAAGCCTAAGCTTCCAAGGAGGAGTCATTTGTTACGTAAGAAAAATCCTCTCTGTGGAGTCACTTAGGTCATCACCTTCAGCAAGCAAAAGTGGTCTTCAGCAACGACAGACAGCACACAATTCTTCCTCGGTTTCTGCTGTTGTATATAACTAGGTTATGTCCTCCGGTCAAATACCGAGGATACAAGTTAATAAGGAATTATTTTATGTAAGATTCAGTAAAAGGAATTCACTAAAAAAGTAAAAATAAATTTCAATTTGTAAATCAAATCTTAAAAAATCATCTGAGCTTTTAAGAGAACATGGATTACACTGAATGTATTCAAATCAGAATATAATAGAACTAAGGTTGCACCAATACACATTCATAGAATTGAAGACGGTACAATTCAGACTTAAGAAAATCAGAAGAAAATAACCATACAGACTCAAAATGATAAAAACGAATGGGATTTCCTAGGAATTGATTACTATTTAAGGATATCAAGCTTTTATCCAACTAACTTTTAAAAATATTCAGACATTTTACAGACTCCAGAATTACATCAGACAAACTGGTCTTAACTGAGTGTTCATTATGTGAAAGTCAGAGGAGGTAAT
Organism: Hippopotamus amphibius kiboko; assembly: GCF_030028045.1. Lineage (NCBI taxonomy): Eukaryota > Metazoa > Chordata > Mammalia > Artiodactyla > Hippopotamidae > Hippopotamus > Hippopotamus amphibius. Next base: position 228,405,319 of record NC_080187.1, read on the forward strand.
GAATCTTAGACACTAGCTGCGGGGGAAAAAAGAACATAAAAATATTTATGGACAGTTACATAAAGCAACATGTAAAAATTCCTATGATTCAAACACTGTTAAACAGACAACGACAAAGGTAGTTTTAATGAAGAAAGACATTCTGAGGTAATGTTTCTGAATAAGGTTTTCTAAGATATGAACTAATTAATGGAAACAAGGCAAGAGAGCATGTTTGAGAGAGCCCAGTGTGGCAGGGGAGGGGTAACACACGTGCTTATTTGCATGACCATATCTGGAAATCATGGAGAATAAAAGTGGTCCCTTACTGAAAAACCTATCAGGAAGCTCCGATAGCAAGTGGTCTACCTATGTATGATAAAGTAGCTGTTGGCAATCAGAAGTTATAAGCGCATATAATTCCTCTAAAACTAGTAATACTCACAATATGAGTTTTCAACACATCCCTGGGGCATAGTGGTTAGGAAGCTCTGCTTCAAAAGGTGTGAAAGGTAAAAGAAAATGCAGCCTGAGGACAGGACATATACCATGAAGATCAACTCACAAAAGTAGTAACATTAACACATTCAAGAGCTGAAAATACTTTTGATTTCTAAGATATTATTAATGTATATCTCATATGGATTAATGATATAAGAATTCCAAATTTAGCATGCTAAATTTGATATAGTACCATAAATTACACTAAAAAGGAAAACATTTATATGTGTGTATCTAATAAAATGCTTTATAGTCTTGATTCTTCTATTTCTAGGCTTTGTACAAGCTTTACAGCGCAGCAGCAACCCACAGGCATCTGTATCATCAAGCTTTTCCTGCACCAAAGTCAGAAGCTACTGAACAATCAGAAAAGAAGAAAATTTAATCCAAAATTTCAAAAATACAGGTGTGCATGACCAAATTGCCAGTTAAATATTGTTTTATGTCTCCATGCAAACATCCAAAGTGCTTCCATCAGAACAGAGTAAAATACCAAGCACCTCTGAAGACTGCAAAATGGTTTAGTTCCTTTACTTCAGTGTTTAATAAGCAGATGTACGTATGCATGGTTATATCATTTTGTTAACATGTACAGTTTCCTGATTTTGTCTTCAAATATGCTGTTATAATTTGAAGAATTTGTATATTTATGATAACAGTACATGTGTTCTGCTTGAATTTGCTAAATTCTACTACCAGGTTATAGTTAAACCATGTAGTAATATTACTCCACATTTGGATATGCTCATTTAATTTCTACAGAAGAATTTTAAAATTATTTCACAGTCATTTGTTAAAATACAGCATCATAGCTCAACAGGCTTGATTCAATCTATACCATCTTACATATACCATTAGCTCTTATAAAAGACATCTAAGAGAGCTTTTCAGTTGCTTTATCAAAAACTATATCTTGCTTTTCTATTATGATTTAATATAGAATATAAACCTTGATCAAAAATGCACAAAAAATCACTTTGTATATGTATTTGAGTTTCACTGCATTGTATATTTTTTCATTTGGTACACAAAGAAATGTATTCATCATAGGTTTATTCTTTTAACATGTGAACTATTATTAAAGTTTACTCTGGTTCCTAAGATTAAAAACAACTGAATTTGGAAATGTTTGGGAGGTGTTGATATAGAATGATGCAGATTTCTATCTCTTTTTTAAATTCAAAATCCATTACAAATTCAGGTTTCCAGTTTAAGAAATGTATGCTAATCCCTTCTAGGTATCTTCCAGTTCTTTTAAACCAGCGATTCTATATTGCTTTTCTAATTACTAAAATCTGTAGCAGAATTTCATTGAGCTTACTTTTTAGAGGAAAAAAAAAGTGTGGTAATGAAAAAAAAAAGTAATGTCTCTTATCCGGGAGCTCTAAAACAGAGTTATTTCTAACTTTCTTAGAAATGGCTAAGCTTTAAATTCAATGAAATGGTAATATTAAGTAAGGAATAAAGAATGATTAAGATAGAAGAGTGTGTGAGAGTTGATAAGATATATATGTTCACGTCTTAGGAAAGTTTGATCACATGCCCTTGCAAAATAACTTTTCCCACTGATAACATTCCACTAGCCTATTTTCATTTTGGAATACCCCTTTCATTATACTGCTTCCTTTGCCTATGGGCCTCTGGATGGAAAAATTGAATATTTATAAGCACTATGCATAAAACATGGACTCACAACACAACACATTTAGTTTCCACAAAAATATATTTAATAAGCTTGTTATATAAAATCAAACATTTAACATTTTCAACATTTTATCAATAAATCAGATTCACTGATATCTAACTGGGAGTGCTTTATATTTTGGAAGATTACCTAAACTAAAAATTTATTTACATATTTACAACACGTGTAAATATAACTGAAAAGCTATTGCAACAAGTGTTGAAATTCACAGAATTCTAGGCTAGACATGCCATAAATTTGCCCGCAATCAAATGTACTGTGCTAATTATGAACAATGTCTTAATAACTATTAAACCAAAAGGAAAAAAAAATTGGGAGGGAAATACTGGGTTTTAAAGTTTTGTGACAAACTCTTAGAAGATAAAGGATATGTAAAATCAATTTAATGACCAAGATTTCTTAATGAATCCCTGATTGTCATTTTTGGCAGCTCAACCCAGTCTGCTAGGATGGCAACGTGCTATGCTGTTGGGAAGCCTCCACTGTCTCATCAGCACCATGTTACTAGACGCGGTGAGAACCCTGGCCCAAAGGAAGGGAGTTCTGTCATGTTAGCAACTCGAGTGCTGTGCACACCTTTCCCACACAGGCTAAGGCCTTACACCTAAATTTATTCCTGAAACATTATAGGCCTTTCACCCTTTCATACCAAAAAATACTTTCTCAACACGTTTTAAAAGGGTTCTTTACATTTGGGGGGTGAGGGGAGGGGAAACTCCATACATCACATATAAAAATTTATCACAATAAAGGCCCCAAATCCCATTTTATGTTTTGCACTAAACAATGGTAATGTTTAAACCATCCAATTCCAGACAATATTCCACACTAAAGCAGTAAACGTATTTTTTAAAATAATGCATAGGTTCTCTCTTTCTCTGTTTTTTAAAGAAAGGCTGCTACTTTGAGAGTTTACCAACTGATCATTTCCTATTTAATATCTGGTTAAATGACATTTCTTACTGCATTTGTCTCCACTGAGAATATTCAAAGCAGTTTCCAAATATACAGCATTTAGAAGTGTCTGCCATGCTGGCTCTTAAAATGATAAACTCATTTTTTTCTCAATAAAAGAATATTTTTAATAACAAAATACATGTAAAATTAGAACTTTATAATTTCCAAAAAGTAAGCTGCCTTTATTAACCAAAGTTCTTGTTTGAAGTTTTTTATCTGTGAAAATATTTTAAAGCCCTTATAAAACTTAAAATTTGTTTTAAAAAATTAACTTAAAAATTCTTGCCATGTTGCTGGGCATACCACTGCTGTCTCTGCTTGCGATTTTCCAACTCGGTGAGAAGAGCCTGTCTGTAGGCTTCATACATTTTAACAATCTGTTCCAGTTCTTTCATGAAAAGCAACTTTAGCATTCCCTGGTATGTATCCAGGTCAGCCAGCTGGAAGAGTTCCCACTTCAGAATGTGGTCATATCTGTTTTAAAACACAATCAGACATATGTTCACAACATATACATAAATATGTATTTATAACAATAAACTCTTCTCTTTTTATAAATATCAATTTTATTATAACTAAATAAACCATAAACTTCAATTTAAAATAACCAAATTATTAACTGCTAGTTAAATACACTACAGGGAGATAAGAAAATTGCTAATATTCTTCTAAGTTAAAAAATACCCATTTCTTTTCACCTTATGTATCAGTTATTCTAATACTAACGCTGGATAACGCTGGACACAGATTTCAAACCCCTGTGTTGCTGTAATTTGTGAAGAACACATTCCATGTTATTCATAAGTTCATTCAAAGTTAATTGTCAGGAAGGTGAGAATACTTTAGACCACACTGTTCCTGCAAAGAACAACACAGAAAAATGGGCAAGATCATTGGTGTCATTAGTGTTGATAAAGCTGTTTGAGGCATACTTGTTTACTGTTTACAGCAAACAAGGAAGTAAACAGGCAGAGGAACAAAAAGGAACCACTTGTGGGCTGAATAATCCTGAGGTTGAGTATACAGTATTACAAACAAACAACACAGAAAAACCCTAGCAGAAAGTAAAGAATACGCTCTTTTCAAAATGAGACAACAGATAGACTGTAGAAGACTACACAATGTGGGGACAGACTCACCTAGGTTTATATTTATATACATTTCAGAAGGCTTTTAATCCTTCTTCAATGTTTAGTAGATCACATACTGAGATGAAGTATGCAACAAACTACTAAAGCAGTAATTTACACTTTGGATTGAAAGGGACCTGAAAACAGCACTCTAACCCAATCTTCTCATTTTATAGATGAACCCTAAAGAGGCTATATACATATCTCTTGCAAAATTGTTTAGTGATTAAAAGATCAGAAAGGCAGAGAACTATACGGACTAAGATGTGTCAGAGTAATAGTTTTGAATGATAATACCTACTAAGACCAGAGAGAACTTGAACTAGAGCAAGGCATATACCTATATAATATTAAAGTTATACTTCTCAAATCATACTGCACAATAGACATAACAGGAAGAACTTTAATTGTAAATTCTAGTAAATTTATTCCTAATAATCATTTATAACATTTCCTACCCAATGATCCTTTGTTTGGTAATTCATTTACCATCTTATTCCAAGGGGATCATGTAGTATTTTTTTAAAAAGGGAAACAGTAAACAAATACAGAGCAGCCAGTATGAGCCACATATTGTGCTTGGTATGTTGCCACACATTTCTGTACAACTTGGGTATGTGTACCAGGAATACCAAAAGCACAATACACAAAATCACAAGGTAAACATATTCTGCTGGATCCCGAATTTACTAATTTAATTACTTAATGAGCACTGCAAATTTACTAACAGATATACTTGGCAGAAAGCTTTACATTCTCTTTAGTGGGAAACCATCTGCCAACATAAATTGGAGAAATACTACAAGAAATACTCAATGAGCCTCCATGAAGAAACAGTTCCTAGAACCTCTGCCATTCATGTATCTTAAGATTTTACTTATTTGTTTGAAACAAGTTATAATTCCTAGCAAAAAAACCTTATTTTTCCCAAGTCTGAATTCCATAGCTAAGGGGCATTTCAACAATGTCTACTAATTCAAGATGCTGAAATTTATGCCAGGTGAACTATAAGAAGTTAAAGCTCATTTATCATCTGGGTACTTTCTAGCAAGGAAAAGAAGGGAGAAGAATATGGGAATACTGGTAAATATCAAATTTGTTTTTAAGACGTGAATATCATTCTGTATAAGTATTCAAGTTTTTTTAAAAAAGGAAAAAGAAAACTTCAGACAATTTTCTGACTTTCCAATCACAGCATTTAGCATCAGGAATAGGATTTTGTGTAGAAGCAAGACAATCAGAATATTTAGTGAAAATACTTTGGGAAGAAGAAAAAGCACTCTAAGGAAGACCACAGATGAGAAAAGTATGCAAGGTGTCCATTTCCATTCCAAATCCTTGCCCCTGCTGTTTCTATACAGTGCTTCCCTTCTGCCTATGCCTGCTATTTAATTTTTTTCAGAAAGTACATAATTCCCATTCTTTTCTTCTTAATGAGCCAAATAATCTGCTTCAGTTTAACTTTTAGCCACTATACTCTAAATATACAGGTAAATCATTCAGAAAATAGGCTATGTTTAACCACTCCAGTATCCTTTTCTTACAGCATCTCTTCTGCTGTATTTTTCCTACAGCACTATTCTATTCAAACAGTACTTACAAATAACCCATATACGCAAACAGCAATTGCTGCAATGCTACCAAAAAACCCTGTTCGCGCTCCAGGGGATGCTGCCCTCAGGAGCCAAAAGTACTGCTATTCCCAGCCCCGGGGGAGTCATAACATAGCCCAAGTTCCCCGTGCCTGTCTTATGTAACAGCCTGCCCGCTCTTCCTTTCCTCCTACACCCGGAAGTGAGTCAACAGCGATAGTGCAGGATCACAGACACAGAAATAAAACAGTCTGTGCCACAACGCTACTGGGGACTGGGGTGGGGGGAGGGGGGTGGGCACGAGGCAGAACGGGAAGTAAACTCGGTCCTGTTACAGATTAAATCTTAATTTTATCCTACAGTTCGGCTTGCTTACAGATACGTTACAGACTTTTGTGAGTAAACTTAGAAACGTAACTTTACTAAAGTTAATAAATAAAACTTTAGAACATTATCTGTCCTAAGTCTGTTCTGAAAGTATATACAAAAGTTATTTTGGTAAATTGCCGCTAGAGATAGAATTAAAGCATTTTAGAAAGCTAGATGATGTATGTCAACTGTTTGTTAAAAGGAAGAAACAAGCTAATTTTCTGGCTAAAACCTCTCTTTTGGATAAGTAATTGATTCTCTGTGATCTAATTCACAGGTAACAACTCACCTTTTGTTGATAGAACAATATTAACCATTATCAATATTAACCATTTCCAATGCTCTTTAGTGACAAAAATTTAGTATCAACTAAAAGGTAACAGGTTGCTAGACCTCTTATTTTAAGCAGTAAAGTAGCTGCTCTCTTTTCTCACTGGCCCATTCTGGGAGAGCTCTGATGTATTTGAAAAAAACTTAAGTCGCCAGTTTCCTTAAGCTTTATAGCTATTAGTGCACAGAGCCAGAGCTGAAAAGGACTATAATCCTTAGGAATCGTTTCTTTTCATAAAAAGCAAAGAATTCCATTCAAGTACTATCTCACCCCCACCCCACCCCCCGCCCCAAAAGGAAAGCTCTTTATGTTCTTTCTTTCTAACAATGGCTACAGAGTAGAAATAACATAAAGTAGAAAGAATAACCCTACTCAATCTTGTCAACTCCGAAAAATAACAAAGGTTAACAGTCAGGCACATATTCTTCCAGACTCGAGGAGATATACAATACATGCACATATTATATGTGACTTAGGAACAGCACATGAACAAAGGCTATACACAGCAGCCGATCAAGTGGTGTCGACCGTGAAAGAAGAGAGGGGAAAAGGGGAAAAAAGTCCATCTGCTATTATTCTTCACCCCATTCCTACACTATACTCCTACACTTTATCAGATAAAGAGGCTTCTGTAGGTTTGCTCAGACACCAAACCATGCTTCATTTCTAGGATGAATGTCTACGTCATTTCAAATAAACTAAAACCAAATTTCTGAAAAGCACCGTTTATACTTTGTAGAATAACATCTATAATTAAAACCTTTTTAAAAATCACACTGACACGGCTTAAATTTGACTTAGGAAAAAAAAATTGATGCTTTTAGACTACAACCCCCAAATATCATCTTGTGTCTCTGCATCAAGCCACACAGATCATGAATTTATAGACTGAGAAGATCAGAGGGAATGGAAGGGAATGTTTATGCTGGCCAAGAATTAACAAATAATTCATAGTAAACAACATAGTAAAGTAAATCTCAATAACTTTATGAGATTTAACTATTTTATTCCAAACTCACTGTACAATCATCTTAAACTTTCTAAAACTCTTCCTTGGGCTATTTTATGCTGATAGTTTTGGTTTTTGAAATACAAAAGGAATATTAAGAGTAAGGCTACAAAATGTCACCTTATAAAATTGCTAACAGTACTATAGGGACTTCCCTGGTAGCACAGTGGTTAAGAACCCACCTGCCAATGCAGGGGACATGGGTTCGATCCCTGGACCAGGAAGATCCCACATGCTGCAGAGCAACTAACCCATGTGCCACAACTATTGAGCCCACAAGCCACAACTACTGAAGCCCGCGTGCCTAGGGCCCATGCTCCACAACAAAGGAAGCACTATGGTGAGAAGCCCTCGCACTGCAACGAAGAGTAACCCCTGCTCTCCGCAACTAGAGAAAAGCCCGCACACAGCAATGAAGACCCAATGCAGTCAAAAAATAAATAAATTAAAAAAAAAACAAAAACCCAGTACTATACATGCAATTATTATGTGTAAAATACCTAGCAGAGTACCAGGAATTTAACAGATACTTAGCAAATGATAATTATTATTAAATAAGGAAGGAGTAATGACAAAAGTTAAGAGTATGAACTTTGAAATAAGAGAAAAAGGTTTGACATCTACCACTAAATATTTGTGCGATCTTAGCAAAGACAAACTGTTTTCCAGCTGTAAAATGGATTTGGGGAAGGGTATGTGAGATAACATATGTAAAAGTTTAGCACAGTATGCACTGGATTATCAATAACTATTTGCCTTCAAACACCCCCTTTTCTGAAATCACAGCACTCTGTATGTATCACTGTCACTGATTCTTATCGCACTGGATCACTGATCGGAGTACCTACTTCTGTCTTCCCAGAAGAGAGAAGCTCTTTGAGGCAAATATTTAACTGACTCATGATTATATTCCACGAACAGCACCCTCTATGGCACCCGACAAATATCCTCCATGAGCCTTGCAAATTTAGAGCCATCTTTAAAAACTAGCCCATGTATTTTACTTTTTGGCACAGCTTTCCTTGCTCACCCATAATAATAAGAAACCATTACTAAGGGCTTACTCAAGTCAGCAACTGTGCCATCTGCTCTGAAATGCAGGATCACTTTTAAGCCTCACCACACCGAGCAAAGAAACTTTCAGACGGTTTCCCGCCTAACTGATCTTAATCACTATTCTATACCTTTACCATAACGGTAACAATATACTACACTCTCTCAATGTGAGACACTGTGATACGTATTTTAGATGCATTATTTTATTGAATACTTTATAACCTTAAGAGTAGGTACTATTACTATCTCCAATTTACAGAAGACAAAACTTAAGTTAAGTACCCTGCCCAGGGGAACAAAGCTAAAGTATCAGTGAACACAGATCATCTTGTCCCAGAACTTGAGCCACCACACATACTACTGCCTCAACACCCTGTGTCCTGCTCTGTTTCACCTGTGTACCTAGGACTTACCTGGGTCCTTCCTTTTATAACAAGCTATTGTATCACTTACTTACAAGTTATTCTACCCCTATGAGAATGTAAGCTTTTTACTGCATCCCTATAATAGCCTAGGTCTGCACACAACAGAGAGTGAAGATTCAGTAAATGTTTGTAAAACTTCTATTTCTAAATTAATGACTTTTAAACTTCATAAGCTGTGAAATCCCTTCTGTAAATAATAGTGGGCTTTTAGATAATATTTCATTAAGAGAAAAAACATGGTGCTGTGTGCTTTAAGCAGCCCAGAGACTCCATTCAGCCTTCTACTCAACACTCAACAAAAATTTGTACTCTAAATACACTTACTTCACAGGGGCTCGAGCATACACCTGAAGCCAGTCAGGAATTTCTGCAGTATGATAAGGATTTGCAGGCACCAAAAGGGACTGATTTCTTTCAGTTTGCTGTGGCTGGTATGTGACAGGAGGAGGTTGATCATACCGAGGCACACTAAGAAGAAAGAATCAACTTTCATTAGGATAAAGACCCTAAATAAAACAAGAACTATAAGAATAATATTTAAGTGTTTTTCAATGTGCCTCTCGCCCAAACTTCTACCACCTCAAAAACATAAAGATCTGGCTTTTTTTTTTTTAAAGCTAAGGGAAGTAAAATCCACCTTCTCTTGCAAACTTGTACGTCATTAGTGATGGATATAAAACTAAGCTAAATCTTTACCTATTTTTAAGAGACTTCTTCTGGCTGGTATTTATTCTTTTCAAGGGCAACTTCAAAGGTGGCTGTTTAAAAAATTAGAGCTAACTTATAAATAACCTTTATACAGAGGCTTAAAACTAGAATCATAAATTTTAGTAATAGCTAGTATTTAGCTATAAATTTATATTGGGAAAGCTGATAATTTTTCTCCAAATAAGAATGGATACTTTCTTTTTCCTTTAGGCTGAAGGGGGGTTTGGAATAGGTACTACAGTAGGAGTGAGTACTGTGCTTCCAATATCCACATTAACCATACTATTTCCTTTCCATTTTTACTACCCAAGAGATCATACAGAGTTATAGCTGATTGAAGTTTTAAATCAGAGACTTAAAAAAAAAAGACCATGCCTTTAATTAGTTCCAATGGCCTATATAGACAATCTCAAAATAAAATCGTTACTCTACCTCGGAGCACAGGGATGCCTATATTGAGCCTTCTTATTTGTGTGATCTACATAATAGGTTCCAAACTCTGATGACTCAACTCGCTCCCATCCTGGAGGAAGTCCTTCTCGCTCCAGAGGATGGCTCCAATGAGTTGTATTTGTGTTGTGGTCTATATAATATTTCCTCCCTCTCATTGTCCAGTCCACAGACCAGCCAGGGGGAAGGGGTAAATCTTCAGAACCATGGTTAGTTAAATTTCCTAAAGATGTAGCAGCAACTCTCCCAATACCTGAGAAGAAAGAGAAAGAGAGAAGAAACAGAACAATTATTCATAGCTAAAAAATATGCCATGTGAAAAACACTTACAAAATTAACCATCCCAATTATACTTTTCTGTTAAAAATCACGATTTTACTGTTACAAATAAAATTTTTCATAAAACTAGCCAGTGTTACTATTTAATTACAGAAGAAGAGAGAAACTAGACTCCCTCTTTGAAACTGAGCTTTTTGGTTAATGCTTCTATCACCAGGTCATACAAATATTTAACTACTAACAAAGCTAATTAAGTATTATATGTATACCACTGAAGGAAAAGTGAGGAAAAGAAAAATTCACCTCATTCAAGATTTAAGATTTGACGTTTCATCTAAAACAGCAGAAATGAACTTGTAAAACCATTCCCAGTTTGTAATTTCTTAAAAGTAATCTGGCTGGGGGCTTCCCTGGTGGCGCAGTGGTTAAGAACCCACCTGCTAATGCAGGTGACATGGGTTTGATCCCTGGTTGGGGAAGATCCCACATGCCGCGGAGCAACTAAGCCTGTATGCCACAACTACTGAGCCTGCGCTCCAGAGCTCGTGAGGCACAACTATTGAGCCCACGTGCCACAACCACTGAAGCCCACACGCCTAGAGCCTGTGCTCAGCAATAAGAGAAGCCACAGCAAACGAGAAGCCTGCGCACCACAACAAAGAGTAGCCCCCACTCCTCGCAACTAGGGAAAGCCCACGTGCAGCAACAAAGACCCAACACAGCCAATAAACAAATAAAATTAAAACAAAAAAGTAATCTGGCTGTACCATAAAACTATTAAGTAAGTTTACCAAAGATAACACAGTATAAACTCAACATACAAAAATCAATTAACAGAAAAAAAAAAATCAATTAACAGTCTCTATACTGGGAGAAATTAAAAAGAAATTATACCACTTAGCTCCAAGAAATTAAATATTTACATATTGATATAACAAAAAAAACTGTGGGATCTGTATACTGACAACTACAAAACACAAGAAATGAAATGGGTGTGGTTAAGATGGTGGAGTAGGAAGAGCCTGAGAGCACCTCCTCGCACGGGCACACCAAAATTATAACTATCTACAGAGCAACTATTGATGAGAAAGACCAGAATCCAGCAGAAAAGATCTTCTACAACTAAAAATATAAAGAAGGAACTGCAACAAAACGGACAGGAAAGGTGGAAACGCAGTAGAACCTTATTACCCCCAGGTGGGCAACCCACATACAGGAGGATAATTACAACTGTAGAGATTCCCCCCAAGGAGCAAGGGGGTCCAAGTCCCATGTTGGGCTCCCCAGCCCAGGGGTCCTGCACCAGCAAGACAAGTCCCCAAAACTTTTGGCTTTGCAGGCCAGCAGGGCTCACTTTCAGGAGAGCCTGAGGTCTGTGAGAAATAAAGACTCCACTCTTAAAGGGTGCACACAAAATCTCACACACTGGGACCCAGGGCAGAAGCAGTAATTTTGAAGGAGCCTGGGTCAGACCCACCTGCTAATCTTGGAGAGCCTCCCAGAGAAGCAGGAGGAAACCAGAGCTGATCCTGCGGAAACCGACACTTGTGGCAGATATTTCAGAAGCTTGTTCTGCCGCAAGGACACTGGTGCTGGCAAGCGCTATTTTGGAATCCTCCCTCTAGCTTATCAGCACCAGGACCTGGCCTTGCCCACCAGCCTATGGGCACCAGTATTGGGACACCTCAGGCCAAGCCAAGCAACTAGCCCATATGGGACACAGTCCTGCTCACTAACAGGCCAGCTGCCTTAAAACCCCCTGTGACCACAGCCACCCCAGGACATGGCCCTGTCCACCAGAGGGCCTAGGACCCAGATCCTCACACCAGTGCATCAGCACTAGTCCTGGAATCCCCAGGACCCTGCAGCCAGACACCTCAGAACCTGGCTTCAACCACCAATAAGCTGGTGAGACTCAGACATTCATATCTATGAGATCAGCTCAAGATGGTGGGAGTAGAAGGATATGAGCTCATCCCTTCTTACAAAACCACCAAAATAACAATTAACTCCTGAACAACCATCAACAAAAAAACACTGGAACCTACTACAAAAGATACCCTACATCCAAAGACAAAGAAGAAGCCACAAGACAGTATGAGGGACGCAATCACAATAAAACCAAATTCTATACCCACTGGGTGGGCAACCCACAAACTGGAAAACAATTACACCACAGACGTTATCCCACAGGAGTGAACGTTCTGAGCCCCACGTCAGGCTGCCCAGCCTGGTGGTCAAGCAACAGCAATAGGAATCCCCAGGGAATGTGGTTTTGAAGCCCAGAGGAGTGTGCTCACAGGACTTCCACAGCACTGGGGGGAGCCAGGAACACCACTCTTAGAGGGTGCGGAGTCTCATGTGCGCCAGGACCCGGGGGAAAAAGCAGTGATCCCAACAGAGACCGGGCCAGACCCACCTGCCTAGTACTGGAGGATCTTCTGCAGAGGTGGGGGGTGGCTGTGGCTCATGGCAGGGACAAAGACACGGGCAGAAGCGGATCTGGGGAGTACACATTGGTGTGGGTCCTCCTGGAGGCTGCCACTAGCCTTACCCTACAGCCTGCAGGCACTCGTTCCGGGCTGCTTCAGGCCAAACAACCAGCAGGGCAGGAACACAGTCCCACTCATCAGCAGATGGGTGGCTTAAAAGTCTCCCTGAGCATGGCCCTGCCCACCAGATGGGCAAGACCCAGCTCCACCCAGCACTGGGCAGGAAGCAGCCCTTCCCACCAGGACGCCTCTTGGACAGCCTCATCCACCAGAGGACAGACAGCAGAAGCAAGAACTACAATCCTGCAGCCTACGACACGGAAACAGCAATCACATAAAATTAGACAAAAGGAGATGGCAGAAGAATATGTCCCAGGTGAAGGAACAAGATGCAACCCCAGAAGAACAACTAAATGAAAGGAGACAGCCAACCTACAGGAAGAAGAATTTAGAATAACAACAGTGAAGATGATCTAAGATCTTGGAAATAGGATCCTTGGAGCAAGGATCGATAAGCTGCAAGAAATGTTTAACAAAGACCTAGAAGAACTAAAGAACAAACAAACAGAGATGAACAACACAATAACTGAAATGAAAAATACATAGAAGGAATCAACAGCAGAATAACTGAGACATAAGAATGGATAAGTGACCTGGAAGACAAAATGGTGGAAATCGCTGCTGCAGAACAGAATAAAGAAAAAAGAATGAAAAGAAGACAGCCTAAGAGACCTCTGGGACAACATTAAATGCACCAACATTCTCATTATAGGGGCCCCAGAAGGAGAAGAGAAAGAGAAGTGACCAGAGAAAATATCTGAAGAGATAACAGCTGAAAACTTCCCTAACATGGGAAAGGAAACAGTCACCCAAGTCCAGGAAGTGCTGAGTCCCAGGCAAGGTAAACTCAAGGAGGAACACACCAAGATACATAGTAGTCTAACTGACAAAAAATAAAGATAGAGGAAAAATATTAAAAGCAACAAGGGAAAGGCAACAAATAACATACAAGGGAACTCCCATAAGGTTATCAGCTGATTTCTCAGCAGAACCTTTGCAGGCCAAAAGTGAGTGGCACAATATATTTAAAGTGACAAAAGGGAAGAAGCTACATCCAAGAATACTCTACCCAGCAAGACTCTCATTCCGATTTTGACAGAGAAATCAAAAGCTTTACAGACAAGCAAAAGCTAAGAGACTTCAGCACCACCAGATCAGCTTTGCAACAAATGTTAAAGGAATTTCTCTAAGCAGAAAAGACCATAACTAGAAACAAGAAAATTACAAATGGAAAAGCTCACTGGTAAAGGCAAACATACACTAAAGGTAGGAAACCATTCACACACAAATATGATATCAAAACCAGCAACTGTGAGAAGAGCAGAGCACAAATGCAGGACACTGGAAATGCATTAAAAGACCAGCAACTTAAAACAATCTTATTTATATAGAGACTGCTATATTATCACCTCATGGTAACCGCAAACTGAAAATCTACAATAGATACACATGTAAGAGAGAAAAAAGAACCCAAACACAACACTAAAGTTAGTCATCAAATCACAAGAGAAGAGAATGAAAGAGGAAGGGAAGGAAGTTTATAGCAATACAAGATTACCTCAGGAAACAAGAAAAATCTCAAATAATCTAACCTTATATCTAAAGGAACTAGAAAAAAAAGAACAAAACCCAAAGTTAGTAAAAGGAAAAAAATCATAAAGGTCAGAGAAGAAATAAATGAAATAAACACTAAAAAAGCAATAGGGGGACTTCCTAGGTGGCGCAGCAGTTAAGAATCTGCCTGCCCATGCAGGGCACATGGGTTCGATCTCTGGTCCAGGAAGATCCCACATGCCACGGAGCAACTAAGCCTGTGCGCCACAATGACCAAGCCTGCGCTCTGGAGCCTGTGAGCCACAACTATTGAGCCCATGTGCCACAACTACTGAAGCCCACGCACCTAGAGCCCGTGCTCTGCAACAAGAGAAGCCACCACAATGCAAATCCCGCGCACCGCAACAAAGAGTAGCTGCCACTCACCACAACTAGAAAAAGCCTGCATGAAGCAACTATAAAGACCTGACACAGCCAATAAACAGGAAGGAAGGAAGGAAGGAAGGCAGGCAGGAAGGAAGGAAGGACGGATGGACGGAAGGAAGGAAGGAAGGAGAAAGAATCCAAGCAACACCACAAACCCATCTCCACTCACAGAGGCTGACTTGAAAGCACTTCCCTACACTTCTTAGCTCCCCTGGGGAGGCTTGAAGAAGAGGGGCAGGAAATACATGAAATGATTGTTGACACTGTGGGATGGGTATATGGGAGGTTCTTTGGGTAGGTTTAAAACTTCACACAATAAAAGATGTTTAAAAAAAAAAAAAACATTTCTTCATGCCATATGAAAAAATAAACTCAAAATGGTTTAAAGACCTAAGGTTAAGACATGACACCATAAAACTCCTAGAACATAGGCAAAACATTCTTTGACATAAATCGTAGCAATATTTTCTTAGATCAGTCTCCCAAGGCCAAAAAAATAAAAGCAAAAATAAACAAATGGGACTGAATCAAACTTAAAGCGTTTGCACAGCAAGGGAAACCATAAACACAATGAAAAGACAACCAATGGAACGGGAGAAAATATTTGCAAATCACGCAATCAACAAGGGGTTAATATCCAAAATACACAAACAACTCACACAACTCAGTATTAAAAAAACAAACAACCCAATCAAAAATGGGCAGAAGATCCAAACAGACAATTCTCCAAAGAAGACATACAGATGGCCAACAGGCACATGAAAAGATGCTCAATATTGCTAATTATTAGAGAAATACAAATCAAAACTACAACGAGGTATCACCTCATACTGGTCAGAATGGCCATCATCAGAGTCCACATATAATAAATGCCAAAGAGAGTGTGGAGGAAAGGGAACCCTCCTAAACTGTTGGTGGGAATGTAAACTGGTGCAGCCACTATGGAAAACAGTATGAAAATTCCTTAAAAAACTAAAAATAGAGTTGCCATATGATCCAGCAATCCCATTCTGGGGCATATATCCAGAAATGAGGAAAACTCTTAACTTAAAAAAAAGATACATGCACCCCAATATTCACAGCAGCACTATTTATAATAGTTGACACGGAAGCAACCCAAGGGCCTATCAATAGACAACTGGCTTAAGAACATATGGTGTATATGTGTGTATATACACATATGTGTATGCATATATGCTGTACGTGTGTGTATACATACATATATATGTATACACACATACACACACATGCACACACAATGGAGTATTACTCAGCTCTAAAAAAGAATGAAATACTGCCATTTGCAGCAACACATGGATGGACCTAGAGAATATTATGCTGAGTGAAATAAGTCAGACAGAGAAAGACAAATACTATATGATATCATGTATTTGTAGAGTCTAAAAAATAATACAAATGCATCTATGCACAAAATAAAAACAGACTCATAGACATAGAAAACAAACTTATGGTTACCAAAAGGGGAGGGGAGGGACAAATCAGGAGTAAGGGATTAACAGATACAAATTATTAATCATAAAATAGATAAGCAACAAGGGTTTACAGTATAACAGGGAATTATACCCAATGTGCAAAAAGTGAATTATGGTGCTGTACACCTGAAACTAAATACTGTAAATCAACTATACTTCAAAAAAAAAAAATAGAGAGAGAGATAATCCCTAGGTTTAATATACATACAAGAACTGCCAAAAGCAGCTGGGTGAGAAGAACAGTAAAGAAAGATATGGAAATGAGAACAGCGCACTGTGAAAAACTACATAGCACAACACATCACCCAGGTAATTTTTCTTTTTCCCTACACAACCCCCTACACTCTCCAGCAACCACAGGAGCCAATTTCAAATAACTGGCAGAGAAAAACCCAAATTATTCTCCAATGTATAATAAGGTCAGTATAACATCAATTCTACAAGAAAAATTCAAGAGGCAAAAAGGTAAAGTTGATTAAAAAGAACACTCAATAAAACGTTGTCCCAAAGCAGAGAGAAAAATGCAATGAAATATTCTGCCACTGCCATAAATTAAAAGAGAAAAAAGAATGAAGCAATCAACTCCCTAAAAGAAGACCACAAAGAAGAAAAGCAAGAACCCCCCAAAACAGATATAAAGACAACAGAGGAAATATGTGTGCTTAAGGAAAGAAAGAAAGATGAAGACAAAAACTGGAAGAACAAACATGGAGTGTTTGTAACGGTAGAGAAACCTGGCAAATCGTAACCAAATACTGACATCACCAATAATGTCATAGAGAGATCGTGTATCTCCTTCATATGATACGGTGAAGACACTTCACCTCCGTGGTAGTCTTTTCATAAACCATAAGCCCAATCTAATCGTGAGAAAAACATCAGACAAAATCCAAGTTGAGAGACAGTCTACAAAATATTGGACAAATATTCCTCAAAACTGTCAAGGTCATGAAGAACAAGAAAAGACTAAGAAATTGTCACAGACCAAAGAACGCTAAGGAGATATGACAACTAAATGCAATGTGGTACTCTGCATTGGATCCTGTAACAGAAAATGAACATTAATGAAAAAACTGGTGAAGTCCAAATAAAGCTTGGTGTTTAATTTTTTAAAAATCCTTGAGTTCATAAAGATGCTAAAAATAAAAACTCACTGGTTACCTCTGGAGGTCGTTAGGGTACCAAATCATTATTTTGAAAAATAGTAGGTAAAGAGAAAGATCTAGCATTGATCCTGTCTTATATGAGTAGCCAAAATACTGATAAAGGAAATCAAATAATTGATAAAGTTCTTCATTATAGAATTCCAATAAATAAAGAAACAACAGCCTTAGAGTATCACTATTTGCAACAACTAACGAAATATTGAATCTAGCCAATAATCAATAATGGCTTCCAAATCAATAGGTGAAAAGCTGACAGACAACATCATGATGGATGAATTGGGATGACATCTGATCCCATGATCAATTTTAGTATCACAAAAAGAGAAATCAGTCATTATGTGTCTCTGGAACTGATGCACCAGAATGTACACAACCTCACCTATAGAAGTACTCTGGCAGAAAGGAAGATGCAAGAAAGAAAACAAAATCATTCTTGCTCAGTACCCTTTAGGAAGAAAGGCATATACTTATAAAACATATGGTGGGGACTTCCCTGGTGGTCCAATAGTAAAGAATCCATCCTGCAATGCAGGGGACGTGGGTTCGATCCCTGGTCTGGGAATTAAGATCCCTCATGCTGTGGGGCAACTAAGCCCATGTGCCACAACTGCTAAGCCCGCGCGCCACAATTACTGAGCCTGCGTACTTCAACTATAGAGCCCGAGTGCCACAAATTACAGAGCCCATGTGCTCTGGAGCCCACGCTCTACAACTACACAGCCCACGCACCCTGGAGCTCATGTGCCACAACTAGGGAAGAGAAAACCCACGCGCCACAACAAAAGATCCTGGGTGCTGCAACAAACACCCAACACAGCCAAAAAAGATAAAAATAAATAAAAAATAAATTTAAAAAAAGCATATAGTGACTATAAAACAAAACAAAGCTAACAAGCCTTTTGGTGAAACTGACTTTGGCTTCTGTCACCTGCAACTGAACATTTAGTAAGTGTAGTTTCAGGAACTTCAGTACTTAAAGAGAAAACATTTAAACAGAAAAGAAATAAGCCAACTGTACTAAAGACACGCATGTAGCAAATAACTAAAATCACGCTGTTTAAGCATGCAGTGGCTTTATACCTTCTCATACTTCCGTAACTAAAAATGTAGCACCAGCCACAACCAAGGATAGCAATTTTTAAAAAGAATTATAGTCAATTCAATGTATTCAAATTGAGTTACTGATAAGAACCATAACATTTTGGCCCGACAGAGGAACCCGTGGAAATATATAAATAGATTTCTAAATGCAGCATTAAAAACAACAAACTATTATAGTAATTTAAAACCACACAGGTTCAGAGAGTATTGAAGTTTATGACAATTTCATTCACCTGCTTAGAAAATCCAGATTTCCATATACTGAACTTGCCTAAATCTAGAAACATGTACTGTTACATGTAAACAATAGTAGGTACCAAACATCAGATTTTAAACCATGATAAACTTGAAATTCATATTTAGAGGAAACACAAAGCCCTCTCTGTAAAGCCTCTTGTGTCCAGGAACTAAACTTTGACAAGTTGATAAGGGGGCCATGAAGTCCACAAAGTCCCAACAAGGCTCATCAGCTTTATCAATGCCACATGAAACCCTGATTCCTAACCTTTTTAGAGCTATCTATAAACAGTCTGTTCTAGTTCCATGGCAAACCCCTGCCACTTCACTTTCTGAAGCTGCCACGTGCACTAAATTTTTTTCAAACTATTATTTGGATAATTCTATAAAACCTATTGAGACATGAACATACAATACAAAAAGAATGGAAACTACCAATCTAAGACATAAACTATTAAGTCTAGCAGACTTAAAAAAAAAAAAGAAAGTTATATCAAGCTCTAACACACCAGACCTGCTCTCTTACGTTCAGTTAGAAATCTGAAACTTCAACAACCAAACGTGCCAAATCTGGACAAGGCACAGAAAAGCATATAACACTCTTTAAAAAAACATGAGCACTAACAATTATGAATGTCTACTCCGTCCCTGGACCTTTCCACATGTACTATTTCATACTCAATCAGCTCTATGAAGTAGTGGTATCATTACCAACTTAAAGATGAGGAAACAAATGTTCAAGTTAAGTTATTTTACCAAAGACCATACAGGTGGTATAAGGTCAAATGACAAATTTATTACCTACTATATAATCTTACCATAAAAGATCAACTGTAATTCTTCAAACAAAAATAGGACTGCCACTAATAAAAGAAAATGCAAAAAAAAAAAAAGAAAACGCAATCTATAATTTTGAACTTGTTTATGAGCTACAAGGAAAAAAATAGTTTTCCATAATTCCAATTAGTCCCAGAAAAGAATGAGTCACATTCACAATCTTCAAAATAACTGGACAGCTACATGTAAAAGAATGAAATTAGAACACTCCCTAACACCATACACAAAAATAAACTCAAAATGGATTAAAGACCTAAATATAAGACCAGATACTATAAAACCCCTAGAGGAAAACAAAGGCAGAAGACTCTATGACATAAACCATAGCAAGATCCTTTTTGATGCACCTCCCAGAAAAATGGAAATAAAAACAAAAATAAACAAATGGGGCCTAATGAAACGTAAAAGCTTTTGCACAGCAAAGGAAACCATAAGACAAAAAGACAACCCTCAGAATGGGAGAAAATATTTGTAAATGAAACAACTGACACAGGATTAATCTCCAAAATACACAAGCAGCTCATGCAGCTCAATATCAAAAAAACAAACAACCCAATCCAAAAATGGGCAGAAGACCTAAATAGACATTTCTCCAAGGAAGATATATACAATGCCAACAAACACATGAAAAGATGCTCAACATCACTAATCATTAGAGAAATGCAAGTCAAAACCACAATGAGGTATCACCTTACATCAGTCAGAATGGACATCATCAAAAAATCTAGAAACAATAAATGTGGAGAGGGTGTGGAGAAAAGGGAACCCTCCTGCATTTTTGGTGGGAATGTAAGTTGATACAGCCACTATGGAAAACAGTATGGAGGTTCCTTAAAAAACTAAAAATAGAGTTACCATATGACCCAGCAATTCCACTACTGGGCATATACTCAGAGAAAACCATAATTCTAAAAGAAACATGTACCACAGTGTTCACTGCAGCATTATTTACAATAGCCAGGTCATGGAAGCAACCTAAATGCCCATCAACAGATGAATGGATAAAGAAGATGTGACACATATATACAATGGAATATTACTCAGCCATAAAAAGGAATGAAATTGAGTTATTTGTAGTGAGGTGAATGGACCTAGAGTCTGTCATACAGAGCGAAGCAAATCAGAACAAGAAAAACAAATACCATATGCTAACGTATATACGCGGAATCTAAAAAAAAGGTACTGATGAACCTAGTGGCAGGGCAGGAATAGAGATGCAGACATAGAGAATGGACTTGAGGACATGGTGGGGGGGGGGACGTAGTGAGAGTAGCACTGACATATACACACTACCAAATGTAAAACTGATGGCTAGTGGGAAGCTGCTACAGAGCACAGGGAGATCAGCTGGATGCTTTGTGAAGACCTAAAAGGGTGGGATAGGGAGGCTGGGAGGGAGGCTCCAGAGGGAGGGGATATGGGGATATATGTATAAATACAGCTGATTCACTTGCTGTACAGCAGAAACTAACACAATACTGTAAAGCAATTATACTCCAATAAAGATTAAAAAACAAAAACAAACAAAAATAACTTCCATTTGCAGGAATTAAATGCACAAGCACTTTCCACTTATAAAAAATAAACTAAAACACTAATAAGCTAAATACATGATTTCCCAAAGACAGATTAAAGTATTACTTTGTCTCTCCACCAAGCTTTCACTGAATATGCCTCCAAAGAACTTAACGTCATACAAAGTTGGCAGATATCTACAAGAGATCTGCCCTTACAGACAAGCTCAAAAATTCTAGTTTCTTAATGCTGAAGTGGCTACAGAGAATAAAATGGAATCTGGAACTCTAATGAAAGCTACAAGCTCCAGGGTAATATAGCCCATGTTATGGTCAAGATGTTGATAAAAAGATACAAGGATTAAAAGAAGCCAACTGCCTTTTTTCCTACTCTCCAAAATAACTACAAGTAAAGCTGTGCCCCTAAGAATTATTAACACTTCCTCAAAAGAAGATTCTGGTTTACTAATATTTATGCGGTTCTTGGAGTAAATACAACTCAGTACTTTTTTTGGTAAAGCCTGGAACTTTTTAATTTGATCTTTATTACTTGATTTCTTTAGCTGTCTTTAAATATAAAAGTTAAAAGTTTGTTACTTAAAATTGCATAGAACTAAATTATTTAGGCACAAAACAAAGGGATTCAATCTGCCTTTAGTATTCCAACTAAAGACTTCCTGTTAACAGCAGAATTCCTTCCTTTGGCACATACAGTAACTGCCTGACTGGTATGCAGGCCAAAATGTTAAAGGTCAAATTTCACAGCTAAATGTAGAACATGCTGGGCCCTAAAACCCTTTAAGATATTATATGACTTGTTTTTTTGTACTTCTGCTTAATACAATAAGATGACATTAACCCTTGAGATAAGGTGTTTCCTAAAACTCTAAGAAATAATCAATTGGAAGGAATTACTACCCTCAAGTCATTAGAAAATGATTTTCTTTCATACCTTTTTTATGCTTATTACATTAGTAACAGCAATCAAAATTTAAAGCTTGTGAAAACAAATCTGTGTATAGAACATCCTTACGCTCCCACAAACTTACTTTCTCCTTTACGCTCACTCAAATTTCTTGAACTCTGCAGCATAAATCTTAAAAATATAAGTTTCAAGTCTTTTCAAGATGAATTCAAGAAACTTCCAGCTATTGTCTCATATTCGGGTTTTTTTCTTCTGGAAAAGACAGTTGTTAGGCTTTTCTGTTTGGTTAATAATTGGTTATTACTCCTTCCCTGCCACTTAAGAGATTCCTGCAAAAAAGTACCGATTTTTTCTCAAAGGTAAAACATTAATCTTATTGCCGTGATATAAATTAATGTTAAGTGAAATTTCTCAAGCAATCATCACTGCCATAATAAGTGCAAATCTTATTTTACATCACATTCTTTAATTTGAAAAAGTATCCAATTAAATTGTATTTTATTTATTTCTAAAATTTATTTTATTTATTTAAAATAGGGGAAAGCTATTTTAAAGTGTCATTAAAATTACAAAAACTATATCAGACAGCATAAAAAGAGTCCTAAGAGAGAGGATCAGTAGAAATTTAGTTTTCACAGTATTTCCTCAATGATATTTTGCGAATCAGAATTTTAATAAGATTTTTAACTTGGTATCACTAGTTCTTCATACTTCAGGCATAAAAGTGTCATGAACTAACAGTGACGTCTGCAACATAAACATACATGGGAAAGGTAAGTGTAAAGAACAATCTGTATTAATGGCAAACAGATTGTGGTGTAAGCTATTATTCCCGCTACACCTTCACTACCAAAAAAGTCTTAAGACTCCAGACTTGAAATCTGAGAATCTGTTCACTCATTCAACCATTTACTTTTAGAGCACCTCCTATATAGCCAGGTGCTTTGCTAATCCTATCCGACTCTTCTCTTTCCCTCATCCCTCAATACACATCAGTGGCCAGGGCCCATCAATGCTAATGTGTCCCACTTCTCCCCTTTCCAAACATCCCCAGCCTAGGTCAAGTCCTCATTAACATTTAAAGTATTAACCATAAGACATGCACCAAATGTAAAATTATGGAGCACTGAAACTACACATAAATAGTGTTTAACATTAAGAAACTCATTCAAGCAAAAAAGCAAGTATATGAAACTGAACAGAGTATAATTATGACAATGTTAAAAAAAAAAAAAAGGCGTGTCATGGAAAAAGGTGAAGAAAATAACTAAATACGAAGAATCCTTGTTGTAATGAGTGCTTCCCCTTTACTTTTCTGCATTTTGCAGATTTCCTATAATAAGCAGGTATTACTCTCAAAATATACATAAAAACGAACTTTATTTTTTAAACTATTTTGATCTAATAACAAATTATTTCTGCGGTTTAAAACTACACGATATCAGAAAAGCCAAAATAAACACTGAAGTACACAACTGTCTAATCCTTTAACATAGAGGTTCTTTAAAAACAAAAAAGGCACCCACCTATTTGCATTACATTTTTTTTAAAACGATAAAGAAATTTATTATTTCACAGAACACAAAGTTCAAGGATGAGGTTGTCCCAGGGCTAATCAATTTTGCAGCTTGGCAACATTATCAATATCCAGGTTCTTTTCAACTTTCTATGCTGCCATCCTCAGGGAGGTCCTTAAGAACATCTTCTCATAACTGCAAAATGACTGATCAAAAACATTCCACACAGCAAAGCCCTTCTCTGGGTCCTTCATCAGGAACCAAGATAACCTTCCCAGAAGCCACTCCGTAGACTTTAGCTCACATTTCTCCAGCCAAAACCACATTACTTGCTCAGTCCCAAACCAATGCAAGGGAAATGGAATAACCACGACTGCCTCAGACTACCCAGGATCCAGCTCTTGGAGATGGGACACCAGAGTCCCAGAGGAACTCAAAATCCCTCAAGAACATGGACACTCTTTGAACAAAACTGGAGTTCCTTTACATTACTTCTATACGTCTAGAAAACCTTTCCTCTTCAATATCACAATGAGACTTGAATGTCAGATTTCACAAATTAAGCTGCTCTTAACTGTTCCATACTATTTTTCAATTTTCAAAACTTCAGTGACCTACTTTCTCCCAAACCCATAATTAAGTCTCATTTTTCCTTCAAAAGCATCACAGATTTGTACTACCACTGGTACCTGAGTTCCTCTTTTCTCTAGCAATCTGTCCTGAGTACTAGTAAACTAATCTTTGAACACTGTTTCCGTAAAATGAAAATCTTGTCCTTTTGAAATCTGCAATGGCTTTTCCTTGACGCGAGTTTAAATCCTACAGCCTGTTGTTGCACCACTCATCTCCACACCACCTTACAGCTTATTTTTTCAAATTAGACAGAACTACACAGTTCCTTGGATTTACAGATCCGCTGTTTCACTGATTTTCCAGCTAAAATGTCCTTCCTATGTCTCCTGTCAATCTAAAGTCCAAGCTCAAAGAAAACAGTTCAGGTTCCATCTCTCCCACGAACCATTCTCGAAGTGTTCTAGCCTACCCTGATCTCTCTCTCTTCTGACTCCCTATGGCACTTACAGTCAGTACCACATAGTATAACAACTAACTGTTCTGTGATTTTTTTTGCATATAGTGGTTTTGTTCTCCCAAATAAGGTACCAGAAGGCAGATACCAAACAGGAAAGTGCTGGACACATAAATGATTAATACTAAATGAATGAAATGTTTTCCACTCTCAAAACACTCACGCACCAAACTGTTTTTAAGTCACTTTATTTGTACCAAACTGTTTTTAAGTCACCTTATTTGAAGTTTTGTGGGCTAAAAAAGTGTCTCATGTATTTTTTATTTTTATCCTGCCAAAACATAAACCCTATAACTTACTAGGAAAATAAAAGTCAAATGAAAAAGTTTACTTTTCAGCTTGCTTCACTTTTTCTAGTGTAATCCAGTACTTTAGGAATAAAGTAGAACAGTGCATTTCTATCTCTTCTGCTCCCTGTACAATTATCCCAAAGTCAGGATATATAGAAAGCAGATTTTTAAAAATTATATGGCAAATATTTTTGCCCATTGCAAAAAGAAGAGCAAAAGGACAGAGAACACACAATGAATCATGTGACAACAGGTCTTTTTAAACTAGTGAAACAATTCTTTAACTACAAAAACAGTCCTGTTCAAAGAAACAGTGCGAGTTCTGCTCCGTAATG
This sequence comes from Hippopotamus amphibius kiboko, assembly GCF_030028045.1. Lineage (NCBI taxonomy): Eukaryota > Metazoa > Chordata > Mammalia > Artiodactyla > Hippopotamidae > Hippopotamus > Hippopotamus amphibius. The sequence continues at coordinate 228,430,844 of NC_080187.1, forward strand.
ATGCAGCTGGCCCACAGTGTCACCTACCATGCCCAATCCTTCCTCTTTGCCTTTCCTTTTCCAGGTTTAAGTCCAGTTTCTCTGAATCCCTAACCTCTCCAGTCTACCAAATCTAAACCTAGATTCAACCCAACTACAGACATTAAAATCTCAACGTTTTCAAGGTTCACACTGTTAACAGTCTAGATAGTCTTCAGATATGAACAAGTTTTTTTTAATAAAATAAGTTAATTAGATGAGTTAACAGACACAAAAATCTTTCCCTCAGTGTGGGTTAATAATTATTTGCATGCTGGCTTAGCAAGACTGGCAAAATGGAGTAGTGGTTCTCTAGGAGTTATCTGTTCACTTCCCAAGAAAATCCAGAAAAGAGCATCTTTTTAATGAGGTGTTAATAAATCTAAATACAAACTGGTGTGGTATTTATAATTTTAAGTTACCTGAAGCACGCCTGCCCTGGTTCAGTGGCTCCCTTTGGAAGAGATCATGGTTGTATGCATAGTATCTACGGTCTTCGTGTGTTCGATCTCCAAGTGGGCGCCTCCTCTGACCATCAAAATAATTATCTGAATAATAATATCGGGAACCAGAGTCTCCATTTTCAACAGCAAAATTAAATTCTGTTAAAAATGACTGAGAAGAGCCATATTCCCTAGGGACATCTGCTAGACTCCTGGCAAGGTAAGATGGTGCAGATAATCTGTTGCTTTCTCTTCTCATTATTTCATGAGGTGTTCTCTGAATTGGAGTTCTAAGGAAACTATGGTTTCTTGAAACTATTCCATCTCCAGAAGCTGCAAAGGCATTTGAGCTTGAATCTGGAAGACAGATATCAGTTCGTCTTGGAATTGTTGGACCGTGCCGGATAAATGAAGGCATAAGATCTATAATAAAACAAAGAGTAAGATGACCAGCAAGTAACACATTTTTCAAAAGTTGTTCATTTACATCTATCACCCCAAAGTGAAAAATTTCAATGGACTTAAGAAAACATGATTTAAAATTTTAGGAAAGTATATGGGTATTTTAAAATTGAGGCTGATTGACATCTTCCCACTCAAATGAATTTATAATTTGTATAAATGTGTTCTGTGTAAGCTCTGCCAGAATCAAAGGTATTCTGCATACCACCGTACATAATGCGATGAAACGCCAATAAGCTTAACTACGAAATACACATTAATGAAACACTCATGAATAAATGTGTAAAGAATCTAACAAATGGACACTCTGTTACCAGCATAACTTAACACTACAGTTTGTTTTGTTGATTTTACTTCATTCTCAAAATTCCCCAAGCCCTTCTTCAAGCAAACACAATTTAAAAAATACAACAGAACATAATCCTATTCTCAAACATGTAAAGGTGAATTCCTTTAAAAAGATTTTAAAATTATTAACCTGGCCTTCCTACTCTTGGAATTATGTGTAAGTACAGTAATCAAACAGTGGGAAAACTAAAAACTTAGCTATGAGAATTAAAAAATAAAAAAGAGCTCATTTCAAAGAGACACACAAATGTTGAATCAGTTAAAAAAAAAATACCAAGTCTAAAACTACGGCTCCTTTAAGAACAATTATAATTCAAAACAGAAGATAACAGAAGAACAATGGCTTTAAGGATACAGTACTTCTGAATAAAGTACTTAAATAGCTTAGGCACTCCCGGTTAGAAAGCAAATACCTTTAAAATAAGAAAAAACTGGATGTGGAGACCGTTTCTTTAGTTCATTAAGTAAACAGTACCAGAGGGCACTCATATTAATATGCAACAGAAGCTAATTAGACAAAAATTAGCATCCGAATAAACAAGGCTCAACATTTGATGAAACTAAAACAAAATACTATAGCAAAAGTTATTTGCTTAAAGGTGTGGCAAATATATTTCACGATTACAAGTAGTGATCCATAAACTTTATTCGCAGCAAACTGCACGTTTTCATACATTTAGCCAAAATCCTAAAAGAATGTGTAACTGGAAAATAAACTGTTAAAAAAGGTTTAAAAAATCAAGTTTCAGGTTCCTGATGTACCCATCTGATCTGTTCTATTCTGTGAGAAAGCACTGCACATACAAGGATAAATCCGGAAGGTTGACGATGTGGTTATAACGGAAAAACATGCTCTCCACCCCTTTCTGTGTGATCCTGGGCAAATATTACTAGGAACCCCTATGAAAAGCTTCCCCAATTACAATATGAGGTCATGCTTAAGTCACAAAGTCACCAGCTTCCAAGAAGGAAACTTACACAAAGGGCCCAGCCTGCAGTACGAGCAGCAGCAAACTAGCTCCTCAGCTCACAAAGGTTCTGAACGCGCCAGCAGGAATTAAACATTCAAAAGAGTCAGCCCGGTAATTAGGGTCAAACATTTAAACTGAACATAAGAAACGTGCCGGTGTGGGGTGGGAGAAAAACGCACTCTACCAAAATCGAAATGAAAAAAACCCACCACAACAAACTTTTTCGCCACGTCCCCTAAAGCACGACAGAGCGTCCCCGGAGTCCTCTGTCCGTGCGCGGTCTCGAGGGGGGTCACCCGAAGCGCTTCTCGGGGACCCAGCCCGACGCGCCTCCGCTGGGCTCCCCTCCCCTGGAGCCCTGCTCCCGACGGGGCGCGCGGCGGCGGCGGCGCCGGCCAGCTTTCCCCTCCTCACGCCTGCGGGCAGCAGCCGACAGGCTGAGGCGTTCCAGCCCGGAGCTCGCACACCGCCCGGCACGGGCAGCCACGCCCGCCCCGGGTGCAAACGCGGGGCCCGCCTCGACGTGACGGGCAGCGCAGAGCGCGTGCCCCCGGGGAGGCGCGTTAATGCCCGCGGCTTCCCCAAGAACCTCCTTCCTCCAGGAACCCACACGCACACCGCCGCCGCGAGGGGCCGCGAGGGGCCGCGGGAGTCCGCGGGTGCCGGGGCGGAGGCGGGCCGACCTGTCAGCGGCTCCCCAGCGGCCGACGGCGCCCGGCCGCGCGCGCACGGCTCACCCGGCTCTCCCCGAGCCCGCGGGGCGCCCCGCCCGACACTCACTCCGCAGCAGGGGCGACGTCTCCTTCTTCACGTACTTGCCCTGCACCTCAGCCGGCTTGGACACCTCGTTTTTGGTTTTCTTGCGGGACAGCATCCTCGTCCACGAGGCCCCAGGCCACCCCGGGCGGCCGCCCTAGAGCTCCGCGCCGGCCGCCGGGCGTCCCCGCCGCCGCCCTCCCTCGCTCCCGAGCCGCCGCCGCCGCCGCCTCTCCGCAGCCCGGGGTCGCCTGCAGGGACTGCCGCATGGTCGGGGCGCTAAGCGCGCCGGCCGCCGCTCCGCCGCCTGTCGGTGCCTGCCCGGACGTCGGCCGGCTCGGCGACGCTGCCCGAGGACTCGGAGAGGCGAGGCCGCGGCCGCCCCGCCAGGGCCATGGCGGGCCGCCCAGGAACCGCTACGGCCGCCGCCGCCGCCGACGTCCCGTAAACTTTCCCCGCGGCCGCTGGGGATTCTGGGAGACTCGACGCTGCGCGAGCGCCGCCGCCCCTCCCCCGCTCTCCTCCCCCTCCCCCGCTCTCCTCCCCCTCCCCCCGCTCCGGGGCGCGGCTTGGGCTGCGGGGCGCCGGCCCGGCTCTGCGCCCACCGGCCCGCTCCGGCGTCGCCCCCTCGGCGAGAGGCGCGTCCCGCGGACGCGGGGGACGACACCCGCCAGGCCGCGCGCGGGAGGCGGCGGCGCGCGCCGGCCCGGGAGCCGCCGCTTCCCACAGATGTTCCTCCGGGAGCCCTGGGAGAGCCGGGGACGCCCCCGAAATGCGGGCCCTCCTCGGCCCGCGGAGAGGCCGGCGGATTGGAGACCGGGGCGGCAGAGGACGGCCCCAGAGGGAGAGCGGCTCCACCCTCAGGCCGGCGCCGCACCAGGGCCCTGCAGGGCCCCCTTTCTGTTGAAACCATGAGCCCGGCCGGTCCTCGTTATTAAACAGGACGAACCGCTGGTCTCCCGAGTGCCAGGGAGGCCGAGGAGGAGGCCAAGATGGAGTTTCTCCGCTCCCTGATGCAGGCCGCCTGGGATACTAGCATCGCTGTTCAGTCGTCCCTGTCAGCACTCTGCTTACCGCGTAGTTCCTCCTGCAGTTGTCGCTGGAAAAAAGTCCGTAAATCATCTATGATAGGAATAGGAAAGGGTTTTCTCTGAGCCACACTGGGGAAGTATGAGCCCAGAAGACAGCTTCTCAGACAACTGAGGAAGTGCGGTTTGTGTCTTGTCAGAACAAAGAACATTCAGGGAATCAGGGGTAGCTCCCTTCAGGGTTTCCAAAAAAAATAGATCAGTTTGGAACACGGGTCCGCATGGCCGTAGCACTTGGGTAGGGAGTCTTCTCACTGAAGGAGTAATGGCATTGCCGTCCCAGGAGGGGAGGCATTTAATTTTTATTTTTAGCACAGACATTCTTTCCTTCTGGTCAGTGAGCCCTTTTCTTTCATGATTAAAACACGTGTACAGTGTGTGTTTGATAGGCCACAAACAGGCTATATTTTAGCTAATGTAAAGTTAACTCTCGTGCAATCCAGAATGACTTCTCCATACCTCAATATGTGAAAATTTATTTCATAGAGTTAAATATGCAAATATTAGATTTTTTGAGAATTTTGAGCCCTAAAGATCAAGACCTGGGTTTTGGTTTCTTGGTCTTTTTTTTTTTGGCTGTGTTGGGTCTTTGTTGCTGCACCTGGGCTTTCTCTAGGAGCGGGGGCTACTCTTGGTTGTGGTCCGCAGGCTTTTTTCATGGCAGTGGCTTCTCTTGTTGTGGAGCACAGGCTCTAGGCGTGCGGGCTTAGTAGTTGTGGCACGTGGGCTCAATAGTTGTGGCTCTCGGGCTCTGGAGCACAGGCTCAGTAGTTGTGGCTGACGGGCTTAGTTGCTCCGTGGCATGTGGGTTCTTCCCACACTGAGGATTGAATCTGTTTCCCCTGCATTGGTAGGCGGGTTCTTAATCACTGTGGGGCAAAGGAAGCCCAAGACCTGGGATTTTTAATCTAAAATAGACCCTGCTTTCTTCTATATAACTTAACAGAGGTGCAAAATGTACAGGATAACATTTGGAAAATAAGATGGGATCCACCCCGCTAGTGACCAAATTGAGGCTTTGACAATGGAAAGTGCTTTCCCTGAGATAGGAAACATCTTACAAGAGGTGTAAACAATTAACAAAAGGGAAGGAATTTTCTACTTAAACAAGGTTAGGAAGCTGTTCAAATTTTGTTTTGTCACGAACAAACAAATGACATTTTGTCTAATGCCTGTCTCCATCTTTGCATACTGTCATGGTCCCTTTGCACAGATCTCTCACAATTTATTCAATAACCAACAAATATTTATTGATCACCCACTATGACAGGCACTGTTCTAGGTGCTTGTGAAATAGCAACAGGCAAAGAATCCCTACTCTCATGGGAAAGAGAGGCAATAAAGAAGAAAAATAAATAAAATGTACTATGCTACATAGTGATAAGTGCTGAGGTGAAAATAAAACAAGAAAAAGAAGGTTTATGACTTCAGTGTGACCAGCTCATGAGAAGGAGCCCTTGGAGTTAAATGACAAAGGAAATTGTCAATGCAGCTATCTGGAGGAAGAATATTCCGGGCAGAAAGAGCAGCAAGTGCAGAGTCACAGCAAGTAACCATGTTCCTGGCAATTTGAAGTAATGTAGGAAGGTCTGTGTAGCTGGAGCAGAGGAGGTGAGTAGTAGGAAATGAAGTTAGAGCGGTAACAATGACACCTATGGCCTTGTAGGTCATTGTAAGGAATTTCACTTTGAGTAAGGGAGTGACATGATCTAACTTAATGTTTTAAATAGGATTGCTTTGGATGCTGTGTTGGAAATAGACTGAATGGGAGCAAGGGTTAAACCAGGGAGATCAGTCAAAAGCTGTTGCTGGCTTAGACCAGGGTAACAGCAGTGGAGAGGATAAGTGGTCAGACTTCGGACATTTTGTTGAAGGTAGAGCCAATGAGATTTGCTAAGAGATTGAATATGGAGTGTGAGAGAGAGGAATCAGGGATCACTGCTGTGGGTATGTAAATCTTAACAATAGAACAGACATATTGTGTATCATATAAATAAGCTACAAGCATATATTGTACAACACGAAGAATATAGCCAATATTTGATAATAACTATAAATGGAGTCTAACCTTTAAAAATTGTGAATCACTGTGTTGTATACCTGTAACATAATATTTATATCGACTGTATCTCAATTAAAAAAAAAACAGACCCTCAGTTGTGGGAAGACATTCGGGAACCTTTTTGTAACCTTGAAAATGTTGAAGTATGTGGGCCGAGCGATGGGATTCAGGGTGTCCTGCTTGAGCAGTGGAGGAGCTGAGGGTGCGGGGCGTGGAGACTAATATCACCCTGTTTGGTCCTGAAGGATGGCTGGTTAGCCAAAGACGGGTAAGATTCCTCAGAGGAGGAACAACCTAAGACAGGCACAGCCGCAGAGGGGCCAACAGGGGTGGTGCATAGAACCTTCCTTATATCACCCTGTTTGGCCCTGGAGGATGACTGGTTAGCCAGAGACGGGTAAGATTCCTCAAGGGAGGAACAACCTAAGACAGGCACAGTCGCAGAGGGGCCAACACGGGTGGGGCACAGACCCCCAATATCTGAGAGAGGTCTCCTGCCCCCAGGGCTGTTTTGCTCTCCACACCCAGCTCAAATCCACACCTGCTCAGCTGGGACCCAGGAGGCAAACAAGGATCATTGCCCCAGTCATGTGAGGCCTTTAACTGTTTATGAGTGTAACCTGAGAATGTTAACCCACGAACTCAATAAAAGCAACCTGGGATGAGTCAGCAGGGCTCTTGATCCAAGAGGTCTTGAGCCCCCCGGTCCCATCTTTCTCTTCAGTCTGTGTCTGTGTCTTCTTCAAGCTTGCGGCACCCGTCACTCACCTCGAGTCGCCGAGCTGGTCTCGGCAAGTGGCGCCCAACGTGGGGCTCGAAAGGCTTGAGTGACGAAGGTTCACGGAAAGTGAAATTGATAAAAGTAAAGAATTGGGAAGTGCCGTGAAGCCCCCAAGAGGAGAGTAAGAGGCCTCTGAAAAAATCCTGCCAGTAAGTAAATCTCTTGGGTAGTTTGTGTTCGGGGTAAAATATGGGAAATAAAGTTCAGATTAATATCGACCAGATGTATGCCTGTTACGGCAGCTCCTAAGGGCAGGTGGAGTAAAAAGCAAGTGAAGGTCTTGTAAAAAGCAAATGAAGGTCGATTGTTAAAAATTCTGTAAATAGTTGAGAATATTGTATATAGTTTCCTTCTTTAGGCTAACACTGGGTTTATGTACTTGGGGATAAGGTTGGGAGCAAACTTAAAAAATTGCATTCTAAAGGGACTCCCGTACCAGGTTCTGTTTGGTCAAATGTGGTCTCTGATTAAGTCAGTATTAAAGCCTCTATTAGCGCCTCTATGGGCTCCTGAAGGCTCAAATGATAGCTTTGATGAAGAAGCCCGTCCGTCAGAGGACCGATGGGCATATGCTGTGCCAAACAAAACTGAAAAACAAAAAGGTTCCCGAATGTCTTCCCACACTCAGTAGAATAGCAGATTGTACTGTGAGAGGAACATCAGAAAAGCGATTACTTGTTGTTCAGATATAAGGACCAGTACTAAATTGTGGTCGTGTGGATGGAGGATAGTGGTGAAACATAGATGGAGAGACCATGGGGTTTTGTTACAGATGGGGTATGATGGTGGGAGATGAAGGGAGAGAAGGGGGTGCCCAAGGCTTACTTCAGAAGGATAAGAGAACAAAAGCATATTGAGACCTTGTTAATACAGCCGACTCTTCACACTTGGGGCTTTCTGAGAGACTGAAATACAGGATACCTTTCGCATTCATGTAAGGAAAAAATCATAGAATTTTATAGTTTGAAAGAATTCTGAGATCAGCTAGACTAACCTCACTTTGTCATCGTGGAAACCAAACTAGAAAAATTAAATGTTTTGCTTCAGATTTTATTCCTGGTCAGTAGCAGATGCGTCTCAGAACTGGGGTTCTGTATTCCATTTTGGGCCTTTTCCTGCTGCAGCATATTGAGTCCCACTAATGCAAGTCTAGATTCTAACAGTTATTTTGAAAGCCATTCATGTTCCCAACAAAGAACTTCCCTTTTCAATGCTATTTCAATTCTTTGAATTGAGAGAAAGCCTCAACTAGGTGCTCTTTTTAAGAGCTATAATTTGCCTTTTTATCAAGGAGGGTGCCTTCCAGAATCAACAATCTGCAGACCTCATCAGCAGTAGCAATGCATAGCATTTTGTGAAGTTTGAATTTGAATCCTTAAATCCAGACACTTTGAATTCACATCTATTTTCTAGAAATTCCTGGATTTCTGGTAGTTTTTATTAAAGAATCTAGATTTTGCAGCTATAATTCTCCAGGCATAGCTTTTGAGAAGGCTAATATTATATTACATAATAGGGATATTTTGTTCCCCTTGCAGTTGCATTCTTTGTGGAGAAAATCTTAGTTTTCTCACACGAAAATTAAGAATTTGGACTAGTTTTTTTCCAGTGTCTTTCAGCCCTACAGTTGTGTGCCACAGAGGCAGAAGAAAATACACAAAAATAAAAACAATTATCCTAGTAGTAGTATAGGCATATAGGTGATTTCTTTAAAAATATTTATCTTTATTGCTATGTTTTTATCTAAAAACTGTTATTTAAAATATTAAATTTAAAACTGTTATTTAGGGACTTCCTAGTTGGCGCAGTGGTTGAGAATCCACCTGCCAATGCAGAGGACATGGGTTCGATCCCAGCTCCAGGAAGATCCCACATGCCGCGGAGCAACTAAGCCCGTGCGCCACAACTATTGAGCCCATATGCTGCAACTACTGAAGCCCATGCGCCTAGAGCCCGTGCTCCGCAACAAGAGAAGCCACGGCAATGAGGAGCCTGCGCACCACAACGAAGAGCAGCCCCCACTCACCACAACTAAAAGCCCACACACAGCAAAAAAGACCCAACACAGTCAATAAAAATAAATAAATAAATAAATTTATTTTAAAAAATGAATAAAACTTATTTAAAATATTAAATTTAAATAAGTTTTTAGATAAAAACAGCAATAAAGAAAATATTTTAATAAATATTTTAATTTAAAAAGTAAATTAAAAAACTATTAAAGCAAGTGTTAAAATATCAGCATCAAAAAAAAATCAGCATCATATAAAGTCATTAGCATAAAAATAAAATTTTATGCAAAGTTGCTACTTTCAAAGAGAGCCAATGTTGTTATGCTCTTTTTACCTTCTCTTGCTAGAAGCATGCAAAATTTAAAAGGGTGAGCTATCTAATGGAGAACTGTCCAAGAAAGAACCAAGTGCAAATAATCCCTATATATGGAGCCTCTTCAAAAAAAAAAAGTAGATCTTCCACTTGCCAACCCACTCTTCCTGGTCATATAACAAGATAAGCTTAATCTGTCCCAGGAAGAAGTAATAATTATGCTAGAATATAGGGCTCTTCAAGCCTCCAAAGTTTTCCCTTAAAATCTGGGAAGGTAGATTCCTGAGTACCCTTTTAAGCAGAAGCTTTGTTTCCTATGAAGGAGAAGGATTTGTGATGTCTATACAGCTCTGAAAATATATACTTAGTATTAACTAAGTTGGGGTCCCAAACTCCTTTAGTGTCTGATGAATCATTCCCACCCCCAAATAATGTAGAAAATTAGTATCACAAGTGTGATCAAAAGGAATCAAGCTGGGAGATTTGGTGTTGCTAAGTAAGCTTAGGTCTTGTTCCTATATACTATTATTGCCTGGATTTAGAGGTCCTCTAAAACTGTGATAGCTAGCCAAAATGAGTCTTTTATTCTTGGCAGTGCTAGCCTTTGACTTCAGTTGTCTGTCTTTATAGGCCTCTCTGTCTCTCTGCTTCTCTAACCCTAGAAACTTTTATCTTTCTTCCAACATTGGCCTTATCTTCAGTCACTTTTAATTTTACCTTTAACTATTCTTTGCAATGATGAGTTTTTACTTGGCTTTTAGTAAGTTTTTTGTTGTTGTTTTGTTTTTTTTGGGGGGGGGTTGTTTGTTTTGAGAACTCATTAAAAATTTATCCAGGGTTCTCATTATGAGGGGTTTACTGATGTGTATCTACTGTGGAAACATCTGCATCCCTTCTACACCACATGGGAGCCAAGGGATGATCAGAAATATCATCTAACAAGCCACACCACTCTTTCTTCTTTGCTGTGGCCACTCCATGCTAATGCAGAGGCTCCCTGCAAAGATGATTTCCAAGAGTCTCAAGTGAAAATCAAGGTAAAGCATCCCTCTTGTCTTCAATAGCTGTGCAGGTTTCACTAGCCTCTTAACACTGCCGACTCTTACTCAAGCCTGGGACCTACTTTCTGTACTCAAAGTCTCTCTTCTTCTTGCCAAAATCTCTTTACTTCCATTTCATGTCTTGTGGGAACTTCTTCTGTATCACCTCTTCCCTGTCTTGTGGACTGCTTTCTTGAAGTACCCACTGATCTTTTTCTCTGGGGCTAGTAAGCTTTAGCCTTAGGATGTAAGGTAAACATATTTATGGGGAAGGAGGGAATGAAAAATACATTTGTTTGAAATATTTTCAAGAAAGCAGTTTAAGTAGAATTCTTGCAGTTAGGGCCACAATGCAAAGCTTTAAGGAAAAAAAAAATGTAACTGTCCTATTCCATATGGAGACTGGCCACATATATATGTCTTCTCTTCCTCCTGGAACCCCAGTTAAATGACAGTGAAAAAAATAAAAGGGGAATGAACCCATTATGAGAACACAAGATGGGCCATCAGTATACTTGACATCAGTGAATTTCAATTAGAGAGTGATAGGGCTGAGGCAAGGTAGAAAAGAGGTTGAAGAGAGCAGAGGAAGTAGGACAAAGGAAGCCACAGCCTAAAATACATGTGAAAGCACATACAGCCAACGATCTAGGAGAGACTTAGGACTCACAAGTAACTGATTCAGTTAACAAATTTAGGAAAGAGGGACTTCCCTGGTGGTCCAGTGGCTGACTCCACACTCCCAATACAGGGGGCCCGGGTTCAATCCCTGGTCAAGGAACTGGATCCCATGTGCTGCAACTAAGGGTTTGCATGCTGCAACTAAAATAAAGGTCCCACATGCCACAACTAAGACCCAGCACAGCCAAATAAGTAAATATTTGAATGAAAGAAAGAAAGGAAAGGTGTGGAGCTGGAAAAAGGCATTAATTGAGAGTCAAACTTCGTCTTTCCATCCACCATAGAATTTTAGGTAGCTAGGCACCCATCCCCCAGAAAAGGGACCTTAGGGTTATTTTCTGGAGAAATCAAATTGCCCTAGAAAAAGGTCTTGGCATTCTAACGTGTAGGTCCTGCAATAAAACAACCAACTCATCTCATAGGCAATGGATCTGATCCCTTATACAGACTCCCAAGTGTTTTTGTTTTTTTTTAATGTGTCATTCTTCAATACAGATACACAACTGAGGATTACTAAAAATTTTAGGAAAATTTTCAACATAAATGATAGCAAGATAAACAGAAAAATAGGCCCCAAAGGAAATACATAATTCAGAGGATAGATGAGTATGGTAAGATAAGTAGTTTAAGTACTTAATACCATCAACACAGAGATTTGATAAAAGTTATTGCATCCATAGTCAACAACAGGATGCTATGAAAAAGAAACAGTCAACAATACAGAGCTCTTAGAAATTAAAGATAGGGGTTGCCAACTAAAATATTCAGAAGAAAGTTAGGAAAGTAGGTGGAGCAAATCTCCCAGAACACAGAATAAAAGGACGGAGGTGTGATATATGAGGGAGAAGATAAGAGAAATAGGCTCTATATAAGCGGCCCAGTATCCAGAAAATGTGAGTTCCAGAAAGAGATGATAGAGAAAGCAGAAAGGGCATCATCAAAAATAAATACAAGATATTTTTTCAAAGATGAAGGGAAGGAATTTCCTAATTGAAAGTGTTTCCTAAGTGCCCTACAAAATGTTGAAAAAAGTCCATGTCCTTTTCTCCAAAGAAGACATACAGATGGCCAACAAATACATGAAAAGATGCTCCACATCACTAATCATCAGAGAAATGCAAGTCAAAGCCACAGTGAGGTATCACCTCACACCAGTCAGAAGGCCATCATCAAAAAATCTAGAGACAATAAATGGAGAGGGTGTGGAGAAAAGGTAACTCTCCTGCACTGTTGGTAGGAATGTAAGTTGGTACAGTCACTATGGAAAACAGTTTGCAGATTCCTTAAAAAACTAAAAATAGAACTACCATATGATCCAGTAATCCCACTACTGGGTATATACCCAGAGAAAACCATAATCCAAAAAGAAACATGTACCAAAATGTTCATTGCAGCACTATTTACAGTAGCCAGGACATGGAAGCACCCTAAATGCCCATTGACAGATGAATGGATAAAGAAGATGTGACACATATATACAATGGAATATTACTCAGCCATAAAAAGGAATGAAATTGAGCTATATGTAATAAGGTGGATGAACCTAGAGTCTATCATACAGAGTGAAGTAAGCCAGAAAGAGAAAAACAAATACTGTATGCTAACATATATACGGAATCTAAAAAAAATTGGTACTGATGAACCCAGTGACAGGGCAAGAATAAGGCTGCAGATGCAGAGAATGGATTGGAGGACACGGGGTTGGGAGCGGGGGGAGGCGAAGGGGAAGCTGGGACAAAGTGAGAGAGTAGCATAGACATATATACACTACCAACTGTAAAATAGATAGCTAGCAGGAAGTTGCTGCATAACAAAGGGAGATCAACTCGATGATGGGTGATGCCTTAGAGGGTCAGGACAGGGAGGGTGGGAGGGAGTTGCGCGAGGGAGGGGCTATGGGGATATGTGTATAAATACAGCTGGTTCACTTTGGTGTACCTCAATCTGGTACAAGAGTGTAAAGCAATTATATTCCAATAAAGAGCTTAAAATAATAATAATAGGGCTTCCTAGGTGGCGCAGTGGTTGAGAATCCGCCTGCCAATGCAGGGGACAAGGGTTCCATCCCTGCTCCAGGAAGATTCCACATGCCGCGGAGCAACTAAGCCTGTGCGCCACAACTACTGAGCCTGCACTTTAGAGCCCGTGAGCCACAACTATTGAGCCCATGTGCTGCAACTACTGAAGCCCACGCGCCTAGAGCCCGTGCTCCGCAACAAGAGAAGCCACGGCAATGAGGAGCCCGTGCAACACAACAAAGAGTAGCCCTCACTCACCACAACTAAAAAGAAAGCCCGTGCACAGCAAAAAAGACCCAACACAGCCAATAAAATAAATAAATAAATAAATTAAAAAAAAAATAATAATAATAATAAATTCAGCACTTAAAAAAGAAAAAGATCCATGTCTTAATGTGACATTATAAAATTTCAGACCAAGGGTAAAGAGAAGATCCTGAAAGCTTCCAGTGAAAGTAAAAGTCAGGTATAAAGGAATGAGAATTAGACTAGCATCAGATTTTTAATCATCAGGGACTACTTTAAGACAATGGAATGATGCCTTTGAATAGTTGTGGGAAATCAGTTTTAGTTTACAATTCCATATTCACCCAAAATGTCAATCAAAGTTGGGGGAGAATAAAGACATTTGGGGGCATGAAGGGGCTCAGAAAGTATACTTCCCGTATATCCTATCCTAGTAAGTTACCAGAAGATAAGTTCTAACAAAATGAGGTTATAACTCTCACACCACAAAGAACAAACAAAACAACAACAGGAAGATAGAGATTAAAGAAATAGTGACTCTAAGGAGAGAAATGTATTTGTCTCTGTATCACAGCTGCACAGCTGGAACTCAATCCAGATTGGAATTTAAGAGGATTCTAGGAGGAAGTACCTAAGAAAAGGTGGAATTTAAGAAATCTGTATAATTTGGAACGAATTAAGAAGATGATGAAGGCTGACGATTCAAGGAAATAAGGCAATGGAACATGAAAAACTTGAGGGAATACAGCATTGCGTTTCTTCTGAAAAGACTTATTAGAGGATGAACTCCAACAAACCAAGATTAGTCAAAATTTAAAATTTGGGATTGGAGGAGTAGTTGAAAATGGACTGGTGGTAACTATTAAAAACACTTTAATATAGAAAAGCCTAAACAGTTGTGGGAATCAAGATTTTTAAAGCAAGCAGACTTTGCCTTGGGTTTTCCCATGTCAATACATCTTTAACATTCTTTACTTTAAAGAGCTTAGTATCTTTAAAAAAAAATTAACCCAAATCATGCATTTAGTCAAGACAGGTCTGAACACAACACTAAATATCAAGATCCTCTGCCTTTGGCTAGTGATGCTGGTTACCGCATGCTGATCAGGATTGAGGAATTAACAATAACATTGTAGACAAAGGGTAGATTCAGTGGAGTGAGGAAATTGGAGGGCATGGACAGGAGGTTGTGGTCAGAGGGGAATTTCAAGAGTTTTAAATGAGAGCAAGTACGACCACGTTAGCCAGTACTTGTAGTAGAGGTGGAAGTGATGGAAATGAGAACGTTAAGGAATGTGAAGGCAGCATGTCAGAGACGTGGAATATGGTAAAAAAACAAACTATGAGCCATTGAAAAAGGATGAAGGGAATGTCCCAGAAATCAGTAGAAAAGGAAGACTAAAGGATAGTATAAACAAAAGGCATAAAAATAGCAGATTGTTTCCTCATGATTCATGTATTACTCAGAGGCCTCAAAATACTTAGAACGTCTATTAAGTTTTTTTGGAACTTCTATTCCAAATCATTTAATAGTACCATTAAAATATAGTATTTCACGGATGTGCTTCATTGCTAAATTCACAGTGCTATTGGGCCTCTAAACCAGTTAATGTTCAGGATTTCCATAATAGTGTCTTCCAGATCTAGAGCAGGTGTGGGCTTGCATGCAGGGCCTGATTATCTCACACATGGTTAGTTAATGGAACTGAATGATCACATCTGGCAGCCAAGACAATTTTCTTTTTTTTCTTAGCTTTTAATTTTTTTTAATTTATTGAATTATAGTTGATTTACAATGTTGTGTTAATTTCTACTGTACAACAAAGTGATTCAGTTATACATATATATACATTCTTTCTCATATTCTTTTCCATTATGGCTTAACATAGGATATTGGATATAGTTTCCTGTGCTATACAATAGGACCTTTTCATTTATCCATTCTATATATACTAGTTTGCATCTACTAATCCAAACTCCCAATCCATCCCTCCCCACCCCACCCCTTGGCAACCACAAGTCTGTTCTCTATGTCTGTGAGTCTGTTTCTTTTTTGTAAATAAATTCATTTGTACTATTTTTTAGATTCCACACATAACTGATAACATGTAATATTTGTCTTTGACTGACTGACTTCACTTAGTATGATAATCTCTAGGTCCATCCATCTTGCTGCAAATAGCATTATTTCATTATTTCTTATGGCTAAGAAGTATTCCATTGTCTATATGTGCCACATCTTCTTTATCCATTCTTCTGTTCATGTACATTTAGGTTGTTTCCATGCCTTGGCTATTGTAAATAGTGAGGGGTGCGTGTATTTTGAATTATAATTTTCTCCAGATATATGCCCAGGAGTGGATTGCTGGATCATATGGCAACTCTATTTTTAGTTTTCTGAGGAACCGCCATACTGTTTCCCATCATGGCTACACCAGCTTACATTGCCAACAACAGTGTAGGAGGGTTGCCTATTCTCCACACCCTCCCCAGCATTTGTTATTTGTAGACTTTTAAAAAATTTTGTATTGGAATATAGTTGATGTATAGTGTTGTGTTAGTTTCAGGTGTACAACAAAGTGATTCAGTTATACATAAACATATATCAGCTCTGTTTTATTTTTTAATTTTATTTATTTATTTTGGCCACATCACGCGTCATGTGGAAAGTTAGTTCCCTAACCAGGGATTGAATCCATGCCCCCTGCATTGGAAGCCCAGAGTCTTACCCACTGGACCAGCAGGGAAATCCCTATCCACTCTTTTTTAGGTTCTTTCCCACATAGGTCATACAGAGTATTGCGTAGAGTTCCCTGTGCTGTACAGTAGATCCTTATTATCTATTTTATACATAGCAGTGTGTATATGTCAATCCCAATCTCCCAAATTATCCCTTCTCCCACCCCCATATCTGTAGACATTTCAATGCTGGCCATTCTGGCTGGTGTGAGGTGGTACCTCATTGTAGTTTTGATTTGCATTTCTCTAATAATTAGCAACGTTGAGCATCTTTTCAAGTGCCTGTTGGCCATCTGTATGACTTCTTTGGAGGAATATCTATTTAGGGCTTCTGCCCATTTTTCACTTGGGTTGTTGTTGTTGTTGTTGTTGTTGTTGTTGTTGTTATTGAGTTGTATGAGCTGTTTGTAATTTTTGGAAATTAAGCCCTTGCAAGACAGTTTTCTTAATTACAGTATCATCAATCTTTCCAATGACAACTTTGATGGTATTTTTGATTTGGGATGACAATGACTGAGAATATAGGGGAAAACAAGAAATTTCAACCTACTTTCTTTAGTCTCCATTTCTTTCACCCCATAAACACACACATCATTTCTTACAAAACTGCTCCCATCTAAATCCTAAACTTTATTGTAATATTGCCATTAATAAGTAATATTAATAGTAATATTAATAACTAATATTTGAAGTCTGACGCTACTGAGTGTAATATGAGGATCCATGGCTAGAACAGTTCAGATAAAGTACAAGCACTGTAGCTTTTGTTACGGATATGGAGAAAGTCCTTCTTCCAGGATCAAATCAGCGACTGGTCCCTCATGTGAATACCCGTATAGTTGAATTCCTGTGCACATTTCCTTTGGATTAAACTCTAAGAGGCAAAACATTTGGGTCAAAGAGTATAGTAGGCTATCTAATGGCATCCCAAAGATGTCCATACCCTAATCCCTGGAACCTGTGGGTATATTAACATAATAAAGCGGACTTCACAGATGTGGATAAGTTAAGAATCTCAAGGTGTGGAGAGCAGCTTAGATTTTCCAAGTGGGCCCAGTTTAATCACAAGGGTTCTCATGTTACCGAATTAAATCATATGGACCCTGCTGGGGCCCTAGCACGACCAAGGCTCTCTGCCTCAGCGGGGGAGGGTTCTTTTTCTGTTCGGCTTCGAGCAGCCAATAACGAAACCAGAGCTGAGATCGGGGCAGCACGAGCTTTATTTCCCGGCCAAAGAACGGAGAAGTGGGAACTCAGTTCACAGATGAACTTCTTGCCCACCTGGCAGAGAGATTTACTTTTGAAGAGTAAAGATGGGGGGAGGGGAGGATCATGCGGCTAATGATGGGGAGGCGTATCCCTCAGTCTACCGGGAAGAGGCAGTGCGGTGCCACCCCCTTTAATCCTTCTTTTGGTCCTTAACGTCCGGTCATGGCCACCAGTAAGTGTGTCATTTAATATGTTAATGGAGTAAAATCAACGCGTCATGAGAGATTCAGGGCCTGTTGGAGGTTACATTCGTTGTCATCTTGGTCTCAGCTGGTTCCAACTGTTTTCTTTGTTTGTAGCCTCCTTTCTTATTTCTGGATCATTTAACTTAAAGATTTGTGTTAAGCCCTGCTAACGTGGGGGTGGGCGGGTTTTGAGCAAAGGCTTGGAGCAGCTCCGGCAACGCTTGTAAGAAGTCCGTGATGTGATGATGGACACAAGCGGTTGGAGTGATTGAAGGAAAGAGCCGTGCACTACGGAGTACAGATAGCCTCCAGAAGCTGAAAAAGCCAAGGAAATTAGTTCTCCCCTCAGAACCTCCAGAAGGAAACAGCCCCGCTGATACCTGAACTTTAGCCCAGAGAGACTGGTTTTGAACTTCTAACCTCCAAAACTGTAAGTACTAAATTTGCGTTGTTTTATGCTACTAAGTTTGTAGTAATTTGTTACAGCAGCAATAGGAAACTAATGCAGAGAGTTTGCAGATAGTTTCAAGGTTTTAATTGCCAAATTTCCCATCAGGAGTATATGAGAGTGTCTCTCTGATCTCTTTTTTTACTTTTCATGTCCCTTCTCACATAAGTAGTCTGTAAACTTTGCTAGGGTGTAGGATGTGTCCTCTACCTCTCTTTTCATCTCACACAAGTATCCTGAACCTGATAGATCCACAAAAGTATATATTGACAATGTTAATGCATTTCAGTAGAGTAAGAAGGCATGGAAGAAAAATTTGACCTGATTTGTGTGTGTGTGTGTGTGAAGAAATAAGTTCAACTTTGAGTCTTCTGAGTTAGGTTGAGTATCATATCATGTGTTTTAGAGTTAAAAAAAAAAAGTATCAAGTAGTAGGTATAAATGTATCAGGAATCCCTTATCTCATGGTAAAAGGGTAAGCTTAGGGGACCCACTATGCTATTTTGTTACCAAAGTGAGACAAGCAGTTGGAAAAACAATTATAAGAAATAAATAGAAATATATTGCACAGATCTATACACACCTGAGCATAGAGCATGATTAACACATTCTTCCATATTCTTTCTTCATCTGTGTTCTAACACGTTTCTATCAGGTTTACCCTTTTTTTTTTTCCTCAATGGCTTTATTGAGGTATAATTTACATAGAATAAAATGCACATGTTTAAAATGTACAATTTTATAAGTTTTGCCATGTATAAAACCTGAGAGAGCATGGCCACGGTGAAGATAATGAACATATCCATCACCCCCAAAGTTTCCTTGTCCTCTTTTGCATTCCCCCTTCCCACCCCTGCAACCTTCCATCCTGTCTGCTTCAAGTCACTGCAGATTAGTTTGCAGGTGACCGGAGTTTATATAAATGAAATTATACATACGTACTCTTATTCTCTGGTTTCTTTTACTCAAAATAATTATTTTGAGATTCATCCATGTTGTTTGTACAATAACTCATTGCTCTTTATTGGAATAGTAGTAGTGCATCCTATGGACATACTACAGTTTATTTATACATTCATCTATTGATGGATTTGGGCTGTCAGTTTTTGGCCATCATAAATAAAGTTACTACGAATCATCATGTACGTGCCTTACATGGGCTTTCATTTCTCATGGTTAAATATCAGGAAAGCAATGACAAGGTGTACTTATATTTACCTTTTTAAGAAACTTCCAAACTGTTTTCCAAAGTACCATTTTAGTCTCACTGTCAGTGTGTGTATGAGAATTCCAGTTACTTTACATCCTTATCCACATTTGTTCGGTCATTCTTCATTAGCCATTCTAGTAGGTATGTAGTGATATCTTATTGTGGTTTTAGTTAGCCTTCTCTAATAACTAATGATGTTGAGTTTCTTTCAAGCGCTTATTTGCCGTTCTTTTATCTTACTTGCTGCCTGTTCAAATCTCTGTCAATTTTTATTGGGTTTATTTATGGTTGAGTTTTGAGAGCTCATCATACGTGGTAAAATTTTTTTAAAAGAAAGTTTACTCTGTATGACTTGAATCCTCTAAATGTATTGAGATTTGTTTTATGGCTCAGAACATGGTCTATTTTGGTAAATGCTCTATATGCACTTGAAAAGAATTGTATTCTGCAGTTGTTGGGTGGATGTTCCATAAATGTCAGTTTAAATTTGTTGATAAGTGTTCAAGTCTTCTGCATCTGTGGTAGGCACACTTATCATCCCCAAAGATGTCCATGTCCTAATCCCCAAAATTTGTGAATATGTTACTTTACGTGGCAAAAGGGACTCTGCAGACATGATCATGTTAAGGGTATTGAGATGGGGAGACTATCCTGGATTGTTCAGGCGGGTCCAATTTAATCACAAGTCCTTAACAGCAGAGAACTTCTCCCAGCTGTAATCATGTTACCAAGTACAAACTCGTACTGCTCCTACACAACAGGCCAATAAATGGAGAGAGGAGTTGTTAGGACAAGGAATAGCAACTTTATTCAGAAAGCCAGAAGACTGAGAAGATGGTGGACTGGTGTCCCAAAGAACCATCTTGCCTGGGTTTGGATGCTAGTTTCTTTTATAGAGCAAAGAGGAGGAGATGAGGTGCCATGAAAAAAGTGGTAAGTTGTTGGAAATATTTCCTGGTTCCCAAGTGACTCTGGAGAGTTAATTTCTTCTTTCCCCCAGCCATTCACAGGTGGGCCTGGTCAGGATGTTTCCTATGAGCTAAACAAAGGTATTTTAGTTTAAGCTCAAGCGTGAAAGGCAAGGTTCCCAGAGGTGAGCCGTTATGTATATTTTAAGCTATAGGCTTAAAATCCTTTTAGTGATTAACTTGCAGCAAAAACAATAGAATAAAAAAGATTAATGTAAAAGAAACAGATCCAATATGGAGTCAGATTTGTTCTTTCCTGTTACAAACAGAGGGAGACATGACTAAGGAAAAAGGGTCAGAGAAATTCAACACTGCTCGCTTTAACGGTGGAGGAAGAGATCCATAACCAAAAAATGTAGGTGACCTCTAGAAACTGGAAAAGATCAAGAAATGGATTCTCTCCTAGAGGCTCCAGAAAGGAATGCAGTCCTGCCAACATGTTGATTTTTAGCCTGATGAGACTTGTGTTGGACTCTTGATTTACAGAACTGTTAGATAAATTTGTATTGTGTAAGCCACTAAGGTTGTGCTAATTTGCTATAGCAGCGAGAGAAAAATAATATATTTGCTCACTTAGTTGGCATTTCCAGTGCTCATCATTTCTGGGATTGTTTGCTTAGATCCAAATTTCCAATTGGTATAATTATCTATCAGTGTAAAACTTTAACACTTTTTCTAGTGCAGGTCTACTGGTAATGTAATATTTTAGCCTGTTTGTCTGAAAAAGTCCTTGTTTCACTCTGCTTTTTTCACATTTTTTTGTTTTGTTTTTGTTTTTTCAAAAGAATTCTAAGCTAGCAGTTTTATTTTCTTTCAATACTTTATAGATGTTATTCCAGTATAGTTTTACTTACATTCTTGAAAAATCCTGTCATTTTAGTTTTTGCTATTCTCTATGTAATATGTCTTTTGCTGCAGAAGAATGAATGGGATATAGATTGATAAATCATGGTTTATGATACCATAAAAATGTATTCTTTGGTGAAAAGTGGATCAAATAACACCAGGCTGACAAAATTAGATTTGTCTGTAGGCTGACTGTATATAACATGTAGTGATGCTTCTCAAACTTTTTGGTCTTGGGGCCGCTTTGCACTCATAAGAATTATTGAGGACCTCAGAGGGATTTGCCTATATGGATTCTGTTTATCAATATTACTGATGTCAGAATTTCAAACTGAGAAAAATTTTAGAGTATTATTTAAGGCAATAATAATAAGCCCATTACGTGTTAATGCAAATAACATATTTTTGTGAAATGACCATATTTTCCAAAACAAAATTATCTGATGAGAAAAGCTATAAAGAAATTTTTTTAGCTTAATAGAGAATAGCTGAATTATCCCATCAGCTTCTGCATTCAATCTGTTGTATGTCTGTATTGTTTTGTTTGAAGAATATGCAGAAAACCTGGCCTCACATTAGGTAAGTAGTTGGAAAAGGGAGGAATATTTTTATATCTTTTTCAATTAATTATAGGTATTATTTATTGATACTAAACCAAATTCAACAAATCGTGGTTTCTCAAAGGTAGGTTGTACTGTGAAATCTGAAATGATACCAATGAAATTTTTGTACTCTGTTACATTTATACCCATTGGTCTATTTTGGAATTTGTATCTTTTATCTATGATTTTATAACACTATACATTGGTTATTTTGAAAATACTCATACCAAGTTATGCAGGTCTTCTAATTGCTGATATATATCATTCTACAGTATCTCAAAATTATATTCATATATATCACCACTGATTTAGCCTAAAATATCTTTACATATTGGGAAGCTATCAAAGTCAGATGGCAGATACAAGTTTTTCAAAATTCTTCCTTTCTCTTGAAAGCTTAAATTTGGTCACTGACAACAAATATAGTCAGTTGTTCTTGAAATTATAGGTTCACTTCATTCATTTTCAAGAAAATATCCAGATATTAGATCTGAATAACTATAGTTTTCCTATCATTCTTTTTTTCAACTTTGAGATACAAACAAGGTATGTAAATGATATATAACAACGTAAGTTAAGGTGTAAAATGTGATGATTGGATGTATGTATATATAGCAAAATGATTATCACAATAAGGTTACCACATCCCTTACCTCATATAGTTATTTTTGTGTGTGTGGTGAGAACTTTTAAGATGATCTCTCTCAGCAGCTTTCAAATATACAATACAGTGTTGTTAACTGTAGTCACCATGCTGGACATTGCATACCCAGAGGGTATTTATCTTATACCTGGATGTTTTTACCCTTTGACCACTTTCACCACTTTCACCACTTTCCTCCACACATCCCATCCCTACTCCACCCTTGGCAACCTCCAATCTATTCTCTGTTTTCATGAGTTCAGTTTTTTTCTACATATAAGTGAGGTCATACAGCATTTGTCTTTCTCTGTCTGACTTATTTCATGAGGTATAACGCCTACAAGGCTCATCCATGGTGTCAAAAATGGTAGGGTTTCCTTCTTTTTTATGGCTGAATAATATTCCATTGTATATGTATACCACCTTTCCTTTTAAAAAAAGTTTTTATTGAAGTATACTTGATTTACAATATTATTTTAGTTTCAATTTTACAACATAGTGACTCAATATTTTTTATAGATTATAATCCATTTAAAGTTAATATAAAGTATCATCTAAAGTTACTATAAAATACTGGCTATACTCTGTGTTGTACAATATATCCCTGTAGTTTATTTATTTTCATTTGTAAGAGTTTGTATATCTTAACCCCCTGTCTTGCCCCACCTCCCTTCTCTCTCCCCACTGGTAACTACTAGTTTGTTCTCTGTGTGTCTCTCATTTGTTACACTCATTCCTTTGTTTTATTTTTTAGATTCCACATATAGGTGATAACATAGTATTTGGCTTCCTCTATTTGACTTATTTCACTGAGAATAATACCCTGAAGTTCCATCCATGTTGTTGCAAATGGCAAAATTTCATTCATTCTTTTTTATGGCTGATTAGTATTCCATTATTGGTGTGTGTGTGTGTGTGTGTGTGTGTGTGTGTGTGTGTGTGTATCTCCCATGTCCTTATCCATTTATGGACACTTTATTCTGTTGATGAACACTTAGGTTGCTTCTGTAACTTGCCTATTGTAAATAATGCTGCTGTGAACATTGGGATGCATGTATCTTTTCCAATTAGTGTTTCTGTTTTCTTTGGATAGATACCCAGGAGTGGAATTGCTGGATCATATGGTAGTTTTAGTTTTTTGAGAAACCTCTATACTGTTTTCCATAGTGGCTGCACCAATTTACATTCCCACCAACAATGTACAAGAATATACTTTTCTCCTCATCCTCGCCAACATTTGTTATTTGTGGTCTTTTTGACCATAGGCATTTGGTTTCACCATAGGCACTGATCACAGGTTTGAGGTGATACCTCATTCAGGTAGGCAGCATAATGATTCAGTATTTTCATAGATTTTATTCCATTAAAAGTTATTATAAAATAATGGCTATAATTCCCTATGCTGTGTAGTATATCCTTGTTGCTTATCTATTTTATACATGTTAGTATGTATCTCTTAATCCCATATCCCTCCCCCTTCCCACTCCTGCTGGTAACCACTAGTCTTCTATATATGTGAAACTGTTTTTGTTTCACTATATACATTTGTTTTATTTTTTAGATTCCACATACAAGTGATGTCGTGCAGTATTTGTCTTTCACTGTATGACTTACTTCACTAAGCATAATAGTCTCTAGGTCCATCCATGTTGCTGCAAATGGCAGAAATTCATTCTTTTCTGTGGCGGAGTAATATTCTTGCATGTGTGTGTGTGTGTGTATGTATGTATGTATATGTATGTGTGTATATATGCATGTATATACACCCCCACATATACATATGCACTGCATCTTTATTCATTCATCTGTTGATGGGCACTTAGGTTGCTTATGTATCTTGGCTATTGTAAATACTGTTTCTGTGAACACTGGGGTTCATGTATCTTTTCAAATTAGTGTTTTCCTTTTTTCTTGATATATACCTGGGAGTTATTTGTGGTCTTTTTGACCATATCTATTCTGATAGTTGTGAGGTGATACTGCAGTGTAGTTTTGATTTACATTTCTCTAATAATTGGCCATGTTGAGTAGATTTTCATGTGCCTGTTAGCTATCTTTGTGTCTCCTTTGGAAAAATGTTTATTCAGTTCTTCTGCCCATTTTTTGATTGGGTTGTTTGTTTTTTTGATATTGAGTTGTATGAGATGTTTATATATTTTGCATATTAAGCCCTTGTCAGTCACATTGTTTGCAAATTTTTTCTCCCATTCTGTCGGTTGTCTTTTTATTTTGTTGGTTTCCTTTGCTGTACAAAAGCTTTTAAGTTTGGACTTCTCTGGTGGAGCAGTGGTTAAGAATCTGCCTGCTAATGCAGGGGACACAGGTTCAATCCCCAGTCCAGGAAGATCCCACATGCTGTGGAGCAACAAAGCCCGTGCACCACAACTACAGAGCCTGTGCTCTAGAGCCCATGAGTGACAAGTACTGAGCCTGAGTGCCACAAATACTGAAGCCCTAGAGCCTATGCTCCACAACAAGAGAAGCCACTGCAATGGGAAGCCCGCACACCACAACAAAGAGTAGCCCCTGCTTGCTGCAACTAGAGAAAGCCCTCGCAGCAACAAAGCCAATAAAAATAATTAAATAAATAAAATAAATTAAAAAAAAAAAGCTTTTATGGGCTTCCTAGGTGGCTCAGTGGTTGAGAATCCACCTGCCAATGCAGGGGACACGGATTCGATCCCTGCTCCAGGAAGATCCCACATGCCACGGAGCAACTAAGCCTGTGCGCCACAACTATTAAGCCTGCACTTTAGAGCCCATGAGCCACAACTATTGAGCCTATGTGCTGCAACTACTGAAGCCCACGTGCCTAGAGCCCGTGCTCTGCAACAAGAGAAGCCACGGCAGTGAGGAGCCCGCACACCACAATGAAGAGTAGCCCCCACTCACTGCAACTAAAAAGAAAGCCCACACACAGCAAAAAAAAAAAAAAAAAAGACCCAACAAGCCAATAAAATAAATAAATAAATACATTTATTAAAAATAAAGAAAGAAAGAAAGAAAAGAAAACCCCCATGGGTGATTTTTGGGGAAAAAAAAAGCTTTTAAGTTTAATTAGGTCCTGTTTGTTTATTTTTGTTTTTATTACTTTTGCCTTAGGAGACATCCAAAAAAGGTACTATTATTTATGTCAAAGAGTATTTTGCCTATGTTCTCTTCTAGGAGTTTTATAATTTCAGATCTTACATCTAGGTCTTTAATCCATTTTGAGTTTATTTTTGTGTATGGTGTGAGGAAATGTTCTAATCTCATTATTTACATGTAGCTGTTTCATTTTCTCAGCACCACTTATTGAAGAGGCTGTCTTTTCTCCATTGTATATTCTTGCCTCCTTTGTTGTAGATTAATTGACCATAGGTGTGTGGGTTTATATCTGTGTTCTGTTCCATTGATCTGTGTGGCCATTTTGTGCCAGTACCATGCTATTTTGATTTCTGTAGCTTTGCAGTATAGTCTGAAGTCTGGGAGAGTCATACCCCGAGTTTTGTTCTTTTTTCTCAAGAGTGTTTTAGCAATTCTGGGTCTTTTGTTGTATCATAGAAATTTAGGATTATTTGTTCTAGTTCTGTGAAAAATGTATTTTGATAGGAATTGCATTAAATCTGTAGATGACTTGGGGTAGTATGGCCATTTTAACAGTATTAATTCTTCCAATCCAAGAGCACAGGGTATCTCTCCCTTTTTTTGGTATCATCTTCAGTATGCTTTGTCAGTAGTTTATAATTTTCAGAATAGTTCTTTCACCTCCTTGGTTAAGTTTATTCCTAGGTATTTTACTCTTTTCGATGCAATTTTAAATGGGATTTTTAAAAACTTTCTCTTTCTCACAGTTCATTAACTGTGTATAGAAAAGCAACTGGTATCTGTAGATTAATCTTGTATCCTGCAACTTTGCTGAATTCAGTTATTAGTTTGAAGAGTTTTTTGGTGGAGAATTAAAGGTTTTCTGTGGAAAGTATATCATCTGCAAATAGTGACAGTTTTATGTCTTTCCTTCCAATTTGGATGCCTTGTATTTATTTATTTTATCTTGTCTTATTGCTGTGGCTAGGGTTTCCAATACTTTGTTAACTAGAAGTGGTAAGAGTGGGCATCCTTGTCCTGTTTCTGAATTTAGAGGAAATGCTTTCAGCTTTTCACTGTTAAGTATGATGTCAGCTGTGGATTTATCATAAATGGCCTTTATTACATTGAGATATGTTTCCTCTATACCCACTTTGGTGAGAGTTTTTATTATGAATGGATGTTGAATACTGTCAAGTGCTTTTTCTGCATCCATTAAGATGATCATGTGACTGTTTTTTTCTCCTTTCTTTTGTTATTGTGGTGTATCGCTCTGATTGATTTGCAAATATTGAACCATCCTTGAATTCTTGGAATAAATCTCATTTGATCATGGTGTATGATCCTTTTCATATATTGTTGGATTCAATTTGATAATTTTGTGTTGAGGCTTTTTGCCTCTGTATTCATCAAAGATGTTGGCTTGTAATTTTTCTTTTCTTTTCTTTTCTTTTCTTTTCTTTTCTTTTCTTTTCTTTTCATGTGTGTATGTGTGTGGTATCTTTCTCTGGTTTTGGTATCAGGGTGGCCTCATAGAATGAATTTGGGAATGTTTTGTTCTCTTCTGTTTTTTTGGAATAGTTTGAGAAGGATAGGTTTTTTTTTTTTACATTATATGAGGGTGAGTCAAACATTATCCTTACTCCAGTTATATTAAAACTTCTGTTGGCCACAGTGTCTTATCAGTGCTTTCTGTTCAAGGCTACTCTCTCCCCATCACTGCTGTGCAGATGTGAACATGTTACATCAGTTCATTTGTAACTGCAGTGTGAGCAAAAATGGATGCCCCACTTGTGATTTGCAAGAAAGAGCAGCATGCAGTGATTTGTTTTTTGTGGTCTGAGGGTGGACCTGTGCTGTTATTTATTGACGACTTTGTGTGCAGTATGGAGAAAGTGTTTTGTCATGAAGTGTGTATGAATGGATAGAGAAGTTCAAGGAACGTTACACAAGTGTTAGCTGTCAAGAAGGAGCCAGACGCCCGTCCATATCCACAGTTGATGACAACACTGAGTGTGCACATGAAATGATTCTGTTGAATAGACAAGTGACAGTGGATTATATGACAAATCAGTTGCAAATCAGCCATGGCTGTGCCTATGAAATAATGCACAACAGGTTTAGGTTTCAAAAAGTTTGTGAAGTCTAAACTTCAGATTAAACACAGAAGACTGCCATCCAAGGGCATGGTGATCTTGCATGACAATGCACGTCTGCACACTTCTGCCCACACTGTCAACACTCTGCAAAAACTTCATTTTGAGGTGTTAAAACATCCTGCCTATAGTCCTGATCTTGCTCCATCAGACTTTTACCTGTTTGATCCCCTGAAAGCAGTGCTACAAGGACGAAGATTCACTTCTGATGCAGAAGTGAAGACAGTAGTGCATTTGTGGCTTGCAGCTCAGCCTAAAACACTTTTTAATGAGGGAATACGGAAGCTTGTTGACAGGTGGACAAAGCGTATTGAAAAGCAAGGAGGTTATGTTGAAAAATCACGTGTTTGTCTTTTCTAAAAGTTAATTAAAATAAATTCTATAGCCAGAGTGTGGGTAATTTTTGACTCACCCTTGTACGTTTGGTAGAATTTCCATGTGAAGCTCTCCAGTCCTTGACTTGTGTTTGCTGGGAGTTGTTGTTGTTGTTTTTTAATTACAAATTCAGTTTTACTACTAGTGATCTGTCTGTTCAAATTGCCTGTTTCTACTTGATTCACTGTTGGAAAGTTGTATGTTTCTAGAAATTGTTCATTTCTTCTAGGTTGTTAGAATTTGTTGTCACATAACTGTTCATGATATTCTCTCTTTTTTAAAAATTAATTAATTTTTGTGTTGGGTATTTATTACTATGTGTGGGCTATCTCTAGTTGCGGTAAGTGGGGGCTACTCTTTGTTGTGGTGCACAGACTTCTCATTGTAGTGGCTTCTCTTGTTGCGGAGCACGGGCTCTAGGCATGCAGACTTCAGTAGTTGTGGCATACAAGCTCAGTAATTGTGGTTCTCAGGCTCAATAGTTGTGACACACAGGCTTAGCTGCTCAGCGGCATGTGGGATCTTCCCAGACCAGGGCTTGAACCCTGCACTGGCAGGCAGATTCTTAACCACTGCACCACTAGGGAAGTACCTATAGTATTCTCTTTTATGATTTTTGTGTGTGTGTGTGTGTGTGTGTGTGTGTGTGTGTGTGTCTCTGTGGTATTGGTTGTTGTTTCTCCTCTTTCATTTCTTATTTTATTTATTTGGGTTCTTTATCTTTTCTTCTTGATGAGCCTGACTAAAGGTTGATCAATTGTGTTTATCTTTTCAAAAAATCAGCACTTGGTTCTGTTGATATTTTACATTGTTTTTTGGTCTCATTTTATTTCCTCTCTGATCTTTATGATTTCCTTCCATTTGGTGACTTTGGGCTTTGATTGTTCTTTTTCTCATTACTTTAGGTGGTAGGTGAGGTTGTTTGTTTGAGATTTTTCTGGTTTCTTGAGGAAGGCCTGTATCCTTACAAATATCCTTCTTAGAACTGGTTTTGCCACATTCCATAGATTTTGGACTATTTTTCCATTTTCATTTGTCTCAAGTTATTTTCTGTTTTCTCCTTTGATTTCTTCATTGACCCATTGTTTTTTAGTAGCACGTTTTTTAGTTTTCATGTGTTTCTTTTCCCATTTGTCTTTCTGCAGTTGATTTCTAGTTTTATAACTGTTGTGGTTAGAAAAAATGCTTGGTATAATTTCTATCCTTTTGAATTTGCTGAGACTTATTTTGTAGCCTAGTATGTGATTTGACCTGGAGAACATTCGTTGTGCACTTGAAAAGAATATGCATTCTGCTATTTTTGTGTGGAATGTCCTATGGATATCTGTTAAGTCCATTTGATCTAATGTGTCATTTAATGCCAGTATTTCCTTACTGATTTTTCTGTCTAGACAATCTGTCCATTGATGTAAGTGGGGTGTTAAGGTCTCCTATTGTTGTATTATTATTGTCAACTTTTCTCTTCATGTCTGTTAATATTTGCTCTATATAGTAATGTGTTCCTATATTAGATGCATATATGTTAATGAAAGTTATACCCTCTTCTTGTATTGGTCCCTTTCTCAGGACACAATGTCCTTTTTGTCTTTTGTTATAGATTTTGTTTTAAAGTCTACTTTGACAAGAGTATTGCTACCTTGTTTTCTTATCGTTTTCATTTGCATGAAATTTCTTTTTCTATTCTTTCACTTTAAATCTGTATGTGTCTTTAAGGTCTAATGTGAGTCACTTCTAAGCAGCATATAGGTGGGTCTAATTTTTTTATCCATTCAGGCACCCTATGTCTTTTGATTGAAGCATGACAAAAACATTGACATTTAAAGTCATTATTTAGAGGTATATACTTACTGCCATTTTGTCATTTTGTTACTTGTTTTTTTTATTGTTCTTATAGTTCTTCTGTGCTTTTTTTTTTAATTGAACTGTGGTTAATTCACACTGTTGTTAATTTCTACTGTATGAAGTGATTCAGTTGTACATATTTATAGATTCTTTTTTAAAATATTCTGTTCTATTATGGTTTATTATAGGATGTTGACTATAGTTCCTTATGCTATACAGTAGGAGCTTCCTGTTTATCCATTCTATATATAATATTTTACATCTGCTAATCCCAACCTCCAACTCCATCCCTCCCCCAATTCCCTCCCTCTGGGCAACAACAAGGCTGTTGTGTATATCCACGAGTCTGTTTCTGTTTTATAGAGAGGTTCATTTATGTCATATTTTAGACTCCACATATAAGTGATACCATATGATATTTGTCTTTCTCTTTATGACTTACTTCACTTAGTATGTTGATCTCTGGTTGCATCCGTGTTGCTGGAAATGGCATTATTTTGTTCTTTTTTATGGCTAAGTAGTATTCCATTATTATTCCATTATTCCATTCCATATTTTATATATATATATATAATATATATATATATATATAGACTCATATGTATATGAGTCAAAAATAATCTGCACTCTGGCTATAGAATTTATTTTAATTAACTTTAAGAAAAGACAAACATCATTTTTTGACATAATCTCCTTGCTTTTCAATACGCTTTGTCCACCTGTCAACAAGCTTCCGTATTCCCTCATTAAAAAGTGTTTTAGGCTGAGCTGCAAGCCACAAATGCACTACTGTCTTCACTTCTGCATCAGAAGTGAATCTTCGTCCTTGTAGCGCTGCTTTCAGGGGATCAAACAGGTAAAAGTCTGATGGAGCAAGATCAGGACTACAGGCAGGGTGTTTTAACACCTCAAAATGAAGTTCTTGCAGAGTGTTGACAGTGTGGGCAGAAGTGTGCAGACGTGCATTGTCATGCAAGATCACAATGCCCTTGGATGGCAGTCTTCTGTGTTTAATCTGAAGTTTAGGCTTCAGCTCTTCAAAAAGCATCTCACTGTAATGAGCACTGTTAATTGTTGAACCTTTTTCCTGATAGTGTTCTAATACTGGCTGTTGAGAATCCCAGAAAACCGTAAGCATCAATTTTTCAGCTGACGGTTGACTTTTGAACTTTTTCTTGGTCAGCACTTGAGGATGTTTCCATTCCATACTCTGCCATTTACTCTCAGGCTCATAGTGATGAATCCATGTCTTGTCACCAGTAATGATTCGCTTTAAGAACTTTGACCTTCCTTAGTGTATTGGTCCAAATTTTGTTTGCAGATATCCAAATGCTTCTGTTTATGCTCTTCTGTGAGCTGTTTCAGTACCCATCTCACACAAACTTTTTGAAACCTATGTCTGTCGTGGTTTACTTCACTTGGAGGTGTTAAAGCATCCTCCCTATAGTCCTGATCTTGTTCCATTGGACTTTGACCTGTGTGGTCCCCTGAAAGCCACCCTACACAGATGAAGATTCACTTCTGATGAAGAAGTAAAGACAGTGGTGTGTTTGTGGCTCAGAGCTTAGCCTAAGACATTTTTTAATGAGGGAATACGAAAGCTTGTTGACAGATGGACAGAGTGTATTGAAAGGCAAGGGGATTATGTCAAAAAATGATGTTTGTCTTTTCTAAAAGTTAATGAAAATAAATATTACAGCTAGAGTGCAGATAACTTTTGACTCACCCTCGTGTGTGTGTGTGTGTGTGTGTGTGTGTGTATCTTCTTTATCCATTCATCTGTCAGTGCACATTTAGTTTATTTTCATGTCTTGGCTATTGTGAATAGTGCTACTATGAATATTGGGGTGCATGTATCTTTTTGAATTTTTAGTTTTGTCTGGATATATGTCCAGGAGTGGGATTGCTGGATCACGTGGTAATTCTACTTTTAGCTTTCTGAGAAATCTCCCTACTGTTTTCCATAGTGGCTGCACCAACTTACATTCTCACTAACAGTGTAGGAGAGTTTCCTTTTCTCTGCACCCTCTCTAGCATTTGTTATTTGTAGACTTTTTAATGCTGGCCATTCTGACTGGTGTGAGGTGGTACCTCACTGTAGTTTTGATATGCATTTCTCTAATAATTAGTGATATTGAGCATCTTTTAATGTGCCTATTGGCCATTTGTATGTCTTTTTTGGAGAAATGTCTATTTAGGTCTTATGCCCATTTTTCGACTGGGTTGTTTGTTTTTTGTTTGTTCATTTGTTTGTTTTGCTGCTGAGTTATATGAGTTGTTTATATACTTTGGAAATTAATCCCTTGTCGGTCGCATCATTTGCAGATATTTTCTTCTATTCTGTTGATTGTCTTTTCCTTTTGTTTATGGTTTGCTTTGCAAAAGCTTGTAAGTTTGGTTAGGTCCCATTTGTTTGTTTTTGTTTTTATTTCTATTACCTTGAGAAATCTGACCTAAGAAAACATTGTTACAATTTATGTCAGAGAATGTTTTGCCTATGATCTCTTCTAGGAGTTTTATGGTGTCATGTCTTATGTTTAAGGCTATGAACCATTTTGAGTTTAATTTTCTGTATGATGAGAGGGTGTGTTCTAACATCATTGATTTACGTGAGGCTATCCAATTTTTCCAACACCTCTTGCTGAAGAGACTGTCTTTTTCCCATTGTATTTTCTTGCCTCCTTTGTTGAAGATTAATTGACCATAGGTGTGTGGGTTTATTTCTGTGTTCTCTATTCTGTTCCATTGTTCTGTAAGTCTGGTTTTTGTGCCAATATGATGCTATTTTTTTTTCTTGTTTGTTTGTTTGTTTTGGTCATGCCATGTGGCTACATGGCTTGCAGGATCTTACTTCCCCAACCAGGGATCCAATCTGTGCCGCTTGCAGTGGAAGAGTGGAGTCCTAACCACTGGATTGCCAGGGAATTCCTAATATCAAGCTGTTTTGATCACTGGAGCTTTGTAGTATTGTCTGAAGTCTGAAAATGTTATGCCACCTGCTTTGTTCTTTCTCTTCAGGATTGCTTTGTCAATTCTGGGTCTTTTATGGTTCCATATAAACTTTAGGATTATTTTTTCTAGTTCTCTGAAAAATGTCATGGATAATTTGACAGGGATTGCATTAGATCTATAGATTGCTTTGGGTAGTATGGCCAACAGTATTAATACTTTCAATTCAAGAGCATGGGATAGCTTTCCATTCCTTTGAATCAAGTTCAATTTCCTTTATTAATTTTTTATAGTTCTCAGCATGTAAGTCTTTCACCTCCATCAGGTTTATTCCTAAGTATTTTATTCTTTGGGGTGTGATTTTTAAAGGTATTATTTTATTTTTAGTGTAAGGAAATGCAACTGATATCTGTATGTCAGTCTTTTTTTTTGGCTGTGTTCTGTCTTTGTTGCTGCACGTGTGTTTTCTCTAGTTGTGGTGAGCAGGGTCTGTTCTTAGTTGCAGTGCACGCACTTCTTATTCCAGTGGCTTCTCTTGTTGTGGAGCATGGGTTCTAGGCATGCGGGCTTCAGTGGTTGCAGCACATGGGCTCAGTAGTTGCAGCATGCGGGCCCTAGAGCTCGTGGGCTTCAGTAGTTGCTGTGCGTGGGCTCTAGGGTGCGCAGGCTTCAGTAGTTGTGGCACATGGGCTTAGTTACTCCATGGCATGTGGGACCTTTCTGGATGAGGGATCGAACCTGTGTCCCCTTCATTGGCAGGCAGATTCTTAACAACTGTGCCACCAGGGAAGTGCCTTGTATGTTAATCTGGTATCCTGTTTCCTTGCTGACTTAGTTTATCAGTTCTACTAGTTTTTGTGTGGAGTCTTTAGGGTTTTCTCTATATAGTATAATTTCATCTTCATGTAATGACAATTTTACATATTCACTTCCAATTTGGATACCTTTTATCTCTTTTCCTTGTTTGATTGCTGTGACTAGGACTTCCAATACCATGCTGAACAGAAGAAGTGAGAGTGGGCATCCTTGTCTTGTTCCAGATTTTAGTGGGAAGGCATTCAGCTTTTCACCATTGAGAATTATATTGACTGTGTGTTTGTCCTTAGTCACTTTTATTATTTTGAGATATTTCTTCTATACCCACTTTGATAAGAGTTTTTATCATGATAAAATATCATGATAAAATATTGAACTTTGTCAAATGCTTTTTCTGCATCTGCTGAGATGATCATGTGGTTTTGTCTTTTCTTTTTTTAATGTGGTGTATCACATTGATTGATTTGCATATGTTGAACCATCCTTGTGAACTTGGGATAAATCCCGCTTGGTCATGGTGTATGATCTGTTTTATGTATTCTTGGATTCAGTTTGCTAATATTTTGTTGAGAATTTTTGGATCTAAATTCATCAAAGATATTGTCCTGTAATTTTCTTTTTTGGTGATGTGTTTATCTGGTTTGGGTATCAGGGTGATGATGGCTTTTTAGAAGGTCTTTGGAAGTGTTCCCTCCTCTTCAATCTTTTCAAAGAGTTTGAGAAGGGTCAGTTTAATTTCTTCTTCATAAGTTTGGTAGAACTTGCCTGTGAAGCCATCTGGTCCTCGGCCTTTGTAGGGAGTTTTTTTTAATTACGGATTTTGTTTCACTTCTAGTGATTGGTCTGCTCAAATTATCTGTTTCTTCTTGATTCAGTTTTGGTGAGCTGTATGTTTCTAAAAACTTGTCCATTTCTTCTAGCTTGTCAAATTTGTTGGCATTTAATTGTTCATAGTATTCCCTTATGGGTTTTTGTTTTTTTGTTTGTATTTCTGCAGTATTGGTTGTTATGTCTCCTTTTTCATTTCTTGTTTTGTTTATTTGGGTTTGCTTTCTTTTCTTCTTAGTGAGTGTCACCAGAGGTTTGTCAATTTTGTTTATGCTTGCAAAGAACCAGCTCTTCATTGTATTGATTTTTTTTCTATTTAAAAAATCTCTATTTCCTCTCTGATCTTTAATATTTCCTTCTTTATGCTGACTTTAGGTTTTGTTTGTTCTTTTTCTATTTCTTTTAAGTGGTAGGTTATGTTGTTTTTTGAGATTTTTCTTTTCTTTTTTTAAGGAAGGCTTGTATTGCTATCAACTTCCCTCTAAGAACTGCTTTTGCTGCATCTCATAGATTTTGTATGGTTGTGTTTTCACTGTCATTTGTCTCAAGGTGTTTTAAAATTTCCACTTTGATTTCATTGTCAGCCTGTTGGTTTTTTAGTAGCATGTTGTTCAGTCTCCATGTAATCTTTTTTTTCTCATTTCTTTTTCTGTGGTTGATTTCTAGTTTCATGCTGTTGTGGTCAGAAAAGGTGCTTGAGATAATTTCTATAATCTTAAATTAGCTGAGATTTGATTTGTGCTCTAGTATGTGGTCAGTCCTAGAGAATGTTCTGTGTGCACTTGAAAGGAATGTATATTCTGTTTTTCTTGGATGTAACATCCTGAAAATATCAATTAAGTATAGCTGTTCTATTTTATCATTTAGGATCTCTGTTGCCTTATTAATTTTTTGTCTAGATGATCTGTCCATTGATGTGAGTTGGGTGTTAAAGTCTCCTACTATTATTGTATTCCTGTCAGTTTCTCCCTTTATGTCTGTTGGTATTTTTTGTATTTGGGTGCTTCTATATTAGGTGCATATATGTTGACGAACGTAAAATCCTCTTCTTGTATTGATTCTTTATCATTATATAGTGTCCTTCTTTATCCTTCTTTATGGCCTTTGTTTTAAAGTCTCTTTTTGTCTGATATGAGTATTGCAAACCCTGCTTTCTTGTCATTTACATTTGCATGAAATATCTTTTTCCATTCCCTCACTTTCAATCTATGTACGTCCTTTACCCTAAAGTGGGTCTCTTGTGGGCAGCATATTGTATGCTTTTTTTTTAAATTCTATCTACCACTCTGTCTTTTCTTTTATCTTAATTTTTTAAAATTTTGTATTGGAGTATAGTTGATTTTCAATGTTGTGTTAGTTTCAGGAGTACAGCAAAGTGATTCAGTTATACATATACATATATCCATTCTTTTTCAAATCCTTTTCCCATTTAGCTTATTACAATTTATTGAGCAGAGTTCCCTGTGCTATATAGTAGGTCCTTGTTAGCTATCTATTTTAAATATAGTAGTGTGTATATGTCAATCCCAAGCTCCCAATTTATCCTCCCCCCACACACAACTTTCCCCTTTGGTAAACATAAGTTTGTTTTCCAAGTCTGTGAATCTGTTTCTATTTCATAAAGAAGTTCATTCTCATCTTTTTTTTTTTTAGATTCTGCATATAAACAATATCATATGACATTTGTCTTCTCTGTCTGCCTTACTTCACTTAGTATGATGATCTCTAGATCCATCCATGTTGCTGCAAATGGCATTATTTCATTCTTTTTAATGGCTGAGTAATGTTCCATTCATATGTGTACCACATCCTCTTTTTTTTTTTTCCCCACCACACCTCACAGCTTGTGGGATCTTAGTTCCCTGATTGAACTAAGGGATTGAACCTAGGCCGTTGGCAGTGAGAGTGTGGAATCCTAACCACTGGACTGCCAGGGAATTCCCTGTACCACATCTTCTTTATCCATTCTTCTGTCAATGTACATTTAGGTTGCTTTCATGTCTTGGATATTGTAAACAGTGCTGCAGTGAACATTGGGGTTCATGTATCCTTTCAAACCATGACTTTGTCCAAATATGTGTCCAGGAGCAGGGGGCTTCCCTGGTGGTCCAGTGGTTAAGACTCCATGCTTCTACTTTGGGGCATGGGTTCAGTCCTTGATCAGGGAAGCTCCACATGCCTCGAAGTGTGGCAAAAAAAAAAAAAAAAAAAAGGATGATGGGGAAACTGAGGCCCAGAGAGGAAGGCATGCACCAGGTCACCTGGCTGTGTCCCAGTTTTCAGTTAAGTCTCCAGGATCAGCGTGCCTTGGTTCACATCCTTGCTCTGCCCAGGAGTGGGATTGCTGTATCATATGATAGCTTTATTTTTAGTTTTTTAAGTAACCTTCATACTGTTCTCCATAGAGGCTGTACCAATTTACATTCCCACCAACAGTATAGGAGGGTTCCCTTTTTCTCCACACCCTCTCCAGCATTTTTTGTTTGTAGACTTTTTGATAATGGCCATTCTGACTGGTGTGAGGTGATATCTCTTTGTAATTTTGATTTGCGTTTCTCTAATATTTAACAATGTTGAGCATCTTTTCATGTACCTCTTGGCCATTTGTATGTCTTCTTTGGAGAAATGTCTATTTAGGTATTCTGCCCTTTTTTGATTGGCTTGTTTTTTTTTACATTGAGCTATGTGAGGTGTTTGTAAATTTTAGAGATTAAACCTTTGTTGGTCACACAGTTTGCAAATATTTTCTCCTATTCTGTGGTTTGTCTTTTCATTTTGTTTATGGTTTACTTTGCTGTGCAAAAGCTTTGGAGTTCAATTAGGTCCCATTTGTCTATTTTTGTTGTTATTTCTATTACTCTAGATGTATCAAAAAAGATATTTGTGCTATTTATGCCAAAGAGTGTTCTGCCTATGTTTTCCTCTCAGAGTTTTGTAGTCTCTGGTCTTACCTTTAGGTCTTTCATCCATTTTGAGTTTATTTTTGTGTATGATGTTAGGGAGTGTTCTAATTTCATTTTTTTTACATGTAGCTGTCTAGTTTTCCAAGTATCATTTATTGAAGAGACTGTCTCTTTTCCATTGTATAGTCTTGCCTCCTTTGTCATAGATTGATTGACCATAGGTTCATGGGTTTATTTCTGGGCTTTCTGTCCTGTTCCATTGATCTGCATTTCAGTTTTTGTGCCAGAACTATAGTGTTTTGTTTTGTTTTATAAATTTATTTATTTATTTATTTTTGGTTGTATTGGGTCTTCATTGCTGCGTGCAGGATTTCTCTAGTTGCGGTGAGTGGGGGCTACTCTTTGTTGTGGTGCATGGGCTTTTCATTGTGGTGGCTTCTGTTATTGTGGAGCACAGTCTCTAGGTGTGTGGACTTCAGTAGTTGTGGCACACGGGCTCAGTAGTTGTGGCGCACAGGTTTAGTTACTCTGCGGCATGTGGGATCTTCCTGGACCAGGGCTTGAACCCATGTCCCCTGCATTGGCAGGCAGATTCTTAACCACTGAGCCACCAGGGAAGTCCAAACTGTAGTATTCTGATTACTGTAACTTTGTAGTTTAGTCTGAAGTCAGGGAGCCGAGATTCCTCCAGCTCCATTTTTCTTTCTCAAGAATTCTTTGGCTTTTCAGGGTCTTTTGTGTATCCATACAAATTTTAAAATTTTTTGTTCTAGTTCTGTGCAAAATGCCATTGGTAATTTGATAGGGAATGCATTGAATTTGTAGATTGCCTTGGGCAGTACAGTCATTCTGACAATATTTATTCTTCCAATCCAAGAATATAGTATATCTTTCCTTCTGTTTGTGTCATCTTTGATTTCTTTCATCAGTCTCTTATAGTTTCCTGAGTACAGGTTTGCCTCCTTAGGTAGGTTTATTCCTAGATATTTTATTCTTTTTGATGTGATCATAAATGCAATTGTTTAATTTCTCTTTCTGATCTTTTATTGTTAGTGTATAGATATGCAACAGATTTCTGTGTATTAATTTTGTATCCTCCAACTTTACCAAATTCATCAGTGAGCTCTTGTAGTTTTCTGGTATTGTCTTTAGGATTTTCTATGTATAGTATCATGTCATCTGCAAATAATGACAGTTTTAATTCTTTTCTAGTTTGGATTCCTTTTATTTCTTTTTCTTCTCTGATTGTCATGGCTAGGACTTCCAAAACTGTGTTGAATAAAGTGAAGAGAGTGGACATCCTTGTCTTGTTCCTGATCTGGGAGGGAATGCTTTCAGCTTTTCACCGTTGAGTATGATGTTAGCTGTATGTTTGTCATATTTGGCCTTTATTATGTTGCAGTATGTTCCCTCTATGCCCACTTTCTGGAGAGTTTTTATTATAAATGGGTGTTGAATTTTGTCAAAAGCTTTTTCTGCATCTATTAAGATGATCATATGGTTTTTATTCTTCAACTTGTTAATGTGGTGTATCACATTGATTGATTTGTGGATATTGAAGAATCCTTGAATCCCTGGGATAAATCCCACTTGATCATGGTATATAATCATTTATTGTATTGCTGGATTTGGTTTGCTAGTATTTTGGTGAGGATTTTTGTGTCTATGTTCATCAGCATTATTGGCCTGTGATTTTTTTTGTGGTATCTTTGTCTGGTGTTGGTATCAGGGTGATGGTGGCATCATAGAATGAGTTCAGGAGTACTCCTTCCTCTGCAACTTTTTGGAATAGTTTCAGAAGGATAAGTGTTAAGTCTTCTCTAAATGTTTGATGGAATTCACCTGTGAAGCCATCTGGTCCTGGAATTTTGTTTATTGGGCGTTTTTAAATCACAGTTTCATTTTTAATATTTGTCATTGGTCTGTTTATATTTTCTATTTCTTCCTGATTCAGTCTTGGGAAGTTGTACCTTCCTAAGAGTTCATCCATTTCTTCTAGATTGTCCAATTTTTTGGCATATGGTTGCTTGTAGTAGTCTCTTGTGACCCTTTGTATTTCTGTGGTGTCAGTTGTAACTTTTTCTTTTTCATTTCTAATTTTATTGACTTGAGCCCTCTCCCTTTTGTTTCTTGGTGAATGTGGCTAAAGGTTTATCAGTTTTGTTTATCTTTTCAAGGAACCAGCTTTTAGTTTCTTTTATTTAAAAAAATTTTTTTTTTAATTTTATTTTTTTACTTTGTTCTCTTTTATGGTTCCTCTTTTTTTTTTTTTAATTTATTTTTGGCTGTGTTGGCTCTTCATTGCTGTGCACAGGCTTTCTCAAGTTGTGGTGAGCAGGGGCTACTCTTTGTTGTGGTGTGTAGGCTTCTCATTGCAGTGGCTTATCTTGTTGCAGAGCATAGGCTCTAGGTGCAAGGGCTTCAATATTTGCAGCATGCGAGCTCAGTAGTTGGGACACCAGTTTTTAATTTTATTGATCTTTTCTATTGTTTTCTTTATCTCTATTTCATTTATTTCTGCTCTGATCTTTATGATTTCTTTCCTTCTACTAACTTTGGGTTTTGTTTGTTCTTCTTTCTATAGTTGCTTTAGGTGTAAGGTTGGGTTCTTTGAGATTTTTCTTGTTTCCTAAGGTAAGCTTGTCTTGCTATAACCTTCCCTCTTAGAACAGCTTTTGCTACATCCCGTAGGTTTTGGATCATCATGCTTTTGTTTTCATATTTCTCCAGGGAGTTTTTTATTTCCTCTTTGATTTCTAAAGTGATCCATTGGCTGTTTAATAGCATATTGTTTAGCGTCCATGTGTTTTTTTCTTTTTTTTTTTTTTACAGTTTTTTCTTTGTACTTGATTTCTAATAGGATTGTGATCAGAAAAGATGCTTGATATGATTTCAGTTTTTTTAAATGTACC
Source organism: Hippopotamus amphibius kiboko (assembly GCF_030028045.1). Classification (NCBI taxonomy): domain Eukaryota; kingdom Metazoa; phylum Chordata; class Mammalia; order Artiodactyla; family Hippopotamidae; genus Hippopotamus; species Hippopotamus amphibius. Next base: position 228,470,840 of record NC_080187.1, read on the forward strand.
AAAGCTTGCTTTTGTGATCAGTCCTGGAGAATGTTCCATATGCACTTGAAAAAATAGTATTCTGATGCCTTTGGAGGGAATTCTCTATACATGTCAATTAAGTCAATCTGGTCTAATGTGTCATTTAAGACCTGTGCTTCCTTACTGACTTTCTGTCTGGATGATCTGTCCTAAGTCATATTAAGGAACAGAGATTGAACTTGAGGACATGGGGAGCCATTGAAAAATTTTAAACATGAGTGTGATATGCAGTTTTATATTAGGACTACTTTTGGAGGCTGTGTGGAGTGTAAGTTGGAGTAGGGTAACTTTAAGAGATTCATAGTGACACTAGCAAGCAGATTTGGTGAAATGATGGGGACAGGCATTGAACAAGAAAGCAGTCCCAAATCTTGGCCTTTCAGATCCCTGATCTCCTCATTTCTCCTGATCTTTTCCTCCACCCACTTCGTCACCATTATGTAGACCACCTCAGAAATATTTTATACATTACTTTTTACCTTTTAAGCTCATCTACTTTAGCACCTTCACTTCAAAGAGTATTTATTCCCAAACACTGGCTCTATCACTTCTCAATATACAGTCATCCCTTGGTTTTCATGGGATATTGGTTCTAGGACACTCCCCCACCCCTGCTCAGACACCAAAATCTGTAGATGCTCACTTCCTTTATAATTGGCACTCTGTATATCAACAACCTACCCTTATCCAACTCCTGTCCTCACTGCCATCTTTACCTAGTTTAGATTCTGTCCTCCTTCCTAAACCTCTACCCTGGACATACGCCCAATTTTCTTGTTCTTTTCTCTTTATCACAACCTTTGTTTCTGTTATTCCCTCCTTTTCCACTGGCATCTTCTCACAGCATTTAAACCCAAGCATCTCCTATCTGAAAAACAACAGTCTTTTCTCTAGGCTATATCTTCCTCTACCACCTACTCTCCCTCCTTATTTGCTGCCTAAAACTCTTTACTTCCTCTGCTCACAGCCCAACTTATTTGCTGCCTAAAACTCTTTACTTCCTCTGCTCTGGTCATTTATGTGCAAATTGAAGTCACCAAGAATCATGACAGGAATATTTGTCGAGACGACAGTGACCCAGGAGCTAAACTCTTCAATAAATGGGGGTAAAGAAGGGCAGTAGCCTAAAGGTCAGCAGATGGGACTCTTGTACAGTCTTAAAGAGGTGGAGGACCATTCAATTATGACTAATCACTGACATCAGAATGAGGAGCTTGAAGCCAGATTTACACTAGTTAAGGGAAATAATGTGGCAGGAAAACCGTTGTGGGAGAAGCCATATGTATATGTCTGTAAATATTTTTACACGTATATGTGTATGCTATCATTTACATAAAATTGTGTAAGTGTGAATGTGCATGTATGTGCCTCTGTAAGCATAAAATTATGTCTGGAAGAGAGTTCACCAAAATATTAATAGTGACTGCTACTGGGTGGTAGGATTTTAGGTAATCTTTATCTTTTTTATAGTGTTCTTTTTATTTATTTATTTTTAAAAATTATTTTATTGGCTGTGTTGGATCTTTGTTGCTGCACACAGGCTTTCTCTAGTTGCGGAGAGCAGGGGCTACTCCTCATTGTGGTTGCGCGGGCTCCTCATTGCAGTGGCTTCTCTTGTTGCGTAGCATGGGCTCTAGGTGTGCGGGCTTCAGTAGTTGTGGTTCACGAGCTCTAGAGCGCAGGCGCACGGGCTTAGTTGCTCTGTGGCATGTGGGATTTTCCTGCAGCAGGGATTGAACCTGTGTTCCCTGCATTGGGAGGTGGATTCTTAACCACTGGGCCACTTAGGAAGTCCCTATAGTGTTCTCTTTAAATACTTGAATATTGTTTCAAAATATGTATCATCTTTGAATTTAGGAAGATGCAAAGTTACTTATCATTTTGGGAGAAAATTTTAATGGATTGTTCTGAGGTGGCTCTGGTCCTTGCCTTATCTTCATTTTAACTACATATATGATGAACAGGAGAATAGAAATAAAGAAGAGCATATGGAAAGTGACTTAATCTTCTCATAACATGGCATTATTAGATTTAAGCAGGTGGGTGAAAATTTGTTGTTGGAAGACATTTAAATCACACCTAGGCACATACCTGGAGGCAGAGGCTAACCCCACTTCATGAAATTAGAAAATGAACCAACTTTCAAGTTTTTGCTTCCACCAGAAAAATGATAATGTTGGAATTTATTGAATAGCAAAAACTAAACATTGCAACATTACGTGAAATAACACAAGCCAAGCACCTCTACCAAAAAAAAGGCCGTAGGAATTTAGTCCTTTTTCTTTAGAAAGTCATGTTTAACTTGTTACAGTTGTTACAAACCACTAATCTGAGTAAATGTCATGAACTTGTACTACTTATTGTCAGAGTTATCAGATTGGGATTTATGGACCCAAAAGGGAAATGTATTCTTTCAACTGCTGGAATATAGCACTTAATTATTATCACACTGAAAGATGATTTTTCCTTAAATTACTTGGAAAAATTTCATCAATTCGTTGCTAATACATTCTATTTATTTTTTTAAAATGGTTTATTTATTTAATTTATTTTTGGTTGTGATGGGTCTTCATTTCTGTGCACAAGCTTTCTCTAGTTGTGGTGAGCAGGGGCTACTCTTTGTTGTGGTGTGCAGGCTCCTCATTGCAGTGGCTTCTCTTGTTCCAGCACGGGCTCTAGGTGCATGGGCTTCAGTAGTTGCAGCACGGGGGCTCAGTAGTTGTGGCTCCCAGGCTCTAGAGCACAGGCTCAGTAGTTGTGGCACATGGGCTTTGTTGCTCTGTGGCATGTGGGATCTTCCTGGACCAGGGCTTGAACCCATGTCCCCTGCATTGGCAGGCAGATTCCTTTTTTTTTTTTTTTTTAGAACTTTTATTGAGATACACTTAACATACAATAAACTGCATATATTTAGAGTGTACAATTTGGTATCCCAATCTCCCAGTTCATTCCCTCCCAACCCTCCCCGCTTTCCCCACTTGGTATCCATATGTTTGTTCTCTACTTCTGTGTCTCTATTTCCGCCTTGCAAAATGGTTGATTTGTACCATTTTTCTGTAGTCTGCATATATGTGTTAATATACGGTATTTGTTTTTCTTAACCACTGCGCCACCAGGGAAGTCCCTTGCTAATACATTTTAAAAACTTTGATCCTTTTAAAAATAATAAAGACTGAGAAGAACACTATTAAATCATGTGCATAAAACAATTAGCATACATACTCTCCTATGAGTGCCACTACAGGACGAAAAACTCAGAATAGAAATGTGCACCCTCTTCCATCCGTGTAATGAACACTGACCACCAGTTTAGTTTCCAGCAATGAGTTGGGAACTGGGAATAGCATGGTGAATAAGACGGCAGTTATTGTCTGGAAAGATCTGAGTCCAGTGGAGATCAGACAAGTCAGTAGGCAATTACAGAGCGGTACCTGCTTCACATGGGAATGCTCAGGGCGCTCACGTGAGCACACGAAGGGCTTCTACCCCATTCTTCAAGAGTGAGGGAAGATAGCTTGAAGAAGTTCAGTAGAATTTCTTTTACTCATGGTCTTAATACAAAATTTAAATCTCCTTTAATGATACTTTTCAAAAGACCTCTAACTTTTGCCTTCTCTGGCGATATTTGAAATAAGTTACCGCAGGCTTATGCTGCTTAAGTAGGATATGAGGGGTGGCATTTATTATACGCACTGTGACTTGGATGGACACCTGGATGAAGCTCTGTAAGTGACATCTAGAGAATATGTAAGAATCAGGACAAAGAAGTAGGGGCAGGGGACAAGGACAGAAGATAGGATAACGTGAGCAATAGTGACATCTGTCACCAGGCGACATTTTAAAAGTGTTTCTCCTTGAACAGTCAGCACACGTCCATAAAAAATGTGAGTAAACAGGAAAATCTATCTTTGAGATTCTACGTTTTAAAACCGCTTTTATCCACTGTCTACACATCTTGAGTCCACATTTCCCTCACTAACTGTTCTAACTGCTTACTGTGAGAGTATTCTTTGTGAGGTGGTGTCCTCTGGAGCATGTACCCCAAGATCCTGACCCTTGCTGGCCATAGTTGGATTATGGAAAGACTCTGCCTGATCAATCAGATTCCTTAAGAATTTGGAATTGTAACTTGGAAGTCACTGTTGGACTCCATTTGGCACTTAAGAAAATGAGATATCCACCCCCCACTCCCACCAGCCTCAACAAACAGGTGCAGAGAAGCAAAAACAAGAGACCAAGTGATAAGAAATTGGAGTAGAGGAGGGGAAGAGAAGGGGAGAGCACCAAAGGTCTTTGTTTTAATGCCTCATGAAGTCTTTACTTCCTGCCCTTTGGTTCCATGAACCAAATATAATGCCTTACAGTAAATCCCCTTTCACTTAGACTAGCCAGAACAAGTTTCTGTTTCTTTGTCAAATTCTTCCTGAGGTAGCAAAAGAGTAAAAGACATGGATAAAGTGTGTCTTTTACCTCAAGAAAAATACTTGTGTGCTATCAAGTGTAGAGATAGAGGAGGGGCACCGTGTACTGGAAATATCCTGAGCCCCCCTGGGCCTTTATGTGTTGCTTCATGACTGTCATTTGAGTATGTGGGGTTCATTTGCTCTACAGCCCCTCCTGTACCTTATGGGCCCCCTTAATGCTTCCTTTTGGCTTTTACTTCTTCTACCAACTGTCTTAGTTTCCCTCATTTCCCCATTTTCTACATGCCCAGGGAAATAGGACAAATGTCTGATGATGCTGAACTTTTCGTAAGACTACAGGCATGTGGATAGGCTGCCACAAGTGGTTTCTAGTCAGTTTCCTCTTCTGTACCACTGAAATACCATCTACTCTTCAGAGTTGCTATGCGCCTAAGGAAAGTAAAGTGCCTAGGACCACACTTAGTAAATTTCTGTCTGTAACACTTTACATGTTTTATTCGGAAATAATTTCAAACTTAAGATTGCAAGAATAATGCCAATAATGCTTGCATACCCATTACCTATTTTTTTAAACATTTTGCTTCATCGATTTGTTTCTCTCTGTAATTTTGTTATAAATCATTTGAGAATAATTTGCATACATTATGGTTATATATCCCTAAATACTTCAGTGTGTATTTCCTTAGACTATACTCTTATATAAACACAGTACTTATAAACTTCAGTAAATCAACATTGATACAATACTATTTTCTAATCTACCATCCATATTCTTTTTTTTTTTTTGGTGAAGAAACAAAATGTCTTTATTTTAAATTTGAGAAAAAAGTGGAGGTAATGAGATAATTCAATATGGTAGCTATATTTGAATAAAAATACAAAAAAATAGCATTTTACTAATGCAAAAGTAACCAATTATTAGTGGATATGGGAAAAATAAATAGTATTCACAAAGGTAATATAAACTATAAAATATGTAAGAATAAATTCATAATAAAGTTACAATGTCTTCATAAACAAAACTTTAAAGTTATATAAAAGACATAAAATAAGAATTGAAAAATACAGTTACAATATCAATGTAACTGGCAAATGACTTTAAAATGTATGTGATGAAAGCCAAAAATGTTTACAAAAAAAGAATAGTGAAGAGTACTTTCCTCAGATATTTTAACAGTCCATAAAGATGCCATAGTCAATACAGCATACCAGCCATATTCTAATGCCTATTTATTGCTTGAGGTCTTAAAGACAGGTGCTCAAACAGAAAGAAAAATGATTGGCAAACACTCATCCGGGCTGTAAGGACCATTCAGAGTTGTTTCCTTTGCCTTAACTAGTAAAGTGCGTCTCAGGTAATCATTTCTCAGAATTCAGTATTATTTTAACATAAGGGTATCCAGCTCTATTTTTACATTGTTGCCTACTCTTTAATTTATAGCATTTCACTGATTCAGTTTATAGTTCCTTTTTTGAAGTTTTAATTTTTTTTAACGTCCATTTGTCAAAATTAGTCATTTTTCCTGATTGCAAATGAGGCAAAACCAAACAAAGAATAAACAATTTTGTCACTTATATTAACTATATTAAACTTCACATAAACCAGAAAGAGAAAAACAAATACCGTATGCTAACACATATATGGAATCTAGAAAAATGGTACTGATGAACCTCGTGGCAGGGTAGGAATCGAGATGCAGACGTAGAGAATGGACTTGAGGACACCGAGGGGAGGGGAAGCTGGGAGTAAGTGAGAGAGCAGCATCGATATATACACACTACCAAATGTAAAATAGATGGCTATTGGGAAGCTACTACAGAGCACAGGGAGATCAGCTTGATGCTTTGTGATGACCTAAAGGGGTGGGATAGGGAGGCTGGGAGGGAGGCTCAAGAGGGAGGGGATATGGGGATATATGTAAACATGGGCTGATTCACTTTGTTGTACAGCAGAAACTGACACAATACTGTAAAGCAATTATACTCCATTAAAGACTTTAAAAAATTTAACTTCACAGATTATAGATATTTTGCATTAGGTCAAAATTCTGGTCTTTTGGACAAAATTTAACCATTATGGGAAAATGTGTATCAGGTATATATTAGAAAAATAAGACTTTTTCAATGCAAAATGAGTAAGAGACTACAAAACGGACAGTTTACACTAATCTCAATGAAGTGCAGAATTATATTCAATGCTAGGTTAAGAACTTTCCCCATTTTGTGTATTAAGATTCCTGAGGATGCTAATCTTCCTTATCTCAGTGCCTATAGCACAGAGTCTATCAACAAAATGTGATTGTCTTCTGTATCAATGTAATTTTTTCTAATTTTTTTGTGCATAAATCCTACTACTCTACCCCAGTTTGTAACCAGAAAACCAGGAATTTTTTATATTTCTCTTTAGAGTGTAGTGCACATGGTAGGTATTCAATCACACCAATTAAATGTTGTCTGCCAGAAGGAGAAATGGATACCTGTTGCAACATAATACAGACAAACCTGTCTAGGAGTCCTGAGTCCCCTGCTTAGCTGGCTCTGTGGCCTTGAATAAGTCATAACTCTGCTAAGTTTCAGTTTTCTTATTTGTAAAATGGAGTTAATAATAGCTCTTGCCTCATAAAGGCAGTGTGAGATTGGTATAAAAGCTTTGCAAATAAAACGAGGCTTCTGAGATACATCTAGTTTGGCCAATATTTCCATTCTGTGTTTCAGTACTGAGCATATTACCTTGATGTGCTTTTAGGTTAACGTTTTGTGCCAGTAGCTGCACATATCTCATCAAGTAGTTCAATTAAAAAAGTCTGGGTCACCCATAAATATGGCAAAGTGAAATAAAGCCACCTCTGAAGCACCCAAAATTCCAAGCAGGGCCTCACCTGAGATTGTGAGAATTTTAGAAATAAATTATGAACCACCACAGGGATCTCAAACTGGCTGATGTAAAAGTCATCAATTCTGTGAAAGAAACATAGTCTCAGTGCTCTAAATTACAAATCATTTCAGGATTTTTTTTTTTTAATGCAGCCTCTGATTCAGTAGGTCTGGAGTGAATGCTCCAGAGATTCTGCAATTGTAAAATGTGTTTAGTGCAATGTTTTGATGCTTTCACTCTAAAAATCAACAGTAAACATACTGAAACTGTTTATAAAAGTTCAAGATGTACAGAAAATAAGAGCCATATTTGCAAAATTATTTATTTACATTTTTAAGCTCATGGTAAATCTTTCTAGGATAGAATGGCTTAGATGAAATATACAAGGTCAATATAAACATATACACATTAATCTTTATATGAAAAAAATCCTAGTGATGGCTATAGATGAACTACGGTTTTCCTTTACAAAACCAATGTTCCCTTCAATTATGCTGTGATAATGTCTTCCAAAAAGAATAGGTTTAATGTATATCATTCAAAACAAGCTGAGAAACAAAAAGCTAACTTGGATTTATTATGAAACCACTATCCATTTATCATAAAACCAAAACTGTTTTACAGGGCTGAGATGTTCAAATAGGTCCAAACATGATATAATGAATAAATTTTAAATAAGGAATGCTTTGGCTATTAGGTTTTGACTTAGTTTTGGCATTACTTGTATAATGTATATCATTCCAGTGAGTCATTAGGTAATCCGTTCAAAACAAGCCTTGCTTAATACTATCACGAAGCACTTAGCCTTGCCTTGAGTGGGGATACCTTAGATGCTGACAATAGCAACACATTTCTCTCTTCCTTCACTCAGAAAAAAAGAAATCACAAAAATAAAAAATTCATTTTCACACATTAAAGTCCACCATAAAGTCTTATTCATTCTTAAAAAAATGAAAGTTTCTCATCATAATACCTGCTCTGGGTATTGGTACATTATTGAAATACTAGACCTGTAAGAACTCCTCCTAAACTCTGAAAGCCTATGACTTTGTGATCTACTTATGTTTAAGGTTAAAGATATAAACAATGCATTTGAAGCTTCTGGGAAGAATTCACATTTAAAATAGTTTAAAAAAAATCTGGGTTTATTAAGTTTTAGAAAAATAAATACTATGATTGGTTCTGTCACTCCCCTTCTACTTCTCTCCCTTCACAAATTTGAGCTTAAGAATTCAGGCTTCCAAAAAGCAGAAGAAAGTAAAATAGAACAGTGTAGGCTTTATTATCCACATTTTCTAAGGGTAACATATTATCACAGAGGCAAACTTGATTCTCTTTCCTTGAAATGAAGATCCTATCTCCTAAGACTTAATTTAAATAACCGTTTTTAAGAAATCAAGAGAATTTAACAGGCTGTACTTTTAATAAATGCCTATAAAAGATATAACATGATTTTAAACAGTTCTATTATAAAGTCTGAAAGCAAAATCTGAAGGTTTAATAGTTTACATTTAATCTCTTTAAAAGGTCTTTTAAAAGCTGTAAGCTATATTATAAATTGCCAGTTAAATTCCCACTCTAGTCTACAAAAATAATCTGCTGCACAAATATATAATTTAAGGTAACTATATATTTCTTGTGTTGATCTTTTTTCCAATCTTATGAGTGCAGTAAAGCAAGAAGTAAGCACCTAGATGTTAGTTAAATTAACTTCCATTTGAACAGCATTTTGATTTTAGATAAAGGGATTCTAAATGTAGTCTAAAACTTTCCAGAAGTCATATTTACATTTATTGTACAGCACTTTATATACACATAAATACAGATTTATAAGAAATAAACAAATTAACCCACACTTTTTGTAATGTAAAAAAATGACAAAAAAAAATACAACACGTGATCATATGGTAAGCCATCTATTTGAGAAACATGCTTGCTGTTCAGTTCTGATGGCAAAAACCTTGAATAACTTAAAGCATATCACATAAATACACCACAGGTGCTTAGTTTATTTATGACCTTAACCTAGGCCTATCCACAGTTTTAAGTGTTAAAGTCAATGCCATACAAGTAGTTGAGTTTACTAGTAATGTTTGCACTAGAGAAAAATGATTAGGGAAGGCATGACAGCAGATATGAAATATTTTAAAGTATAATTATAGGGAGGGATTAAAATTAATTTTTTTCCAGGGGAAAATCAGGAATTTCTGATCACAGACTGTCCAAAAGTGAAAAGGTCGGCTTCTTAAGTGTGAACTCCCAGTCCCACACATGACTTTGCCATGTCAGGGCTCTTGTAGCAAAGACTCCTGTGTTGGCACGTGGGACTAATAGTGTATAATTAAAGTTCGGTTGAGACTGAGTTTCTGACGTGACTTCTTAAGCAGTTTGCTTTATCTTTTGTTCCAGCCCACAAGGAAGTGTTTGATTTTGCTGTGATACCTCTTATAAATTGACGGGCTTGGCTTTCCTGGAATACATCAAAGTGCATTTTCCTGATCTAGTTACTCTTCCACAAAAACAAACAGATGGCTGTGACGAGCTCTGTTTGTGTCCCACACATAGTAAATTCTTTACCAGCCAACTCCTGGCTGGAGTAGGCTAGAAGCAGAGATTCTACCTGGGGAAGTAAAAGTTATTCAAACTGTTTACTGTTCCATAATGTTCTAGTCTTGAGACTGAATGGAAAATCCTACTTGGCGCTCCTCCACCTCAGATGGCATGCCAACGCTTATCACAGTAAGAAATTCTTATAATCAGATTTGAGGTACAGAGGAATAGGAAGCATGAAAAATGTAACCTAAAACAAACAAGCAAATAATAACTCTTCCATATGTTAGAAGAGGTTTTTAACTCTAAAAAAATCAAGGGCTTTTTCCAGAAAAGTAAATTCACGAAAAATGTAGAAATAAAAATCCCACTATGGCTCTACATATATGACAAATAAAAAAGGTCACATGGTTTATACATTTCAAATTCTGAAAGAGGCCCTACAGTATTTCAGGAAGACGACTTAGAGCATTGTTCCCTGAGTTCTTGAGGCAGCCCCAACTATCAGTTCATGAACTCCAAGACTTTAGAGAGAGAGAAACCCATGTGCTTTCCTTCTCTCTCTTCTAGGAATAGCTGTTGACGCCAAAGCAGTTTGTTCAGTGCTTACCCTATAGTTCAAATGCTTTAAGAATGTGGCTTTATCCATTTCTTAGGAGACAAGTTCCCAAGTGACACTTCTAAGGGAAAAAAAATGTGTAAAGAAGGTAAAGTTTAAACATTAGTTAACAGTGCAGTTGAGTGAATGAGTTTTATGTCTGTAATACAAGAGTGGTAATACTGTCACAAGTGTTAGAAGGCAGATTTCTATGGACTCTGGCTTTTCTGACCTCAGTGGTTATTGAGACCAGCTTCTGTTACCACACCAAAAGTGTAACAATTAATTCAAAAACACCAAAACTATCAGAAACAGAATGACTTTTTCATATTTAAATGTATGAGAAGACATTTGGTTTTAAAATAAATATCAAAACAACCAACTAATAATATCTCAATTTTAAAGTATCTGCAACTTACATATAAACTTATACATAATAGTAATTTTCAAAAACTCATTCAAAACTGGGGTTTTAGGATTCTTGAGTTGTTTTCATATCACCTTCTTGGTGGCTATAAGAATATTTTAAAAAATTCAAAGATTGGGAATAATTAATTCAAACAGTGAAAGATGTGAGTATCTGCAACTTCCATTACAGTCTATTTAGAAAAACTAATTACAATGAATAGAGATTTTAATTCTGTTGCTGAAAGTTTTAGGTTAGGCTTAACTTTAAGCCATTAAAGGTTAAACAAAAACAAAGACAAAACAAAACAGAAAGCAACGGCTGAGAGAACATACTGAAATGTTCCATCCATTTCAGTAAAGTGCACAACTGTGTGTTTATCCTTTGGCTTGGCTATGACCTCAAGGGAGGTGTAGAAGTCAACGGTGCTGGTGTCAGATTCCTGACTATATTACTGAGGCTGGCAATCTTCTCCTCTAGGAGGTAATTTTTCTTCTCTGCTGTTTTTTGTCGCTGTTCAGTCATTTCCAGAGCTTTCAACAACTGGGCATTTTCCACATACAAATCCTTCACCATCGCATCTGCTTTAGTATTCTTGCAGAGCTAGAAACAGAACCAGAAACATCTTGACTTCATTTCTGTAATTCTTTTAAATTTAAGGTCTGACATAAAGACAGCTGTTTATAAAGGCAAATGGCTTCTGTCAATTATATCCTTTCATTTTACAATACAGCTTTAACATCAGACCTGGCACCAGAGATACAGGTAGAACAAATCCACTTATTCCAAGCTGTTTCTTTGCGTAATATGTTTGTAGACGTCACTAATAAAAAGAACAAATTGATATTTGAGGGCTCAAAATGAAGGTATTTTTCAACCTAATAAATTAGGTGTTTTTTCTTTATTTGTTCTCTAACGATATCAAAATATTATTATAACTTAAATTTCTGAGGGTATGAACTCTTATGTTTATTCAAAATAGATGCATGAGTTTCTCATTCATAACCATATACAACCTATTGATTATTTTAAAATTTGGCTCATATAGTATAACAAAGAGAGAAGATTTGGCAGTTACTTTTTCTTAACTCTTCCTCTTTGCATAAAACCCTGTCTAGAAGAGATATCATGAAGATTAGAATAGATAGTCTTGGTTGGGTGGGAAAACCGGTCTCCCGTATTAGGGTAATTTTTATTATTGCTCCTGTTAATTAATATCTTCCGATCTCTTTTCCCTCACTGTACCTTTAACTCCTCATTTTACACCCAATTTCAGGCAGGGCATCTACAAGTATAAAGGTTTAAGGGAATAAAGAAAACTAAGGAGTGGCTAATTCATGTACATAATGGCATATCAAAGGGCAATGATAAGGGACTATCACACTGAAGCCCAGGACCTAGGTGACTGGCAAGTTTAATGTAATACTAACACACTTTCTATTGAACTGTTTTAATACAACCTTTCCTCCTTTCCTGCTTCTCTGCTAATAAAAACCACTTTGATGACTCTTACCTACTACAGAACGCAATTCAAACTCTGTGGCTTAGCACTAAGCCCCTCTACTGTCTGCTCTTCCCTATCTCTCATTTCTTTTGCTTCTCTCGGGACAGGATGAACTGTTAATGCCAGTGTTTGTAGATGACCACACCCCATGTTACCCGTTTTCTTTATTTTTGAAACTGCTACCTGGCCAAATGCTCAGCACTGTGGAGGTGAACCACACTGCATGGAGGCAGGGATTTTGTTTGGTTCACTGTGGTATTTCTCGTGCTTGGAACAGAACTTGGCCTGTAGCAACTAAGTGTTGAATAAATGATTAAAGGATTGAATCAATAAATGTAAGTACAGGACTTTCTCTTTCTCTCCAGTGTGTTAAGATACAGGGCAGAGGAAAGTTCCTGTCCACCTCTGCCGTAAGACTTTCTCTCGGGATTATTCTTCTTGGACTTTATACATCTAAAAACCAGGTTGGGCAGTTTCCACCCTCCCACCCCTGCCACAGTTTGTCTCAATCTCAGATTCCGGAGAAGTTATAAAACTTTCCTGGAAAGTAGTCCTTTTTGTAGGTCTCTGCAGTGGAGGCACAAATAATTTCTCAGCACTGAGGCCATACGGGCCGCCAGCAGGGAAAAAGGATCAGGCTACTTCGTGGTCCTGAATTCAAGAGTCCAGATTCTAATTCAAAAAACAGCCTTCTGGGGTCTGGCTATAGCCATGAGCTAGTTTTTGAAGTTGTCATAACTATTGCAAACTGGAAAGCTAAAGTTACACTTATTATCCCCCAATTTTGTTACCAATATCAAATTTCTGGTTATTTAAATAGGAATATTTCCTTTTGGGAAAAAAAATCTATAAAAATTCAATTTGAATGGAACCTCATTAGAAATGCTTTAGGCCCATGAGAGTCACTGTTAGCAAACACACATTTTAAAAATTGTAGACAAACATATGACTCAAAAGAGCTTTGGGAAAAACAATGTAGAATACAGAATCCATATTTTTGAAGTGGTATGGGAAACAGTGACTCCTAAATTCTTATAAACATTTATAATAGGATTTGCCTTTTTTAGACAACAAACGTTAACAAGTTAACAGCAATACAGGAATGTTAAAGTGGGGTGCGAGGTGGGTGGGTAGAGATGACCTGGGAGGCTCACTTGTTCTTTGAGCTGATTCACTTTCTCCTGAAGAAGCCTTTTCACGAGTTTCAACTTCTGTTCAACTTCCATCATTCGTTCCTCCATGACAGTTACCAGGTGTTCCTGGTTTCCCTGAAGGAAAGAAAAAAAAAATTGTATTATCATTTGAAAATCATGCCACACGAAAGTACTAGTAGTTAATTTTCCCCATAAGATGCCTAGAGAAAGGACAGCAAATGTTTGCCTCTGAACAGGAAGGGTGGATTTCCCATGAAATGGGAGTTCTGAACACTGCATGGATTGCACACCTTAGAAAAGTAATCCCATCAAAGAAAGAGTCAAAGATAAAAAAAAGAATCTTACCTGTGTTACCATCTTCCCCTGAGATAAAGCAGAAGTCTTAAAACCCATAATTTAAGATCTTTGTGTACAAGGTAAATTAAAGGATGGTTATCAACCTTTCATCTGTGATTTGGGTCTCTGCAATACTGTGGACCTCTCAACAACAAAATAAACAAAATCTGAGTTTATTCAGGATCACTTAACATTTCCAGTCAGCTTGCAATATGTGTGTCTGGTTTTCCTTCGAAATGGCTGATTACTGTGGGGGTGTTCGTGTTTCTAATAGCCTCTTCCTGCTAGTTATTCTAGTTACTGATTTCCCAATTTGACTTGTCAATGTGAGGCAAATATCTGAATTGGAGGATGGGTTTATCATTAGAACAGATAAAATCTTCTCCCCATAAATAACTCCTAGATAAAACAATAGGGCAGTAAAAGGACGCTGGCTTTTCCTCCTCTCCTCACTCAGCAAGGATGGATTAAGGAGTACGTGGGTTTCGGAGCGCAGAGGGACCTAGAACAAGATTTAGAGTGCAACGGACTGCCCCTTCTCCCAGTCCACCAAAATAGTCACATAAAGAATTTCCGATTTTAAAAGGTTCTTCAAATGTTGAAGCAAGACTCAGGTGTTAGTGGCTGATGGCATAACTTGTCCTTAAAAATATTCCCAAAAAGGTGTCCTTTAAAAAGCACAAAGAACAACCAAATGTGAGTTGAAAGCCAATATTTGTTTGGATATTAAGTAATAGCATTTATTCAAACATAAAAGAAGCCATGCAACTACTCTAGAGACATAAATCATAGGATGCAAAAGACTAATGCAGAAATTTCAAGAAACCAGGTCTTAAGAACATCTAAAATCCTATATTTTAAAAGATATAATGGCTTTTTAAAGTCCAAACGTAAATGGAAAATGCCAGATTTCCACTTGCCTAAGAAAACAACAACAACAACAAAACACCTAAACAAACCAAAAAGACCCACATAATTAATTCAAAGAACATGGGGCATGGCAAAAGAGTGGGGAAAGAGGAAAAACAAAAGCAGTCATATGTTTACAATTTACTTTATTTCATCAAAAATTCCCTTTTTCCTGTCAAAAAAAGTATTATACATCTTATATAAAACAGTATAAATAATCCTGATTTTCTTCAAATTCCATATATAAAAGTAGTACCTTTTGTTAAAAATAGTGACAACATATGGAATGAGAAAATATATAGAATACATCCTTTCAAGAATCTCAAATCCACACTCTTTAAATCGTATAAATAATTATGTACAACTAGCCGAAATTTGTGAATTTGATTCACGAAATCTGTCATTTCTACATAAATAAGAAACAATACTGCAAAGGCTTAACAGCAATAATAATAATAAACTTAAAAGAGCTCTTGATTCCAAAACATGTCTCCGCTTATGTCTGTGTTTGTGTGGTGTGTGTGGGTGTGTGCATGTGAGTATCTGCCATGGTAAGAAATGCCATCAATAACAGCCCAGTTTTCACAGGTGCCCAATCCTTCTGTAGGAATCTGCGTGCACCGCTCGCTGCTCCGGTAGCAAGGCCTAAAGAAAGAAGGCAAGTGGTACACTTCACCCTGATGTCAAGACTATGTTTCTGGGGGGAGTCTACATTCACACATTTATAATGCAAACAGTTTTTAAAAGCACACATGAATAGTACGTATGCAAGTGAAGCAACACAAGGCAGAAGAAATCACATCACTCCACACACAGAGGCAACGTGCAGATTCTAATAACATTCTGTACTCTTGAAATTAGCGTCGGCTCAGCTACCAGCAACAGCAGAGCCTGCGGTGGCCTTCCAGTGAGAGCAATAAGCAGTCCACCCTGCCAGCTGGCTGCAGGAATTCTTTTTTTTTTTTTTTTTTTTTAAAGTACAAAAGTCTTAACAGATTTTGTCTCTCTAATCCTCAAGTAACTGCAGTAAAAGGATATTTTTTACTTTTAAACACTGGTGGTTGGGTTGGGAAGAGCATGCTTTGAAAACAGTGTATATGAGAAAGCAATGAGTCGGATCTTAGTCTAATCATTCGGTTTAAAATGTCTCTTAACAACTGAGGTCAAGCTTTATAACTCAGTTCTGTAATGAAGAGCTGAAGCCTCTGTCCAACACCCACCATCACAATTCAAATTCTGGAATTAAACTTCAGTGTTTGGAAATTGAATGCAAGAAGCTTCCAAAAATATGGATTTGAAAGCCTCTGTTAGAAAGAACAGATGGCAGAAGTACATCACGCAAAAGCACAGGTGTATAGGAGTGGGAGAAGAAAACCAAGTTGGCCAGTAGAATCACAGTGCTCATGTGACTGTGCAAAGCCCCCGAGAGCGGTTACAGGAAAAGAGGCGGGAAGCTGCCTGTCAAACATCCACTGAGAGGCAAGGGATTCGAAAACAGAAGAAGAGCATTGCAACTAGAATGAACTAATTTAGAATTCTACAAACTAAGGAGTACTTTCTAATTTGATTCCTAATTCTGAATCAGTGGGCAAGACCAAAGAGTTCAGAGACTTCTGAAAGAGGAGAATCATGAATGAAGCACCAAAGAGAAATAACTGTTTGAAAACCTAGGTGACAGAAGACTGTGTCTGATAGTGAGCTGGGATGATGCGAATTCAAAGGGGAGGGGAAGAAGAATCTTTACTTTCTTAAAAATAGAGTTTTTCAAACTAGATCATTAAAAAAATAAGTTAAATGAACTATGTCAACTTAAAAAAGTCACTGATGACACATTCTCCTTTATTAGCTGTGAAAAGTCCCTGTTTGTGAATTCCATGGAACTCAGCAGACTACGCTTCTCTAGTACAAGAAAACCCACAATGCTTGGTTAGTACTACATATCCCAGAGCTGCCCTTGAATGCTGTAATATTTTTGGCATTCGACAAGAATGTTAGGTCAATTGTGCAGTATGCTCAAGTGATCCTGAGACTTCATCATCGATTACAAATGTGCAGAGGAGACCCAGAGTACTTGATTACCCAGCTTAGAAGCTGAGAGCTCAAAAGCAGCACTGCAAAAACCAAAACCAAAACAGCACTGCAGTTCTGTGGATTTGTAATACAAGCGAGATGTAACTGTCTGACAAAAGATAGAGGTTCTTTGTCCCCACCCTTGAACTGGTACAACTTTCAAATAAACAGGTAAAATTAAATTAAGTGATCTGAGTTTACTATTAGGGAAAGATCCTCATACCTGTGGTGTGCTGGTTTCAGAAGTCCTGTTTTCAAGTTCCTCCTGCAGGCACTGGTTTATCCTTTCTGCCTGCAGCAGCTGGTGCTGAAGCTGCAGAAACTGCTCCCTGGGAACCACTGGACAGGCTTGCTGCTGGAGCAGCTGCAGGTCCCAAGCATGAGGGGTTGGGCTAGGCATCGCAGTGGACCTTGGGTGCTGCATCTAGAGGACAAGGGCAAAGCCATGGTCAGCTGCACTGCCTTCCGTCACAGAGCTGCCCTTGCGAGTGGCAAGCAGAGAGCAACGAAACCTACAGATTCATTAACGGCCTCTCAGACTCACAGATAACTGGAAACAGGCGGCACGCGGTCCTGAGTCAGAATAAAGAATCATGTTGCTTGGGAGACAACGCCTTTAACGAATAAGCTGCCTCATGAGTTTTAGATGTAAACTGTACTTCCTCACTCTTAAGTGACTATAAGACCTGAGCTGCCTGAGGTACACGTCTGAATTCTCTTTTCTTCTTATACTAGAACATTTAATTATCCCTCTCAAAAAAAAAAAAAAAAGAACAAAAAAACAAAAAAAAAAAAACAGGGCTGCAATAGGCAAAGGGGAGAGAGTGGTTATGCTTTAGAGTTTTGCCACTTACCATTCATAAAGATTCTTAAGACCAAATGTTCAATGACTACATTTTTTCCAAGTTAGCAGTTTGTTTTGAAGAATATCATCTTGCATCTCAAATTATTTTAACCTATCTTAGTTTATCAGACAGACAGTTCTGTGGCATAAGGTGACACCCCAGAACGTCTGGGAACTGAAGTACATGGAATGACAGTATTTATTCAAGACAATGAGGAACTGGTATGTGTATCGCATGCCAATCAAAGTTGGGGTGAGGGAAAGCAGAGGGCACGGCATGTGGCCAGTGAAGCATGCCACGTCACATCTGTCGACACATCCAGCAGACACAGAGCTCAATGGAAGACATGCAACAAACATGACCAGGTACTAAACTCAGGAAGAAGCACCCCCGGCCGTGTGAGAAGGGAAAGGGGCCTCTAGGACGCAACTATAATTACATGTCATCATGAAACTTCAGAGCCACTATCCATTTCCTTAAATCTAAACTTCTGAGGTGGGGTGTTACCCGTGGTGACATATTTCTAGGTATAGATTTAGAAAACCCATCTCTTTATTTTCAACAATAAAGAATATGGAGAATTACGATCCCCTGATTTTATATCAGTGGGATGATTTTCTTCACACACGTCTTTAAATATTGAGGACAATTCTTACGTAAATGTACACAGATATATTCCAGAATTAAAGCAAAATGAAAATGAATATTGGCTCTTACCTTAAGTGTTTATTAACTGTCAGAGTAGTAAAAATGATTACATGAACAAGGAGTTTAATGAGAGGTCTCCATGCCATGACATTCATTGAAAGAGAAGATTCTACCTTCACACACTATCTCAGGCAGAGAACTGCACCCTTCTCTGCTAGTTCCAACCACAGAGTTCTAGGTACAGGTTAGCCACAGATGAAACAAAAACAAAAGAGAATTAAGGAGTTATAAAAGAGGAAGAAAATATGAATTATAAAGAGAAAGAACAGTACGAATTAGGTATATTATATACCTGAACACATGTGCTCTAGTAGGAACCATAAAGGAACCAACATTTACATTTCTCTGTATGTAAGTTTTATAGATATTATAATGTCTCACAGCTCTAAGTCTGCACCCACTTCCTCATCTATTGCAATTGGGTTGCTTTATGAGCGTGCTACCTTTACCTCCACCCATCCCAATTTAATAATTCAGAAGATTTCAAGTTCCATGGAATGGACCTGATGTTCAATACTTTGCCATGTGGAGATGCAGAATATAAACTATAAAACATTTCTGTTGCTCAAGTGTCTGAACCGTTGGCTATCGGAGGTGCACAGCAGACTTTAAGAACTGCTAATAGTCTGTAACCCTGTTTTGGAGTATTCAAAATGAACTGTTTAGAACATTGCCTCATACAGTTGAAGAAACAGTGCAGGGGGAGGTAAATGCTTCCATTTCCTTGTCTGGTGATTTGGGATCTTTAATTACCGTGGGGTAGGGGGGATGTGTGATATTGCATCGGTGCCTTTTAAACTGGCATATAGGGATGAGCAGAAACCCCGTCCCCCGAGGGGGTGCATACATCACATGAGAATCCCCTAGGAAGCTTCCCCTAAATTCCTTGATCCCAAGGATTCTGATGTGGGAACATCTCCCCACCTGCCTACGGGCCCT
Source organism: Hippopotamus amphibius kiboko (assembly GCF_030028045.1). Taxonomy (NCBI): domain Eukaryota; kingdom Metazoa; phylum Chordata; class Mammalia; order Artiodactyla; family Hippopotamidae; genus Hippopotamus; species Hippopotamus amphibius. The sequence goes on from NC_080187.1 coordinate 228,490,179, forward strand.
CCCCCAAATCCGATGCGAATCCATGCCTGAGGGAGAGGCATGCACCTACCCCTCAGGTGAGCTGGGCACAAAAACGGTGTGAAGACCACTGTGCAGCCTCAAATTTGGCCTAATCTACAGATGTCATAACATAAATAAAAATTCCGTTTACAGGGCTGGTGGGAACGGGGGATGGAGTATTACTGCTGAATGGTTAGAGTTTCTGTTTGGGGCGATGAAAAAGTTTTTGAAATAGTGGTGACAGTTGTAGAACACTGTGAATGTAATTAATGCCACTGACTGCCACTTAGCAGAACTTGTCATTTTAACCATTTATATATATATATATACACACTTACAACAATGTAAAAAATAATGTAATATACCTAAGCCACTGAATTAGACTTTAAATGGATGAATTGTGTAGTGTGTGAATTACATTTAATAAAGCTGCTGAAGAATCGAATTTATATGTCTGTACAGAGTTCATAGCTCGGTCTTATTTCTAATGAAAGTTTCATTGGAATAGTGTATGAGATGTTCTTTTCAGTGTTCCAATTAAAAATTCATGCTTTTTCTTTTTTCAGCTCCAGTGCCAAGAACACTCAATTTCCCGCATCCAGTAGCAAATATTTACTACTAGATCAGGGAGAGAAGTAATGAGGGCAACTTGCCTCTGATGGTTAATCATGCAAAGTAGGAATGGGGAGAGAAGGGGCTTCCGAGGCCAGAGAGAGCGGGTGGGAGAAGAACCGGCCTGCTGGCAGAGCATCTGGAGAGGATCTAACAGTGATTAAGTATATACCCGGTTACTTTTCAGTCAGGTGCTAGACGTGTCACGCTTAGCTGCAGATACCTTATTCATTTGAGTATATAATTATCTCATCAGAAAAGCATATCTACATCTAAACACAAGCCCGCAGCTCAAGGTTTTAATAAACACATTTATTATATGCTGTCAGAGAAATAAAAAATGGTTTGGATTTCACTCCCTATTAGTAGATAAATCAGAGAACATAAAATTGACAGAAACCTTAGTGGTCATTTAAATGTCAGTGCGATATGTTTGCCCATATTTCATATTTAAAAACCAAGCATCTATTGAAATTTACCTTTGCATGTGTCCAGCTTCATGAAAGAAAATATTTACATATCTCTCTTCCTTCCTATAATTCTGGCTTAAAAATATTTGTATATATGGTACTTTTTAAGAGCACAAAAAGACATTTTCTACCCATGCCTCTCTACCTTATATAAATTTTACAGGTCACTAAGTGTTGGATTAACTAATATTTTCATCACCCAAAGCAAGTATCTCAAAGAAATTTTTGCTTATTAAGGGGGACTTTACGTAAGTTGTGTTAGATCCTATACTTGTACTCAGTATTCAGAAAGCAATGTATGAGACTGGAGAGTCAATGTCCAAGCTGGCAAGTCTTACAAATTCACTTTTATATTTAACAGGTGTACCTCTCCCAAGGCAGTGCTGAGTTGCAAATGTAGCAATGAACAGCAGCACCTGGACATCCAACCTCTACGGGCCGATGCTCTCAAATTCCCTGCACCACGGCCGCTGCGCACTCACATCCATAAAACACTACCCTGTGGCGGTATCAGGAAACTGTTAAAAGCCACAGCAGTGGCGAGGGAGCTCTGAGCCCCTGCTCAGTCCTGAAAAGAGTCCCTGCCACTTGACTCTGCTGGGGCACTTTAGGACAGTCAGCGTTATTCCTTCCTCTGGGAAGCGGTGTATTCGTATGTTCCTGTGGCTGTGCAGTTAGCAAAAGTATCCGTCAGACTTGGTAAGACAGACCAAAGAATCCAGCTTGGCAGTGTACTCAGATTTTCACTGTTTTCATAATAGGAATTTAATGCTATGCTCATCTCTCTCAACAAATGGCTCATTCACGGATCAAAATATTCTCCATAGCTAAGGCCATTTGCTTAAAAGCTTACCTCCATGAGCTGCTCATCCAGTTTTACTTGTTTCTTTTTCAGGCCTTCATTTTCCAGATGAATTGTTTCTAATTCTCGTTCAAGGGAATTCATCTGACTAACCTGTTAAAAGACAAAAAACTCCTTTAAAAAAAACCAAAAAACCCAAAAAGCAACACCTGAGTTGCTCTACTTTATTTTGACAAATTTACACTATTCAGAAATCTCAACTCTTGGAAGAAAGCTGAGTTCACGCATCAGGGGAGAATCACGAACAATAGGATTCAGTGCCTTGATTGTATGCAGGTGGTCTAGTTTTAATCACCACTCCCCACACAGAACAGATTCCCAAGGCAGGCAGCCTTCACACTTGAATGCCACTCACTGTAAGACACACATTTCCTTTCTGTAACCCGGTACATCCGCGCACATCCACATGTACATATGTGTGCATAATCAGTTATAAGTATGTATCACCAGAAGAAAACGTCCATGGAATAGTACTTATCCGCACCATGAGCCGTGCACTCTGATATTTGCTAGCATATTTTATTAATTAAAAATGCTGGTGTTTCACTACATTGATTTCATGATCCTCTACCATGGATCTGCAGTAGGAAAACATGTCTTCAGGCAAAGTTTAAAGGTTTAAAACTGAGAGTATATAAAACCTGATTTATTTAACTCCTTTCTCAATTTTAAAGAAGAAATTTGGAGATTTTATGAGTATCTGTTTTCAAATTCTCTTTATTACAGAATCTTATGAGAATCTAAGGAGCTAGAGGACACTGGGATTCAGAATATTGCCAACAGAAAACATGACTATTCTAGATGCCGATTTTTGCTGCTATCAAAAAGAGCTGAGGATGGTAGAAAGAATAAATGGAATTGAGTGTAATCTTTCCAAGTACACTTAAATTCATTGTTTTCTTAAAACCTATCATTAGACTGTCCCCTTGGTGAGCAGCTGGATGAAACCCAATGTCTTTCTGAAAAGTTTACTCGAATGTACCTAAATTTAAATGACTTTTCAGCTGTAGAGCACAACCTATCTCTTTACTGCCAATGGCCATAACTTTCACAAACTTAAAAAAATTTTTATGAAATTTTTATAACAAAAGTAATTGTTCATCATTTCCCCCCACATTTTTAAATAAGCCACGATCTTCAGAAGAGGCAGGTGATACAGGCATAGCTTGTTTTATCGCACTTCGCTTTTGCTGTGCTTCACAGAGTTTTTGTTTTTACACATTTAAAGTTTATGGTAATCCTATGCCAAGCAAGTCTATTGGTGCCATCTTTCCAATAGCATTTGCTCACTTTGTGTCTCTGTGTCACATTTTCATAATTCTCGCAATATTTCAAACTTTATTATTATACTTGTTATTGTGATGTGTGATTAGTGATCTTCGATGTTACTACTACAACTTGCTGAAGGTGACAGGTATTAGCATTTTTTAGCAATAAATATTTTTAAATTAAAGTACATACATTGCTTTTTTAGACATAATGCTATTGCACACTTAAAAGACTACAGTAAAGTGGAAACATAATTTTATATGCACTGGGAAACCAAAAAATTTGTGTGACTCACTTTATTGTGGTGGTCTGGAACTGAACCCAGAACATCTCCAAGGTGTGCCTGTAGTGAAAACTCTGAGTTTTACTTTAGAAAAAGAAAGGAAGACAAGTAACAACAAGAACGCCCACAGTAACACTGGTCTAGAACTCTAACTTCATGGAACCAAGAACAGAAAGCAAACTGAGTCGTGCTACAGAGGTTTAACCACGTGGTAGCCAGCTTCCAAGCGGGGGGGTCCCCAGTGATCCCTATCTCCTGGTATTCACACCCTTGCCTTGCCCGCCCGCCTCCCCACTATGCCTGGGTTAGTCTGTGCGACCAATAAAATACAGCAGAAATCATGGTGTGTGACTTCTGAGATAAGCTTGTAAAACATACTACAGCTGATCTTTCTCTCCCTTAACTCACTGCCGTAGCCTGAGAAATGGCCCAGGTGGAGAGGCGCTGAGCCTCTGGCAATCAGCCAGCAAAGAACAGCAGCCCCCTCCTCAGTTATATGAATAAATCGGGAAGTGATTCTCTAGTACCGGTGAAGCCTTCAGATAAATGCAGCCTCAGCTGCAACCTCAGGACAGACCCTGAGCCACAGCCACTCAGGTAACTTGCTTCCAAATTCCTGACCCATAGAAACTGAGACGATAAATGTTTGTTTTAATTTGTTACACAGCAATAGTTAACGAATACAGGCCCTATTAAGATGTTCCTAATATTCAGGCTATATATGTTTTACTAACTTATGAACACTCATGATACTAACGAAGACGAATAATTGTCTTCTTTATAAAAACTTAAGTTGCTCCTTTTTAGCGATCAGTCAAAAAGAACAATGATACTGTTTTGACAAGATTACAAAAGCATAGCTATAAGGAAGAACCAAAATATGCCATTATAATCATTTCCTTGGAAGCACGCACGGGAAGAAACATACTCTTAGGGATGCATCACAGTCACAGCCACTTGGTATTAACACTCAAAAACCCACCTTCCTATTAGTAGGAGATCGTTCCTTTTGAAACTGTTCACACTCTCTCTTTAAGCTCAACTTCTCCAGCTCTGTGGGCTTCACGATACCTGATGAGCTCAGATGCTTTTGGTGCTTAGGAGGAAGAAGGTTGGATTCCAGTTGACGGACCTAATAAGAACCAGTATGTAAGAAGAAATGCTAATATAAACCACCCAGCCAGGAACAACAAACAGCGAACATAAGGAAGGTTTTTATTCAGTGCTTGGGTTTCGTCGTATTAAAAAAAAACTTTTTCCAGTCAAGTCTGCCAATTCTTGAAGCTACATTGATTTCTTTCTAGGTAAATCTATGTTTAGTCTGATCCAACGCTGTAAGGGTCACACAGGGAAGGGGGGCTCCTGGCGCAGCCAAACCGCCGGGAGTCAGCAGTGGGAGGTGGCCGCCACGAAGACAGACACAGTCTGGAGGCACCTTTGCTCTGATGCGAGCGTAACTGGTAAGGAGCGAAGGGGGTGACCACCCCGTTGCCTTTGTACTGGACTGCTCACACCTGAAACAACGCACTGACACCAGCTGAGCTCCCCGAGGACAGCGACCACGTTTAGTCTTGTTCAACACTGCGACTTGAGTGACCGCAGAGTTTCTGGCACAGGGTAGGTGTTCTAAATGAATATCTGTGACTCCAAAGAGAGTAACTCCTCCAAAGAGGTATTTGAGCACAGGTTAAATATAGCTGGTCGACTACCTAGCAGAGCTGAAGAATTTAAACATCAGCTTAATGGATGAAAAAGATGATCTTTGAAGACTATTCTAACCTTGACATGTGGAGTCTTTAAAAAGGGGTACCTTTTCTCTTATAAGGAGTTAGACCAACAAGATTTGAGTTTACTTTTGCCACTTTTGTACTGCCAGTCTTGGCGGCTAGCCTATTTGAATGAGGAGTGTATGGTTAACATAATTTCCATTCATAAAATCACAGATTTGAATACAGAACTGCTTGTACAAAATGAAAAGCCGTGTACAAACATATCATGGTAAAAGTATATTGTAAGTAAATGATAAATTATACATTCTTAAAATAAGTGTGCCACACCAGAGTGCCCAGACCCACACCCTAGAATCACTGCAATCACATCAAACATTCCTTTATAAACACACAAAGCCACCAGGTACAACTTTTCAAGTTACCTTCTCCCGGGAGTGTGAGAGTTCCGCTTTGGTGTTCTGCACCACGGTTTGGAGTCTCTCATTCTCTTGCCAAAGCAGCTGTTGTTCCTCACTCTTCAGGTGATCCAGCTTGTCCCAGGACAGCCTCTGCTGTTGGTTATAGAATCCTGATGGATGGGTGCCTATTTCCGGGGCCCAGTTCTTAAAGAGAATTGCAGAGTTAAGCCTTAGAAACAAGCTGATTTCTTTTCTGAGTGTCTTCTAATGCGAGTCGGCACATGTATATATAGATATAAGTAAAACAATATTCTTGAGTTTTGATTAAAAAAAAAGGTTTGGAAACTCTTTGTTTCAAACGGTCTTTGGCAAAATAGTCACATCAAGTCTAATAGCAACAATGATTGTAGGGCAAGTCCCAGTTCCATACAGGATCCAAGTGCATAGAGATTGGTGACCTTAAACATTACCTCATTCTCTATTTTTTTAAGGTTTTTTTTTAATACATCTTTATTGGAGTATAATTGCTTTACAGTGTTGTGTTAGTTTCTGCTGTACAATAAAGTGAATCAGCTATAGGTATACATATAACCCCATACCCCCCCCCTTGAGCCTCCCTCCCACCCTCCCTATCCCACCCCTGTAGGCTGTCACAAAGCACCAAGCTGATCTCCCTGTGCTCTGCAGCAGCTTCCCACTCGCTATCTATTTTACATTTAAAAATTACTTCATTCTTATGAAGTTATGCTTTGAACCCAAATAACTATTCTTTAGGTTAACAGAGGACACAAAGAGAACTCTGAAATGCACTGCTAACTTGAAAACGTTCACGTGCTAAACTCTACTTTCGTTTTCACATATGCAATCATAGCCCTTTTTAGAATCCAAACCATGTATCATCCATATAACTGAGGCTTGAACTCAGGAATATGCTTTAAGCTACTATGGTGATTTTTTGGATACTGAAAAATGCTTTAAATTTTTTTTTAAAAAGGTAACACAACTAGATAAGCCTTTTGCCTTTTAAGCCAAAACATGAAAAAGAAAAAAAAAAAAGTACAGTCTCATTTTGAAAAAAATTTCAGCCCAGACGTAATTCTTTAAAATGGAAACAACTATTATGTTTTTTTTAAAAAACCACAGTTTAAAAAAAAAGTATCACTGAGAGACAAAGCAGTTGAATTTAGTGCCTCCTTTTATGGTAGGACAAAATCTTAACATCTACCCAAGACTGACGCACATACATCGCTCTTAATGCATCTGCACAGGTGAAGCAGCACTGTGATATGTTAAAACGAGACATAGTTTCCACATCAAAATGTTTTCATTTTATTACTACAAAACAACTCAGCCACTGTCTTCTGACTTGCACAATGCAAAAAATTACCTTGTCACTATGGTTCCATTTATGTGTTCAGAAACAAACATCCCTAACCTGTGGTGGCAGAAGGTAGAGAAGTGGTTCCCTTGAGGTTATCAACTGAAGGGGACAAAAGAGAGCCTACTGGGTGCTGGGAATGTCCTTTGTTTTGAGCTAGGTGGTGGTCACACAAACACATACATGCACACATTTATAGGTAATACATATATTTATGTATGCATACATATATGTATATGTAAAAACAGCTAAGTTATAGACTTAAAATTTGTGCCCTTTACTGTATAAAGTTATGTCTCAATAAAGAAGAAAAGAAATTACCTTGTCACCAGCATTCTGAAGTTGCTTATGTAGAGACGTCACTTCTTGTTTTAAAGCCTCCTTTTCCTGCTGAGTTGCTCGTAGATCAGATTTAATTCGGGACATTTGCAGGTTGACATTCTGCAGGGTGTCTTCTAAATTCTGAACCTGCATCATGAGAACACTCTTACACTGTGACAAGTCCTCAAGGTCTCACCTACAGCATGTCCGTTTATGAATGAGCTAATAAGACAGGAGAGCTCCAAGGTCCCTTCTGTTTCTACTCACTATATCCAGCTCTTTTCAGTTGTTCCAGTGCAAATCTAGGATATTAGGTATCTTTACAGGATGCTAAGTTATATTTAGGACAATAATGAACTACGCCTAGAGCAAGGTATTGGTAGTATAGTCATCTGGTGTATTACCAAGTAATATCTTACACAACCAAGGAATACCAACTGGCTTCACAACAGATGATTTTACTGAATTTTGTAGAAATTATGTTTTAGACTGTGGTGGGTTTGTGAAGGACCTCTTAGTTGAAAATAAAAGCATATCTTTATAGAACCCTACTCCATGCTAATATCTCATATATATTTCAATTTTAAAAAATTTAAATTGGTAAACAGAATGTTAACAGACACCTTTAACTATAATAGGGCATGAACCTACCTTAGAAATCCTAATTCTAAATTAGAAACAAGCAGTCATTTTTACACACTATTCTCAAGCTTTCATAAATAAGTAATCTCATAATAATGAGAAACTCATTATTTCACAATCATGAACTTTGGGGGAAATATTGTTCAAATTTTACTATACTCTAATGTGTCAAATATTAGTTAAACTGAATCATTCTGAGCCCTCTTAGACCACATCCACCTGGAATATTCTTTCCACTTGGAGTTCTGCTGGAAGATATGGGAAAATATGAATTGTGCGGATAAAACAAGAACTGTCCACATACCTTTTCCTGTGAAGCCACTAGCTGTGATTTTAAGCTTTCATTCTGGTGTTCCCAAGACTTCTGTTCTTGCTTCATAGTGGCAATTCTGTGCTCTAAAAGACTTGCTTTTGCCAACTGACTCAGCAAAAGAAAAGAGGTAACGGCATTTTTGCAAGCATGTCTAGCCTCAATTCACATGCCTTCACTTATACTCAAAAGAACAAGTACCATCTCTTGACACAGGGTATCAGGGCAGGGTGAAAGAGAGACATTTCCTTGACTTGTTTTGTTTTTTGTTTTAATTTTGAGGAGTCTCTTCTCTATGGGGATTTTCATTTTTTCCTTCTTATTGCCTCATGTCTGTGGGTTAGACATGGTAGGCTGGAAGGCCATTAGAAATCCCAAGAGTATGCCACAATAGGAAAATATGGAATGCCTATCAGCGCAGGTGGAACAAAAGCAGGGTTTTTAGATTTGCTGCGGAAAATACAGTAGGAAAAAAAGTGTTCATGTAATGGATTTCAGATTATTAAATACAAGGGAAACCATCAACAAAGCAAAAGGACAACCTAAAGACTGGGAGAAAATATGTGCAAACGATGTGACCAACAAGGGATTAATTTCCAAAATATACAAACAGCTCATACAACTCAACACCAAAACAAAACAAAACAAAACACCAAAACCACCAAACAACCAAATCAAAAAATGGGCAGAAAACCTAAATAGACATTTCTCCAAAGAAGACATACAGATGGCTAATAGGCACATGAAAAGATGCTTAGTATCATTAACTATTAGAAGAAATGCAAATCAAAACTACAAGTTATCATGTCACACCAGTCAGAATGGCCATCATCAAGAAGTCTACAAATAGATAGTCAGTGGGAAGTTGTTGTATAACAAAGGGAGTCCAACTCGAGGATGGAAGATGCCTTAGAGGACTGGGGCAGGGAGGGTGGGGGGGATTCGGGGGGGGGAGTCAAGGAAGGGAGGGAATACGGGGATATGTGTATAAAAACAGATGATTGAACTTGGTGTACCCCCAAAAAAATAAAAAAAATAAAAATAAAAAAAAGTCTACAAATAATAAATACTGGAAAAGGTGTGGAGAAAAGGGAACCCTCCTTCATTATGGTAAGCATGTAAACTGGTGCAGCCACTACGGAGAATAGTATGGAGGTTCCTTAAAAAACTAAAAAAGTTACCATATGATCCTGCAATCCCACTTCTGGGCATATATCCAGAAAACACAAAAACTCTAATTAAAAAAGATATATGCACCCCAATGTTCATAGCAGCACTATTTATAATAGCCAAGACATGGAAGCAACCTAAGTGTCCACTGACAGATGAATGGATAAAGAAGATGTGGTACATATATACAATGGAATGTTATTCAGCCATAAAAAGGGATGAAATCATGCCACCTGCAGTGACAGGGACGGACCTAGAGGTTATCATACTAAGTGAAGTCAGACAGAGAAAGACAAATATGACATGATATCACTTACACGTGGAATCTAAAAAATAGTGCAAATGAACTTTACAAAACAGAAGTAGACTCACAGACACAGAAAACACACTTACGGTTACCAAGAGGGAAGGAGGGGGCAGGGATAAATTAGGAGTATGGGATTAACAGGTACACACTACCACATATAAAGTAAACAGCAAGGATTTACTGTATAGCTTAGGGAATTATATTCCATAGTTTGTAATAACCTGTAATGGAAAAGAACTGGAAAAAAGAAGTATACACACATGCATAACTGAAACACTTTGCTATATACCTGAAACTAACACAATATTGTAAATCAATTATACTTCAATAAAAGAAAAAAAAAAATCACAGCTTCAGGAGCTCTAAGGTCACAAAACGCCAGCCAAAGTGCTGTTCCAGGAGACTTTTAGGCTAACATGTAGGCCCACATGCCATTGGCATTAGAGAAATGCTCCTTATGGTACACACTGTATTATGATGGTTAAAAAGGAGTCTTATTTTTACTACCTTATCAACACAGCTATTTAATTCTTCACTTAGAGCTTCCTTTTCTTTCAGCAGTTTTTCATTGTGGCTTAGAATACTAGAAATTTTTTGCTGGAAGTCAGAGAGATCAGGACATCTGTGCAGCTGTAAGAGATAAACAAATGAGCCTGCCCATCACATCTCATGGCTGTATTTATAAAGATGTATTTATAAACAGGACATTTTCATGGCTGCTGTATTTCCCTATCTGTAGATATTTCCAAGGACATATAAACTCTAGGGGACTATAATTAACTTGAACAAAATGTTCCCTGCTGGCTTCTCTCTGTTCTCCAATGACTGCCGAAATGTCTGCTTAGACAAAATCAACCAGACATGGTTAACTAATGGTCCTAGCTTTCTGTTTTACCTTCACGATAAAATAAATAACATACTGCCATTCTGTCATCAACTTAACTTGTGTACATGTGACACAAAACATTTTCTTCATGCTTTTTTAACTAGAAAAGAATCTTTTTCAATCAAGACTGTAGAATTGGTATCAACCAAGTATAATGTATCAACCCACAGAAAGGGAGGTTTTTGTTTTTTGTTTTTTTAAATTTATTTATTTGGCTGTGCTGGGTCTTAATAGCAGCATGTGGGATCTTTTTAGTTGCGGCATTCAAGCTCTTAGTTGTGGCACGCGGGATCTAGTTGCCTGACCAGGGATCAGACCTGGGCCCCCTGCACTGGGAGTTCGGAATCTTAACCGATGGACCACCAGGGAAGTCCCAAGGGCAAGTTTAAAGATAAATCAATGAGTGCTTTTTCAGCTCGTTCCGCATACCCTTCCCTTTGGAAGATGCCTAAAACTGACTTGCTTAGGGAACGGTCACTGGGACGGACACACTGGCTTCTTCCTCTGCACTTTAAGGAATCAAGACAAACCAAACATTTTTGTTCCTTTTCATTATCAACCTTAGCACTGCTGACATTTTGGGCCAGGTACTTCCTCGCTGCGGGAGACTGTCCTGCGCACTGTAGGATGGTTACCAGCATCGCTGGTGTTACCTATCAGATTCCAGTAGCACCACAACCCGCCTCCCCATACACCGGGTGTGATGGCCGAAAACGTCCCCAGTTACTGCTAAATGTCTCGGGGTGGGGAAGCAACCTCCACCCCCCACAACCGCTGCTCTAAGAAGACTGATTGTTTCTTACACTTCTTAACCCCTTCCCACGGTTCATATGTTTTCAGCTTCCCTCTATCTCACTTGGCTTTCCAATTTTCAGTTATTGACTGTCATTATGACTTAATGGCCACCTTTCAACTTTTTACCTTGAAGCTTTAGGAATCGTATGACAAAACAGACTTTAAGGATTGAATCTTGTCTTCAACTGGCAACGAATCCAGCATAATTTACAAATCTAAACAAGTCAGAAGGATGAAGGACAAGGTATTGTAAAGCACCTGGGCACGGGGAAACAAAGGCCTCTTCCTCTGCTCACTGCCCCATCCCCAGACCCTCACAAAGCCTGGCACCATCGTGGGTGTCTACAGACTGGCGTGTGACTACTGCTGATGCCCTTCATGTTTCTTTTCAGTGCAACGGATATTACAGATAAAAGAGTTCTGTGAACGAGAAATTATGATGCTATGCAGAGCAGCACATGCTTTCCAGGTCCAAGCTGTATGACAGCAACAGTGGGCTGACACCATCTCACGCATGTGATCCGAGAGTCCAGGTGCCATGGACAACTTCCTACCAAAAGCAAAAGGGCTCCCTGTCTTTCCATCTCACTCTACACCGATGCTTCTAAAAAATGTGCAATAAAAATGTGCCGAAGGATGGCCTCATCGTGTCATTTTACTCCCGACGCTGCTCCCTGTCCTCTGATCCCTAGCTTGGCAAGATCGCAAAGCATGCATTTCCCTGCTGTGGATTTGGAACCCATCGTCAACACCTGAAAGGGTGAACAACAGACAGAAAAAGACAAAGGAGAAAAGTATGCCCGAGTCAATAAGGATGAATTTGGTAATAACAGCTCTGGGATACTCATCCACCACAGAGGAGCCTTTGAACTTCTGGAATGTTTACAAGGACAGACAGCTTCTGCTATGGCCGGACAGATAAACTTTGCATAGCAGCATCTCACTTGCAAAGGTTCTTATAAAGCACCTCTCACGTACCGGTACTATATTAGGCACGGAAAGAGAGAAAAATTCCCTGAGTGTCTTACAATCCTATCAGGAAATCAAGACTTACAGGTGTCAATCAGGGATCAACATGAACGTGACACACTCGGTGGTACAGACTCAGCATTCAGAGAAGGACACCTTTATGCTCGTAGGCTGAACAGATACACGAGAATTTTATAGCCTATGGATATCATAATATTAAAGTAATCCTTTGGTGAAGCAAATACATAAAATGGGAAAACTAAATTCTCCTACTATAAATCAGGACTGCTCAAACTGAAGGATTCCTGTACTCGCTGAAAAATTCAGAATAAAGAATAAAATTGGACAGGACTTCCCTGGTGGTGCAGTGGTTAAGAATCCGCCTGCCAATGCAGGGGACATGGGTTTGAGCCCTGGTCCAGGAAGATCCCACATGCCGCGGAGCAACTAAGCCCATGCACCACAACTACTGAGCCTGCACTCTAGAGCCCGTGAGCCACAACTGTAGGGCCCTTGTGCCACAACTACTGAAGCCCGTGAGCCTAGAGCCCATGTTCTTCAACAAGAGAAGCCATTGCAATGAAAAGCCTGCACACCACAACGAAGAGTAAACCTGCTCCCCGCAACTAGAGAAAGCCTGCACACAGCAACAAAGACCCAACGCAGCCAATAAGTAAATAAATAAACTTATTTAAAAAAAGAATAAAATTGGACAATGTTCAGAATATAAGTTTAAGGTGAACCCTCTTTTATATTTAAAATTAGGTCTTTGTTTGAAACTTTGAAATATGAGTCTTAGAGCCAAATTCATAGGTGAGACTGCATCCCTGATAATCCACTAGAATCTACTCTTCTGCCCAAGATAGATGCCTCAAACTCACTGAGAAAAAGGGATAACGAGGGACCAGCTTCACCTATGTCTCACAAATCTGGGTGAATAGTTATTAAAGTTATGAACAAGAAAGTCACCATCTTTTTAGACAAGTTTATATTATTTAACATTTAGCCAGGAGAAGGTAGAGCACCACGTTTCTTAAACTGAAATGGTTGTGATTCATTTATAGTAATAAAAGGTCAGTCTACAACATGTAAGTTACATAACTAGGACAACATTTAGAGAATTAGCAATAGGAGCCCTTACAAATAGACCTGTACTGCAAGTCCTCAACTTTACTAAGCAATAAGCGAATTAACAGGAATCAGTAAAAAGGACATTTGGTAGCTAGAAAAAAACAGACCACCAGGTTCCTGTTATTCTGTAAGCCCCCCACCCCATCCCCTGCCCCCACATAAGCAACGCATGATCTTACTTGTTTCATTTTCTCCAGTTCATCTTTGAGAAGGAGGTTTTCCTGTTCCACGATATGAGTCTGTAGTTTAACTTCAGAAAGTTCTTCTTCCAGAGAAGACACTAAAGTGGAAGACTAAGAAAAAAATTAAAAAGTCAAATAATACACATATTCACTTATCCTGGGAAAACATGGTAAGTTCCCAAAAGGCGTCATTAAGAAAACACTAGCACAAATTCAGTTACATACTGTTTTAAGATCATTTGTTCTTATAGTCAGTGGAACTCACTGTAACTATCTTTTAATAGACTTTCCACTAAATGGCATGAACATGATTTCTAGGTTCATTTTTGAACATTTTTTCACTGTAAAGTTACGGTCTTTCTCTGGGGGGAGATGCTTTGAGACCTTGTAAACTGTGTTTATCCTCAAGCTTTTGCTCGTTAATTTCAGGGTCTATCAGTGGATTTTGTCTACAACAATTACTACTCTGGTGTGAAGACTTTCTATCTCCTTCTTTCTACATTTATTAACTGGAATTCTATTGTAAGGAAGAGCTGTTATTTCTCCCCCCTTTATTTACTTATTCAATTTTTTTTTATAACAATATGGACCTATAGATACTTATTTTACTCTGTATTTTATAATTATACCTATTTTACATTATACTTTATTTTGTTGATCAAATTATTCCAACTTTGGCCATTAGGAGCTTCTTCAGTTTGTGCCCTGTCCTTTTGACATGCCCCATCTTTTGGGGGGAACCTTTGGCTTTCTGGCACCATGAGATGTTCCAGGTTCATCTTGAGTTGACCCTGCCCCAGCCTTGGGAGCAATCATTTTTCCTAGAAGCCCTGGTTCCACTTATACAAGAAAAGTGTTTAGAAACCAAGATCTAGGCACTCCATCCATGTACACACATCTACATCTCTGTATTTATCTATCTGTCTATATATTAAGAAATACGGGTTTATACTAATACCTCAAATTCCACTCCAACATCAGAGGGTTCATTTCAGCCTTCCTAGTTTCCCCACTTGCAACTTCCTTCTCCAAAAATGAGAAACTCAGTTCTTATTATCTACATTTACTTATTTGTTCAACGCTAGCGTACATGAAGTAGTTCCAGAATTACTAACACACCCCACCACGAGAACACATTCACTGCCTAGGTTATTATAGCATTTATGCACACTTTTTGTCTTAACTCTACCGTATATGGTCAAGATACTAACTTCTACATTGCTTATTTTCTCCACATTGTAGTTATGTTATCCACTTATAAGACAGTTAGGTTCATTTGTTAGTGTTTCTGTTCTGTTTTAGTCCCCTCCCCCCATCTTTGTTTTTTGGATTGGTTTTAATTGTGTGTTTGAGGGTGTATGTGAGGAGTATGGGAAACACTCCTACGGTTCTAAGCGTCAGAGCTATAGGAGAAGGTTCTCAGAAGTGGCACTGCCTTCCTCATCCCTCAGTCACCCTCCCATTCCTCCCTTCCATCCTTTGCCCACAGGTAACCCTACAGGTAACCGTCTCTTCAGTTATCTGGTTTATCATCTCTGTATTTCTTTGACACACATTTCTGTACTTCTTTTACCCAAACACAGGTGTATTGTCTCCTATCCCCTCCTTTCTTACGTGGACAGGGACATACGATCTTAGATATGCTTTTAAGCTCTTCTTTTTTCACCTAACAGCATGTCCTGGAAATCACTTCATACCAGAGATCTTTCTCATTTGTCCACTGTTTCTTTTTCTTTTCTTTTCTTTTTTAATAGCTGTATAAAACTACTCCATGATGTGGCTGTACCCATCACATTTATCCAATAACTCTCCTATTTATGGGCATCTAGGTTGTTCCCAGTATTCCGCAGTTAGAAACAATACTGCAGTGAATAGCCAGTCTTTTCCATGTGAATTTTCATAGTTTTGGAGGAATATCTTTAGGGTAAATTCCTAGACATCAGACTGATAGAACAAAAGGTAAATGTATATATGTAATTGTTAGGTATTACCAAATTTCCTTCCAGAAATACAATATCTGTTTATATTCTACCAGCAATGTGTGAAAGTGCATGTTTTCCCAAACCCTTGCTAACAGAATATGTTGCTATATTTTTAAATTGTTGCCAATCTCACAAGTGAGAAATGAGATAGTGTTGTTTTATTTGCATTTCTCTAATTCTGAGTAATTCTGAACATTTTTTCATAGGTTTGAGAGACATTTTTGCCTCTTTGTGTGTGTGTGTGTGTGTGTGTGTGTGTGTGTGTGTGTGTGTGTGTGTGTGAATTTTTTGTTCATGTATTTTTTCCCATTTGGCTATCAGATTTTGGTCCTAAGCCCTTTGACTTTTAAGAGTTCTTTACGTAGGAGGGATATTAGCTCCACTCTTTGCAGTATATGATGCAAATATGTTCTCCCAGTTTGTGAGTTTATTTTTGACTTTGCTTATGGTATTTTTTTTGTCATGAAAAAAATTTTAAAATTTAATCAGGTCTTTTTTTGCCTCTAGTTTATGAGTCATAGTTACACACCCTTTCTCTACACCAAGCCTAAAGATGAATTTGCCTATTTTCTACTAGTACTTGTATGTTCTACCTTTTTATATTGAGATTCCTAATCCAGTTGGAGTTTACCCTTATGTATGGTATAAGATATGGATCTAAGTTTATCTATTTCCAAATGTCCCAGTTGTCTAGGCACCACTTATTAAGAAGTCCATCTTTACCCCAGTGATTTGAGAAGCTACCTTTGTTATAAACCAAATTTCTATATGTACTTGGGTCTGAGTCTAGACTCTCTATTCCACTTTTCTATCTATTCATGTGCCAGCGCCACACTGTTTTAATTATTAGGACTTTACGTGTAAGAAATTAAATACAAGCCCTTCTTTGATTCAGTGGGATTTCCTCCAGAAAGGCTGCAGAGGGGCTGTAGACCATACCTGCACTTTACAGTGCTCCAGTTCTTCTTTCAGATTAGACTTTGCTTGCTCCCAGTCCTCACATGTACTGCATCCTGGCTCTTCATCCTTCTGGCTTAGCATTTCTGCCAGACGGTGAGTAAGCTCTTGCAGTTCTTTCTGATTTTGAGAATTCTTTTGGCTAAGCTCTGTATTTTCCAAATCCAAATGTTGGTTTTTGGTTTTTAATTCTGAAATCTAATTAAAATTGAAATAAATTTAAAAACTAGTTACCCTACTTCTGCTACAAAATATATTTAGAGACTAATTGTTTTACCCTCTCTGTGTAGATAAAGTTTTATATATATATATATACACACACACACACACATTTCATAGCAGAACACATACTCATTATTACAAAGTCAGTCTGTTCCGAAGTGTACGAAGAAGTGACAGACACTGTGCAATCCCACTCCACAGGGGTGCCCACGGTTCACAGCTGGGTATGCATCCCTCCAGATGGTTTTCTATGCATATACAAGCCTATATACACATAGTTTTCGTCTTCATTAGAACAAAAATTTGCATTATTTCAGATGTTTGGATAGTCTGCTTTTTCCACTTATAAAATCTCACAGACTCTTCTCTCTCCAAATCAGTGCATTCAGAAACTACCACATGCTTTACTTTTAGTGGCTGTGGAGTATTCCATGTATCAAGACATTCCATACTGCATTTATCCATTCCCACACTGACAGACGTATAGGTTTATTATCATTCTTTAATTATGGAGAAACAAAAAGATCTTTTGGAAGATTCATTTGCGCATGCTAGCTTTCTGTATTTAGGATCTTGTTTTTGGCAGTGGGGCTGCTGGGTTAGAAGGTGCGCAGGCACATCCCTGTTCCGATGGACATCTGCCCCAGATCTTCCTCAGCATTGCCAACTTACAGTCCTGTCCACAACGTGTGAGCATATTCGTTTCCTCACTCCCTTTCTAACACCAGCCAAGACCTATCTTTAATTTTTGCTCATCTGATAGGCAAAAAAAAAAGAAACATTTAATTTGCCCTTCCCTAATTACTAATGAGGCTAAACCATCTTTTTATATGTTTGCTTCTTTTTTTCTGACTTGACCATTCATATCAACTATTCATTTTTCAATTGGGTTTTACAATTTGTTTGTAAGAGTACAAAATGTATTTTGATGTTAACACCTTGTCTATTTCAAGCACTGAAAATACTCTTTTCCCAGGATGTCCTTGTCTTTTCACTATTTCACATAGATTCACAAATGACCTTTCCCCACGCAATTGCATATTGTTGAGATTATACAAATTGGGCATTGAATGGCTCAAGCTATCTAAATAAATCATAATTCTGTGAAAATATACATGGATTAACTAGCATTCTATATCTGTAAAATTCTGTTGTTAACTTTCTGCTTTTAATCGCGGTGAGGAAAGAGGAATGAGCTAACGTGAATCAAAACCACATATGGGGACCTCCCTGGTAGTCCAGGGGGTAAGACTGCACGCTTCCAATGCAGGGGGCCTGGGTTTGATCCCTGGTCGGGGAACTAGATCCTGCATGTTGCAACTAAGCCTGCGTGCAGCAAGGAAGACCTGGCACAGCCTAAACAAACAAACAAACAAACAAACAAACAAACCATCTGCTAGAAAGAGCACAACCGAATCTAACTTAACAAAATAAAAACATGCAGCATAGAGGTAGTATTTCATAGGTTCAGTTTTAGAGGTTATCATCTCCCCACTTCCACCGATTATAAAGCTTGTATTAAGCACCAGAGTCTAGAGATATATATACATTATCATATTCATAAAAAATATAAACCTAGTTTAGAATTAGCATGAGGTGAGTTTCCATTTTGAAACTCAAGATTTACAACCTTACCGTTATTAGCTACGTTTCCAGTAGCATGTGCTATAAATTTCAAATTTAAAAAAAGAAAATTTTAGCATCAGCAAACATTGGGAAATAGTCTCTCTTTACCTGTTTCTTTAAATTTTCAACCATCTTCTGAACTGCAGCTTTTTCCTGTTTTACAGTTTCTACTTTTTGCCTAAAGGGACAATGAAAATATAACTTAAGAGTTAGTTAGGCTTTAAAAGTTGAAGTAAACGAGTTTTAGTCCTTGCAAAAATGCCTTAAGAACATTTAAGTATATATCTTACCACACTTCTTCCTGAGGTCCATTTAATTTCCCTAATTTCAGGTTGGAAACGCTGTCTTCTTCATTTAAAGTAGTAATTTCATTTCTCAAAATAGAATTTTCCTCTTGAAGCTTCTCAGATTCATATCTGAAGTACAGAGATTTTTTAAAAAATAGTTATAACAAGGCAGTCATCTGGCATCTTTGGAAAATACTTTCTAGTAACTTCCAATTAAACACGTATTCCATGCCAGTTAAAAAGAAAAGCCTAGATTAGTAATCTCTTGGTCCTTGGAAATCAAGCTATGACATATTGACTCATTTCTTTTAGAAAGTAAGAGTTTCACTAAAAGACATTAGGGAAGTGTGACTAAAACATTTGAGCACGGAGACAGAGAGGAGGCTCAATGCCCATCCTGGTTGCTGATTTTCTCAGAGGCAAGCATACTGCTTTGAGCAAATAACTTTATTTCCATCTCAATTCCTGCCTGCTCCTAAAGGACAAAAGCCACATTACTAAGCGGTATGAGCTTTAGTTTTAAACCCCAGGGTACCTAGAGGAAGAAAATTCAGTACACAAATGAAAGGGCCATAGCAAAATATGCACACTAATGTTTACTTGGTGATTTCTTTCATCTCATTATGATTTCTAGAACTAAAAATGGTCTGAAGCAAAAAGAGAAAAAAACCACACCCAGAATTATTTTGTTTTTTCATATCATTAAGATATTTCAGGCATGATGTAATATTTTATAAGTTTTTTTTTGAACTAAATTTGTTAGAAGACTCTTGCAATCATATTTTATAAAGTCAAGTGAGCAGTGGTTCAAATTAGTATCATTTTTGTCTTTGTTCTTCAAGCATGTTTATTAGCATCTGATAGCTCCTCAAAAAATTATATGTTCTAAGATAAATTTCCAGTGTTTACAGAATATCAGCATGTACGTCAAGTGATATACGTGAAAAACTATAAGCCACGAAACACAACATTTTTTCTATATTAGTATCGGGAGAGAGTTCTTATCTACCAAGTGAGTTAATGATACACAAAAGGCATTCATTCTCATATAACTTGTTTCATTGAAATGAGGAAAGTAACATTTAGCCAAAAAAAAAACCTATCCATCCAAATAAAGTGCCAGAAAAGAGTTAAAGACTTGACATACATTGATGATGCACATTGTTAAACAACAAACACTCTCCAGGATGAACTTTCACACCCCACATGAACGACATTTATCTCCTATAGAGGAAGGAGTGCCTCCTAGGCAGGGTTATTCTACTGGTTAATATGAAAAAGAAGCAGAAGGAAGTTCTAAAGCTCTCTTCTTGAAGACTAACAGGTTAGTTTCTCTAGGCAGCAAGCAGCGGAAGTTAGATTTGGTGAGGTGCTCTGTGGGATTCCATGAAGTGCAGAAGGTACATACGTTACCTCAAAAGCTCAACCTTTTGCTGCATCTCACTGCACGTGATTTGCACGTCACGCATCATTGCCTTCAGCTCTTCCTCCTTTTCTCCTTGAGAAGGTGCATCTTTTTGCTTAACTAAAGCAGTGACTCTTTCCCTCAACTTCCTAGTCAGCTCCTGCAGCTTTTCCTTCTCCCGTTCTAACTCTGCGATTGTGGCCTGGCGCTGAACATGTTTGTCTTGAAGGCCAAGGAGAGCAGTGTTTTCCTCCAGTATGACTTGGTTCTGTACTCCAGGGTCTTCTCGGGGTGTCCAGAGTGTTCCACGTAGCCAGGCAATTTCATGTGCTTTTCCTTTTTCTAAGAGCTGTGTATTCTCCTGCTCTAGGTACTGGTTTTCCTGATAACGTTCTTCTATAATACGGTGTACATTCATAACCTTTGGTACACGCTCTTCCAGCGTCTGATTTAGTGCAAGGACCTTTTCATCAGGTCCGACTCCCGGGTTCTCTAGATGGGCTTCCCATAAGGAGAAGCAGTCACACTGCAGCACTGCTCTTGCATGCAGCGTCTCAACCTTGCCTTGAAGTCTCAAAACCAGAACATGCAGTTCCTCATTTTCTCTTCTGACCTCATCGTAGCTCTTTTCCAGGCTCAGGAATGTGTCCGTCATTTCTTCAGCTTTCTTTAGCTCCTCCTGTAATCGGAACATTTCCGAAGTGAGTTCTTTGTTATTTTCCAGCGCTTCATTGTAGCGCGTCTCCATCACTCTCAGCTCTTCCTGAAGACACTCGTTTTCTCTACTAGCATCTTCATATAACAATTTATACTTGGGAGAAGCCTCGGGGATTCTTTCAAGCATCTTTAATTTCTTTTTTAGCACAGAAACATCAAAAAGTAGGTCCTGTTTCTTCTCAGAAGCTCGATCACAGTCTGCACGTAAGATCATCAGCTGTTCCTGAAGCTGGCCGATCTGATTCTTTAGGTCCCAGGTTTCAGTCCTGGTCTCCTCACTATTCTCAAGCTCGGAAAAACTCTCTATTGATGCTGCAGACTCCCCTCTTCTGACCTCCTGTCTCTGACCAGAGCTTGTCCCTGTACTTTCCAGATCCCGGACCTCATCGCCTTGCAGGTCACTTAGGACACGCTGCACGATGCCACCTTCTACCTGCTTCATTCTGTTTGGCAGTAAAAATGGCTCTGTTTGTTCCACAGAATTTCCAAAATACCCAGTAGCTGGCTCATCTAAACAAGACATTACGGACTCCGGTTCTAATTTTTGCAGCCTCTGTTGCAACCTAGAAATTTCAGTTGCCATTTTCACATTTTCCTTCACTGCTCGCTCATGAGCTCTTTGCAGGCTTAAGAGGACATCTCCGTTCTCCTCCAACAGCTGCTCTCCTTGCTGGAGCAGGGACATGGCTCCCCTTCCTTCTGCCTCCTCCCCCACCATTGCCTGGCAGCCATTCTGAAGCCTGGCGGGAGGCGAGGTGACCTGCTCCATTTCCTTCATTTTATTCTGGAGCCTGGAGATTTCTGTGGTCATCTCAGCCCTCTCCCGATCTGCTTTCTCACAGATCGCTTTGTGGACGCTCTCCATGGCCAGAAGCTTGGACATCATCTCCTGCCTCTCCTGGTCATGTTCCCTTTCTAGCCTTTCAAGCCTCTGGCTGGCCAGCTGCTCCGAGGGGCCTGCCTGGCACAGGACCTGCTCCTGGTCCTTCAGTTCTCTTTCATGACTGCTCTTCAGCTCAAGTATCTGGTTGGATAGTAGACTTTGCTGACTTTCAGACACAGTTCTTAGATCTTCCAGGTCTTTGAGTAGCTGTTCTCTCTCAACAACCATGCTATTCAGATGTTCCGTGTATGTTTTCTCCAGCATCTCTCTCTCCTGGGTCAGGACCAGAGCAGTCGCTTTCTCTCTCTGGAGAGTCTCTTTAAGCTGCTCCTGGGCTTCTGCACACTCCTGGGCGAGCTCGTCCTTCTCAAACTCCCACTGGGCTCTCTCCTCGTGTTGCTGGTCCAGGAGCTCCTTCAGCTCTCGGTGGTAGCGCCCCTCCAGACTTCTCAGAGCATTTTCGCACCTCTCCGCGACTTTCTGACAATCAGCCTGAAACTGGGCTTCTATCTGAGCGGTTCTTCTATTACACTCAGTTTCCATTTTTTCCCTAAATGTGGTCAACATACAGCATTACTGAAACTGCCATCAACTCCGGAAGCAAACAAAAAACATTTTCCTGTGCACACAAGAAGCAGCCAAGCAAACAATTTAAATATTTTCTAAAAACGGTCTTCACTTATTCCTAAGTGATTCATTTACACTGAGAAGGGATCTCACTTCTGAGAGCCAGTGCTGGCAGCCGTGATTAATTTAAAAGACCTACCTCTCTCTGCATTTAAAAGGAAAATTTAGGAAACAAATTCTTTGGCATACTCCCAGATGTATTTGTTTATGGATTTTTTAGCCAAAAACTTAGACTGATATTTCACATTAAATGTTCAAATGCATATTGGCCTAAACCCTAATTTGGGAAATATACAAAATTCTTTCATTTTTAATTAAGCAGACATTAGTGGATAGTTGTCATAGAAACCACACACATTAACAAACTCGTGTTTTGCTTTTTATTTAATAAAGTAGAACCGAGTTAAAGTATGAAGCACCAAAGCCCTGAAAAGTACGTGAGATTCCCCATGAGGAAAGTAAGCACAAGATGATGTTTCATAACTCTGGAAGGAAATGTAACTTTGCCCAGAATCTAGCTTATAAATGGCCTTTCTCAGAAAACAACAGGACTGAACTAGAAAGAAATCACATTTGTGATAATCTTATCCTCATCTGGAACTTTAAAAGGTACACGCCTGATCCAAAAAATACTTTCCTCTTTAAAAAAAAAAGTTTCAATACCCCGAGGTAGGCTTATATCTAGACAATGGCAAAACAAGTTGAAAAACTAAAAAAGAATCTAGTCAATCCGTGGGCTATTTTGTCTGCTGATTTTTCGAAGTCTCCCTAGTTGACGGGGACTTCTGATGCCCCTGAGGAATGGTGCCCCAGGTGCCTCCAGTTTCCCCCACTTTCTTACCTTCCCTTGTGTAGTTCCCTTTGGTGTTTTTCCAAGAGCTCTTTTTGCAACTCCTCTTTCTCAAGAGTGTGCTTCTCCACCAGGCTTTGCAGCTGCTCCTGGTGACCTTGCTCTAGTTCCTGAGTCAAGGTCCTCACCCTCTCTTCCGTCCAGGCGCCACCCTGGACGAGCTTTTCCCTCTCCCCGTGAAAGCTCTCCTCCGCCCGCGCCAGCCTAGCCCTGAGCTCCGTCTCATGCTCCAGCCTCAGCGCCTCCTGCAGGCGAGCCTTCTCCTCATCCCACTTCATCTGCAGTTGTGTTTTCTCCTCCTCATGTGTGCAGACAGCCGCGTGTTGCGCCTCCTTGAGGGCCACTGTCTGGCCCTGAAGTTCTGCAATTTCATTTTTAAGGTCACTTATTTGTGCTTCCAGGATGTGCACTCCAGTCTCATGCTTCTGCTTCATGCTCTCCTGCTGCTTCTCACAGGCCGCCTTGCTCTCCTCTAGCTGCTTCTCACACTGACGTACCTAAAGCCAGAAAGTGAAAGCCACCACAGTGTTACTCAGCTCCAGGCCATGGACAGACATTACTTGTTTCCTCCAAGACACTCCTCAGTTTTCTCATTTTAGTTTTTAAGTAACAATTCAAAACCGCATTAAATAAGATATTTTTAAGTCGGGCGTGGTTTGATTGCCTTTTTAACTTGGTTGAATTTTATGAGTTTCTGAACGACTCTATTAAAACTGACGAGACCCTCACGGAGATATCATTTGTCTTCACAGGCATCCTCTCCAACTGCAAACTTAGGGTCTTAACATACTTAATTAAAGTATTTATTTAACACCTGTCAGGTACTCCGCAGGCCTCGTGGGGACACAAAGTGGGGTGAGACGTAGCCCCCGTCATTAAGGAAAAGCCATTCTAGACGTGGTTATGACAAACACAAAAGAGCACACTACGAGTCAGAATAAAACATATGAAAGGTACAGGAAAAACAGCTACACTGTAACCTGGGGATTCAAAGGAGGGAAAAGTCACATTTGGTTGGGAGAATTCAGAAATGTAAGAGGTAGCCTTTGATACAAACTCTGGAGGTTAAGTAGACTTTCTGGAGGTAGTAAGAAAAACTAACACGGCGCATAATAGCAGGAGCGAAAGAGGACAGCTGGATGAAGAGCAGCCAACTACCTGGTTTGGGTGGAGGGGACGGTAACTCAAAGGAATGGCTACAGAGAAGACTGGAAATATAACCTAAAGCAACACGGCAAAGCGTTTTGAAGGCCAAGATTCAGAACTTGTACTAATTTAGGAGGCAATGCTATATCAGAGGGCTCTTTTGGTTTTATTAAGATGTTTTCTGACGAGCTGGAAAT
This sequence comes from Hippopotamus amphibius kiboko, assembly GCF_030028045.1. Lineage (NCBI taxonomy): Eukaryota > Metazoa > Chordata > Mammalia > Artiodactyla > Hippopotamidae > Hippopotamus > Hippopotamus amphibius. Next base: position 228,514,793 of record NC_080187.1, read on the forward strand.
AATGGAATGGTCTGCAAGTTCCATGCTTGCTAGGACTGAAGATGTTACATTGTTAAGAAACTCTCTCCTATGAGGAAAAGGCCTCACCCTTGGCCTGTGAAACCCTCCTGAGGCAGTGAGTTCCTGGTAGCCACCAGGGCACAGAGGCAAGGTATACAAAGTGCTGCTTTGTGAGAAAAAAGAATTGAGAATGTCCCACATGCAAAAGCTTGTCAGAGCTCAAAGAAATCGGAGAATAGCATGGATAAGAAGTCTTACTTTATCTTCAAGCTCCAGTCTCAGGCGACACAATTCCCTGTGATGTTGTTCTTTCATCTGTTCGATGACCAGCTCCGCCTCGATGCTCATATTGGATGGATTGCACTCTTCAGGCCCAAGCCCTGAAAACACATGGGACCTGTTGACCCTGCAGCAGGTTCTTTTAATAACACAACTGGCATCTGAGGAAGGCCATCCAGTTTCATTAAGGAATAATTTTTGGCTTAAATTGCTACAGATGAAACCTACTAGGAAACAACAGATGAAGAAGTCTCCTGTTTCCAAGCATTAGGGAAAACAAGAAAAAATGAAGGCGAGCGGATTCGTTCACATACAGGCAGTGTATCAAACCTTAAAAGAATCCAACAGAATAGCAGGGGGGAGGAGATGTGGAAATTGTTGCTGAAAGGTGACCTCCTCCCAGTGAAAATGCTGCAGAATGAGGCAGTTCGGTCAACCCAACCAGCCTTCTTTCCATGCAACAGCTACTGGGTGACAAGTCAGCAGAGGGGCAGTGTGGCAGGAGAATGACCGGCCAGCCTACCTGCTACACTTTGAGGTGTTAACTTCATGGGTCAAGATATCCCACCCACCACTCAACGTTACAGAAGATTTAGTGTTGTAATGTTAGTTTCCCGGAGCGCAGATGGTGCCTTGTCTGAAATTATCAGTCAAAATCTTTAAAGAATAGGGCACGGGTTAGGAACCTGGATATCGGCGGATTGGGTAGGAATTCTCAGCTCGTGCATGTGAGCTCACTCGTGCCATTGCTCAAGATGATGACCGAGAAGGACACTGAAACGTGAAGCATGAGCTGGGGGCTGAGCTGGTACACAGACCAAAGTTTTACATCTAATACTATGCAGAGATCTCTTCAGGCAGGGGGCTCAGAAAAGCTTTTCACGCGGAGGTACACAGGCAGACGCAAGGAAGAGTGTAAGTCTAGCATCTGCAATTGACAGTCTTGCTTTGGGCTGTCTCTTCATCTCTCGTGGCATATCCCCAACCGGGAAGTGGTACCTGGGATGTAAACCACCCCAAGACGGCACAGCCTCACATACCCACGAGGAGAACTCCCAGCCTTGGGCATCAATGGAGATGCCCAGAAAAGCTTCTGAGATACATCGTATCAGTTGGGCTCCATCCTTATACCACAGTAAAGCTACAGGGTACAGACTGAGAAGCAGAGGGAAAGTGTTCAAGCCTCTTCCTGCCCCCTCCCCAGTCCCTCATTTATCCTAGAGTAAATAGGTAAGGAGAAGAATAAACAACGCTTGTGAGACACTGCACTCCTGTTCCAAGCAGCAGTGAGGAAAATTACTTACAATGAAGAATTCGTTATAAAGCCTTTCTCAAACTCACACTCCACACACTAGAGGAAAGGAGCAGGAGGCCGGGAGGGAGGAAGGAGCTGACCGTGAGTGTGGGTTCCCAGACGCCTCTGCCTTCCAGCCTCACTATGCAAAATCCTCCCCAGAGGCACAGGCAACCAAGGGTTATTTATTTTATTTGTCGTTTTGCAGACATTTAGCACAGCCAGCATGAGGAAATCAGATTCTGTGGTTTCTGTCTGGCTCCACTCTCCAAAACATTGTCACACCAGTTAGGCACTCCTTTAGAAAGGGAGGATTCAGCAAGAACCCGGTGACTGAATTCTAACACTCCCAAGGCCTGGATTCTCAGGCTTGCGGCCACTTTTTGTTTTTGTTTTTTTAAACGAAGCAAATATCCTTGTGGTTTGATTTTTCCATTTCTTTGTTGATGCATATCAAAATCAGATGGAAATAGTCTCATGAAGACTTCAAGGACAAATGAAAAAAGCAGACCACAAGTGAAACAGCTCAAGAACATAGCACTGCCAGTCTTTTTTTTTTGGGAGGGGTGGGGCGGGGGGGGGGTTTGCTAACAGTTTGCAATTTTACATTCAACCATGGTTTTAAAAACAAAAGTCAAAGGCAGAGACTCTGAAAAGATGGTGTCTGAATGGCTTACCCTGGTCAGGCTCGATGCAGCCTCTGTTAACATCAAGTTCCTCTGACAGTGAGTTCTTCAAGGGAAGTCTGAACACTCTGCCTTGCGTACGATATTCTTCCAGTTCAGACTGGAGTTCATCTACCTGGTCTTGTAAGAGCTGGAGTTTAAAAACCAGTACAAGCCTTAAATGTGACGTCAAGAACAAAAGAAAAAATCAACTGTACCCCATCAAAATTAAAAATTTTGTGCTTCAAAGGATACCAGCAAGAAAGAAAAAAAGACAGCCCACAGAACGGGAGAGAACTTTCTGTAAATTATATGTCTGATAAGGGGCTTGTATGTAGACTACATAAAGAACCATTACAATTCAATAAAAAAAGGCAAGACATTTAAATAATCCAGCAAAGGATCTGAAGAGACATTTCTCCAAAGAAGGTATGCCAACAAGCACACGACAAGATACCCAGTGTTATTAGCCATCAGGGAAATGCATCTCAAACCCACAATGAGATACCACTTAATACCTGCTAGGATGGCAAAAATAAAAAGGACATACAATAACAACATCGGCAAGGATGTGGAGAGGTCGGAACTCTCACGCTGGTGGGAATGTAAAAGGGTGCAAACATCTTGGAAAAAATCTGGCAGTTCCTCCAGAGGTTAAACACACAGTGATCATGTGACCCAGCAATTCCACTCCTGGGTGCACACCCGAGAGACATGAACACGTACGCCCACACAGAAACTCGCACACAACTGTTCACAGCGCTATCCGTAATGTTCACGATAACCCAATGTCTGTCAACTGATGAATGGATAAATAAAATGGGGTATACCCTTATAACGGAATATCATTTGGCAATGGAAAGAAATGGAGTACTGACACATGCTACCACGTGGATGAACCTGGAGAACGCTGTTCTAAATAAAGGAAGCCAGTCACAAGAATGACATATTGTATAACTCCACCTACAGGAAATGTAGAGAATGTGCAAAACCAGAGAGGGCAAGTAGATTACTAGTTGCGTAGGGCTGGGGGTCGTGGGAGCGATTACAGCTGGGTGGACTGGGAGTTCCTGGCTGGGGATGAAAATGTTCCAAAATTTATTATGCTGATGGCTGCACAATTCTGTGAATATACTAGAAGAGACTGAATTGTGTGGTTATGAAAAGCTGTTAAAAGAATGAATACGTGGACGAATTCGGGGAATTTTGGGAGGTAGAGCTGACAGATTTTACTGATGAGATAAAAGAATAAGAGAAAACACCTCTACTCGATTAGAGCCAAGAGCCAAAATTTATTTACAAGTGCGGCATAAATGTTTCATTTCTTTTCTCAAAGCGTGTGTGTGTATCTCCTGAGACAGCAGGCTGTGAACAACCTCATAAAGAGGTGACTGTTTTCTTCATTTCTGCCCAAGGATGATGCCCGAGTTCTAAAGCAGTTAGAACTCAGTTATGCTTACCTTGTTAAAATAAGCAAGTGTTTGTGGTTTAAGAAAAAAAAAATCCCAAATTCCCGAGCTTAGGGTAGTCACTTTTTTAAGAAATCAAAGGTTCGTATTATTTATAAGGGTGTTATTGTGTCCTCTGGCAGGATTTGTAACGACGTACTACTTAAAGACTTGAGTGGTTTCTGCTCCGTTTGCATTTTGTAAATAATATAAGGACTGTATTCAGGGAAAAACCCCCACAGAATAAAGGCAAATTATATCAGATCAGTCCCACATTGATCACCCAGGAAAGGATAGTTCTGGAATAAGCACATCAACATGACCACGTTTTCCTTCTCTTAGAATGAAACTTGATTTTCCTGTAATTACTAGCAATTTTGGACACAGATAAAGCAGACCAATGCAGTTTGCACGATTCTCTCATATTTCAGGATACTAAATAATAGCAGTAATTGCTAGCGCTTAGGTTAAGGGTTTTCCGTGTCTCAGGCTCTGTTCTAAGCACTTTACATGTGTTTACTCACTGATTCTCCACAACAGCCCTATTCAGTGGGTGCCCTTATTTTTGCATCTTATAGGTGAGGAATTGAAACACCCAGAGATGCAGGGACGTGCTCATGGCCACACAGCTAGTAAATGGTGAAGCAGCATTTGAGCCCAGGCTCTCCTCCACTTACTAAGTTCTCTTCAGTCACTCACCCTGCACCGCTGCTCACACTCATTTCTCATCTGTGTCAGCCTTTCCTCTTGCAAAAAGAATTCAGCACTGCTGGGGTCAAGGTCACCAAACTAGAAAATGAAAAGGGCAAAGTTGTCATTTTTCCCAAGTGTCCTTCTTTGACCTATAACATACCAAAGGCCCCGTTTCTGGTATTCACCCAATCTCTAGAGTATGAAAGGAATGTGACATTTAAGCTGAAACGCCATCAGCTAGCTGATGGGGAGAACATTCTAGAGTGATGTGTTCAACCAAAGCAGAGATTGTTCCTTTGGTCCATGTCATGTTTCCCTCATATCAATTAGATCCCTGCAAAAATGACAGCTGCCTTTAGTCACGTAAATAATCCTGTAATAGAAATCTTGTTGGTGGCATTGCTTCTGCTCTTTTGAGTAAAGTACACTTTGGGGCTACCTATCAGGAAATCCGATTTAAACAGATTTACCTTTTCTGCCAAAACATTTTCCAAATTTCGCTGAAGTTTGTTTGTCAGATTCTCGTATTCTGCCAGCTTCTCTGCATTTTCCAGAAGCTCATTTTCTAGACGACTGTTTTCCTGAAGAAATTTGGGGAAATTAAGTGGGCACAGATTAAAAAACAAACTGTTGTACCATTTAATATCATGCAGGAATCAATCTCTAGATTGAAAAAATGTGTTCATCTTGAAAGTTTCAGTACATTAGAGCAGAAAAAGTAAATATTTTTTTGATGGTATTATTGCATTATTTTAGAAAAAGAAAATATTTACAAACCGATGTTTCTCCCATAGCCCCAAAGCATGCCTCCTCTTTTTCTTCATGGTTCTAGAGAACCATGCAGTCCAAGAGTGGCCACTGGCAGTCACAGCAACTGCTGAACACTTGAAATGTATACAGTACAAACGGGTACAAACTGAGATGTGCTGGGAATATAGAATATTCACCAGATTTTGAAGAGTTAGAACAAAAATATGAAAAAAATCAATAAGAATTTTTGTATATTAATTACAAGTCAAAATGATGTTTTGGAGACAGATTAAATAAAATGATTTAAAATTAAATTCAGCTGTTTCTCTTTACCTTTTAATGTGGCTGTTTGAAAATTTGAAATTACATATATGGTTTGCATTATATTTCTATTTGACAACACTGCAAGAGAAAATTTGACATGGAAAAATCAACAAATTGTCAAAGGAAAGACTGATTGCAGAATACGTTGTTCATCTGACAGCAAAAGAGAACTCAGAGAAACTAAAAAAGGAGCTCTAACAATTTTCATTTAATGACGATATAGACAAAGTTTATATTTAATTTACAATTTTATTTTGGTTTAAAGGTGTAAAAGCTACATAGACAGGGTTTTCATAACTTGTATGTTTAAAGTATTATATTAAAATAACATATCAACCAAAGTCCACAAAACGTGGAGTTTTTCTGTACATATAAAATGCTTGTTAGATTTCCACCCACATTTGTTAAAAAAATAAAACCACACAGATGTGCCAACTGACATATTTTCTATTCCAGCGCTGCAGGCTGACTGCAAGAACATTATTTTCAAAGTATATTTTGCCTAAAGAATATACAGCCAATATATTTTAAATACATTCTTGTTCACACCCTCACACAGTAACATGAAGGGAAAAAGAACGTGCTTTCAAGTGTTTTAAAAAAAATACGACCTTCCCCCAAATGACAACTCTACAGCTCTACTCTGTCAAAGCACGTCTGAAGTCAGATGTTCAAACAATCAGGAGCCGTCTGTGTGCATCGGCCTATGCTGGGTGCTCTGGGAACGGACACAGCAGCTCTGCTGCCGACCACAGGGGACATGCAGGCGAGGCGTGGCAGGGAGACAGACGTGGATACAATTATCTACAAGGTGACAGGAAATATGCCATCTTCTGGCAAGAAAAAAGTAAATGTAATGGGAACAAAAAAGTAATTGGGACTGCAGAGTGGGAGAACGCAGCGAAGGAGCCTAAAGTCTTCCTGAGAAGCTGAGACCGCTGACGGCGGGCACGGGGGTGGGGGGCATGGCCCTGGCATTGCTGGCAGGACCCGAGTGACAGGTATGAAGATGACCCTCCTTTTCAGGGCCCTTCACTGCTGTCACGTGGCACTTTTATAAAGGACATAGTATGATTTTAAGTGTTCTTTAGTAAGATAACTCTTGGCCATATGGAGGGAGGCTGGGTAGATGGAAGAAAGGATGCACATGTATCAGCTGAGAAATTGTGATGAATTCTGAACCTGTGCGAAGGCTGCAGAAATGCAGAGATGGGATAAATCTGAGAAGCATTTCAGAGCATCGACGGGACTCAGACACTGATAATCAAGGAAGACCGGGGACTTGCGCTTCTGCGACTTAACAGCACGGGGTGGTGACGTGGGGTGGGGAGAAAAACTCCAGAGAGGAAGCAGCTGGATGGTTAGGGAGTGAGAATTAGCTCAGTTTTTGATGTGTGGAGTTTCAGGAACCTTTTATAACCTCAACAATACTGAATATTCCATAGGTACTTATTACCTTCTAGATACTGTATATGTAGCAACTCATTTTACAATGGTGTCTCTTTTGTACATTAGGAAACAGGTTTGAGTAACTTGATCAAGACTTTCTGTGAGTCGTGGTATCCAGATTGGAACCAGGCAGTCTTGAGACCAGAGCCCCCCCCCGCCCTTATCTCTAGATGACACTGTACCATATTATCTGGTACCACAGTATCAGAGTCCAATAAAAAGAAGGATCACGTCCTCCACTGAGGCACAGGGAAGGAGGGGACGATGTATAAGGGAAAAGGTACTTCTGGAAGCAGAGAAACAAAACCGGTGGCCTCTGCGTGGCAGGAAATGAAGCCATCCGCTAGGAAAGAGGAAGGGGAAGGGCAGGGAAGGGACAGAGCATCCACCAGGTGCAGAACAGCCCTGAGGACCCAGCGCAGCTGCAGGGGGTCAGAACAGGCTACGCTGTTGGCAAAGCAGAAGGCTGCACACCCCTGAAATCTCGATCCCAGTGGGAGCTCTACTACGTCCAGGTCATGACGCAGCTGGCCAGACCTACGCGCTCTGCGCAGACCTGTCTTCTTACAGAGCTGTGGTTTTCCACGCGGTATTTCCAGCAGGGACACAGACCACACAACCAACAGGATAGCTACCTTCACAGAGAGGGCAAGGCGGTCCCGCAGGTAACTCTCCTCGGCTTTTGCCTTTTCCATTTCCTGCTCGAGCTCCAGACGCTGCTTGGCCACCTGCTGCAGGATCTGCTCTCTCTCCTTTCGCAACTCGTTCTTTAGGGCTGCGACCCGCTCCTTGTACTCTTCCTCCAGCTTCCTGGGGGGAGGAAAGACAGACAGGCTGCCGTCAGATCCCTCAGAGGTCCTCACCTGGGTCCAGCGAGTCACAGAGCAGGGAGCTCCTGGAGCAAGTGTCTGGTGAGTCCTGCTCTCCCTGAGGCTTGGCCACACCTAGGTCACCCCAGCCAAGTGTGGCCAAGCAGGCGGGCAGGCTGCGCCCCCGGCCCTGGCCTGCCCAGCCCAGGCGCACCTGAGGTTGTGCTCGTTCTGCCGCTCTATGGCCGCGTGATGGTCGTCCACCTCCGAGGCCATGAGAGACTTGAGCTTCTCGGCTTTGTCCAGATCTGACCGCAGCTTCTCTTTTTCTCTGACCACTTGATCAACTCGCTCCCTAGAATCAGAAAGAAACCAAGCGTGAGGGAAACCGTTGCTGAGCAGCAAGTAGACCCAAAAAAGCTCTCATCTGGCTTGCTTCAATACAAAAACAAAACCAAGACAACCAAAGCCCTTCCAAAACACAGAGAGAGTCCAACGCCCTCTTCCAGAGCCTACGTGCAGATCGAAGCTCGACCTCATTTTCACAGAGGTGAGACGCTAGATTAGCCACGTCTGCGCACAGAACGGAAGCACGTGTGCCACAGGCATCGTAATGACTCGCTCAGCAAGCAGGAGAGGGAACAGAGCAGGTGAACCTTCTGCTCAACTCACAGCAGATGCCGGATCTCAGCCTTAAAGCTGGCCAGAGCTGCCTGGTGAATGCTGTTCTTGGTAACCAAAAGTTCGTTTTCAAGAGCCAGTGTCAATTCTGTCAAGTTCACATGTCCATCCAGGCTGAAATCCAAGGCCTAGAAATCAGAACAAGTTCAAGGCAATCACAAGTTCTGTCCTCTGAAAGCAGAAAATGTGAAGGTTATACAAACTCGGAGAACTGCATGTCCAGTCTGCAAGCTGGATGTTCACATTTCTTTAGTGATTGCTTAGGATCCATAGTCAACCCACAGCCTAACTAAGCTCTAAGGAAAACGTAACACGATTATTTGCGTGTTTTTTAAAAAAATGCTGTCTGGCACTGTAAATAAACACAACGGTAAAACTCTAATCTTTACCAACCAGAGATCAGTTAAGAAATTTCTTATCCATAATTTAGGGGTTAAAAACATGGAAAGAAGTTAGCAACACTCCTGGTTAAAGTGAGTAAGAAAAGTTACCTCTTATATCTGAGATCTTGTGATTAGAAGAATCATTAACAAGAAATCAAATCAAATCACAGTCCAAAAGAAAAAAACAAAACAAAACAAAACAACTGGAATTTTTCAACCCTGCCCCAATTTGTCATTTTTCTATCTAGCTGCCACACCTTCAGGATCTCCTGGCTGTTCTCAATGCCCTCTTCCTGCCAGGTGTCAAGTATTCTCTCCACCGATGCACAGCCCATCCCGTCATCCAGGCAGGAGAAGACCCGGAAGTCAACGGTGCTCATCACCGCAGAGGGGGCTGTGGTCCGTCGTCCACTCTCATCGAAAGACTGGAAGAAGAGAGAGACTTGAGCAAGCTCAGGCATTACAATATGATGTCTGACAAGACCAAAACTGGTCAGCCCTGACCACAAGGAACAGAGGCATGTTCCTCTAATTTATACTGCTAGGATAAAAAGTCACGTAGCCCCTTGGATCTCCTTTTCCCAAGGCAGTCAAGAATGCAAAGCTTATCAACAGTGACCTGGCAGAGTCCCTTCATATAGATGAGATGTGTCTCTACTTAACACCAGGTTTCTTCTGACCCACAGCTCACATTAAGGGGCATAATTTGTGGTCTTCCTACTGTAATTTATGGTCACTTCTCAAACCCAACTTTTCCTTCCCCAATGGTTTAGTCTTTTTTTTACTACTTTTCCTTTCCTTCTCTTTCTCCTCAGTATTTTTCTACAGACAGAAGATTAATTCATTAGAAATTATTCAAATGGATTTTATAACTTCTACTCACAAAGAAACCAGTTCCTATTTATTTCTTACCTGCATGGAGAGGTGCCTTTTCAATTGTCTATATGGGGTAGATGCTGACGGTGTAAGGGATTTTCCATTTTTGAACAAGCCATAGAAAAAATCTTCTACACTCATCGTACCATCAGGATCAAGATTATGGAAGACTTCTTCAAGCATCTAAAAAAGGGTAACCACATATTTTAACTATTTCACTCAAAAAAAAAAGAAAGAAACCCACACGGCCCAAAGTACACTTCCGGCCAATAGAAACTGGTACCATTCTAGATCCCAGGACTCCAGAAATATAACACGTCCCTTTATTCTCACTTCATTGAATTTATTTTCCTTTCTAGAAATATGTCCTTCCCCCTCACATAGGCTAAATAAAATTCATTTTCAACACCTTATAATTTTATGCAATTTAGCAGTGAACTGTTTTCTCTTTTGCTCTCCCTCTTAGGTCATCTTTAATGTTACTACACATTATTCTTGCGCATTAAAGAACGACTTAAAAATATAAAGATATAGCTTCCCAGTGCTGTAACAACAGAAAACAGTTAGACATTTATTAAACCATTATATGATGGTGACTCCACATGATATTCTGCCTATACTGAATTTTGGAAATTGCTATGTTAGCACCGCAGAACTGGGTCTGGGACAGACTGTGATGATCTAAGAGTCTGGGTCTGAAACCCATGACTTGGGATTTAGGACATGACTTGGAACAACACTGCATGCTTGGGGTTTTTATTTCTTTTAATGCTTTAGCACAGGAGAGGTGAGGATTGGACAGGAAGGATTTCATGTGAGTACAACAGAAGGGTTCTAAGAGATGTAAAGAGAAAGGAATTTTGCCTGACTGCTTCACACCCTGTGACAGGATCAAGCAGTCCTCACCGTACACAGTCCCTTCCAGAGGCTTGCTCAGGAGACGGGTTGTTCCCTAGCTTCACAGAGGAACGCAAAAGGGAGTGAAGCAGCATGATCCACGGACACCACAAAAGAGGGAAGGCAAAGACCTCCATCCTCATAGTCAGCGTCCTCTTTATTTGGGGGGGGGGGGGCTACAATTTTTCTATAGGACATGCCCCCGATGTACAAAACAGAAATTGCCTGAGGATCTTGTTAAAATGCAGACTCTGATACAGTTAAATCTGGGGGTGGGGCCTAAGAGTCTGCATTTCTAACATGGATACGCCCAGTTTGTTGAGTAGCAACGAACAGAATAAGCAACGAACTACTCTTGTTGCATCAGGGCCTGCAATCGGGTCCATTCTAACCAACACCTCTTCGAAAGAAATCCTCACATTTTCAACATTCATTTCATAAGTCTGGACTATTGCTAGGACTCCTGTCATCTCATAATTGTTGATTTCATCCTTCATCTAAGTGCTTGAGGCATTTCTTTTATCGTGAATGCTTTTTTCCCAATTCATGTCCAATAGGAAACATCTTTCTCTATTCTTGTTTTTATACCACTTTCTCTGGAGAGGACTCAAACAAGAAAACCTTTCTAAAGAGTGGAACTCTTTGGAAGAAGCAACAGTTCTTAATAGAGAATCATGTGATGAAACAGATGGAAAGGTATTTTGGGCAAAATTCTGAGGTTGCCAAGCTCCCTTAGCTTCTCTGTCTTATTCTTATCAACCAAAAGAACACTTTCTCAGAGGACTAGGCTTTCAGGACTATCAAGCCAGAAGTCGCAGTAAAATCCAAGTGTGCTGACTGAAGTTAACCAGCATATTTTGGCTCTAACCTTAGCTCCACACGGGTTGTCCCTGTGACCTTGGCCAAATCCACGCACAGCTTCCTGACTGCCTAAACACCCGTCACCTGATCCTCTCCAAGTGGTGGAGCAAGTGAGCTGCTGTTTATTGTATGTGGGGGAGGGGCAAGTGGTGAAGAAAAGGATGTGGATTCAGAGGAGGGCAGGTGGGCAGGGCTGGGCTGGAAAGCATGCACGTCAATGGGCAACTGGGCCCCCCCTGCAGCCGGTGCAGGAGCCGAATCTAGAACCCCGAGGGCATTCTTACTCCCCATGACCAGCCAGGTCTTTGGATGGTTGATTTCCCACACTGTAAGTGGGAAGATAATGCACTAGAATAGGCACCACAAACCCAAATACCCAGAGGCGCCAGGAAGGTGATGGGGATGAATGAGGCAGGATGGTCTTGAGGCATTAGAGAACAGGGCCTTCTAAAGCAGTGGCCAGAGCCCACGAGTGCATGCCCTGTCCACAGGGGCTAGCTGCTTCTCACTGCCAGCAAAATGGGGCCAAATCTGAGTTTTAGGAAAATCTTCTGATTTTAAAAAGTAGAGCAAAAAGTTCAATTTTTAAACACGGGGTAGGCCACATAGCTTGGGTCATAGTTGGGCATCTAGGGTGATAATGGCCTGACAGTTGTCCTTGCTTCTGGAAAGCAGGGTGCTCGTTTTAGCCATGAGACAGTGAATCTAGTTTCCCTTCATAATGATGGCAACAGGCAAAAGTGACCTCTTTCTTTATAAGATGAGGGGTGACTAAAAGTAAAATTGCTTTCAGTTGTAAAATTCTAGGATTCCAAATTGTACGATGATGAGATCATCTTGAACTTTCAGCTCCGCTGTGGTCTAGAGCTAGTAATACAAAGTACTATAGTAGTTCATGATTTTGGCAGGGGGGAGAACACCAAGTAAAAGCTGTATTCAATTAGCAATCCTCCACGCATCCTCACATCAGAGAAAAATAAATGGGCTGCTTCTTTTCCTGGGTTCTGGAAACTCCACCACAGAAGAAAACCCAACTCCCCACAAATGGCTACAGTTTATTCCAAGATTTGTTCTTAGATAAATAATCCAAGTTTGTGCAATATTTCTTGGCAAAAACAACCCAAGGTCTGCAAACGGCACTGGTTTATAATCTAGGAGGAGGAATTCAATTTTATGACTCAACAGCCCCCACTCAAAAATAAAGGACCACTGAGCCGTGAAACACAGGGGGGTGCCGTGGTCATACACAAGGGAGAAGGGGGAAGGAACTTTTCTGCAAGCTACACTACTTAGAAGCTTTGGATAATAAATCTCTTTCTGCTTTAGGAAAATAATACCACTTATTCTCTGAGCAAGCAGATAACATGGTTTCAAATATCATTGTAATCAAAGTTTCCCAAAGCTTCCACTGCAGCGCTCACCTCCAAGTCCCTCCAATCCTTATTTTCAGAAAGACGTATCTTGGAATTAATTACATTCTTATGTTTCAAGGCTGTCCATGCACCCAGTCCTGCCACCCCTCTTAATTTTTTAGAAAACGTAAAACTTAGAACTTTACCAAGCAAGAGTCTTCTGGGGGCTCCTTCAGGACTCTTCTGTTGTGATTTTCCAAACCACCAACCTACCCTTTTCCATTTCCTCATGACCAGATTATGGTCACGGCTCCTGCCTGGTCTCCTAATCTAAGGCTCTCTTTACATCAGTATGCCCCACAGAAGACGTCCAGACCACGCTCAGCAAGGAAGCTTCTCCTCCGTCTTACTCAATCTGTTGAAGAACCCAGGTGTGATACTGAGATCTCTCTAAAGAACTAAACTCAGCAGCCTGGCCCTCCAAATACTCCCCCAACTCAAATCTCCTGAACTCCTTGCTCCGCCTTTCCTCCACACCTGCCCCACCTTTTGCTCTGTGAATGCCACACCTGCAAACAGGCTGACATCAGGCCCCACTGAGCTGGTGTCTGACAGTAACGTGAGGTGACGTGCTTCGCACAGCGAGGGGCATGCGGTATGGGCTCCGTAAGTGTCAGCCACTGTCAGTTTTCCTTCTCCACGGCACAACGTGAGCCCCTCGGGGACAGAAACTTCATGGCTGACGTCCCAGGACAAAAAGAGAATGGGGTCTCCATGACATGCTGCAGGAAACCAAAATGTGGCTGTTCCTAGCCTGTGGCCAGTTTAGCGTCTGTCAGGATTACTGTTCTTGAATAAAAATACAAGGCAAGGTTTACCTCTCCACCGACATGCTGCAAACCATACTGCTCGCAGATGGAGACCAGCTTCTTTCGGTTTAGGTGACCATGGCGGGTGATGCCCAGATCGTCGCAAACCTCCTGCAGTTTCTCTTCTATCCAGTCTCGGGGAGGGGAAGACCCGCTCTGTGAGGCATTCAAATCATCCGGGTTCCAAAATCTTAGCTGGCCTAAAATAAAAGTATATATTGTGTTGTCGCTAAAGGAATTAAAGAGAAAGAGCCTATTCTCAAAAAAATGTGCTTCCTGAAAACAAATGCTACTAGAAAGAGACTACAAATGTTGATTTGATATTGACTTGATTTTGAAGTTGAAATGGTACCACTGGTTCTTAGGCTGCAACTAGGACCAACAGGCACTTTTTTGTTCACTGGCAGTCATACCCATGTAAGAAATACCTCCTGTGCAGTCATGCCAAGCTTCTAGGCTTGATTTATTTCAAAGGAAAATGTGCACAGGCTTAGGTTTTGGTGTGATGAGAAGAAAAGGCGGGTGGAGAGCCATTCTAAAGAGCTTTGTAATGCAGATGTAGAGAACATATAATGCAGGTGTAGAGAAGGGACATGAGGACATGGGGTGAGGGGTGAATGGAAAGCTGGGACGAAGTGAGAGAGCAGCACTGACATATATACACTACCAAATGTAAAACAGGTAGCTAGTGGGAAGTTGCTGCATACCACAGGGAGATCAACTCAATGATGGGTGATGCCTTAGAGGGCTGGGACAGGGAGGGTGGGAGGGAGTCAAGGGAGAGAGGGGCTATGGGGACACATGTATAAATACAGCTGATTCACTTTGTTGTAGAGCAGAAACTGGCACAACAGTGTAAAGCAGTTACACTCCAATAAAGAGCTTAAAAATAAATAAACAAATAAATAAATAATAAAGAGCTTTATACACCCTACCTCAACTATAGTTACCAGACTTTACTATCTCTACTTTCTAGTCTAAGCACTGCTTTTACTGAGAAGGAAATAATTTCATGATGAATATCATAAAATAATTATACGAGTCAAGATTAGCCTGTTTCCAAATCTTTACATATATGGATACTCTGACCTGTAAGCAACCCACCTTGAAAGAATAAATGTTTGCAAGGGCAACTTATTAACTATTGGTATATGAAGGATACGTTCTCTTTGAAGATTTAAGGATTGAACTACTTATTTAAAAATAAAAATTTATCCTCTATTAAAAATTCTCACTTCTAGTTAAAATTTCTACTTCCACATTAGAGATTCTGTAAAGTTATTACTTAAACATGAGCTAATAACTGGTATGATTCTGTGTGCCTGAAGAACCTTAGAGGGCTGAGAAGAGCATTTAGTGCTACCCCCAGTACTTATCAAAGACATCAAGCCCATCACTGCTGTGTCTTCACAGGCTGGAGACCTAGAGCACGGGTGATTACACTTAAGTACAGTTAACCCAGGGTAGGCTGTGAACTGGGCCGAGGTGCGGTCAGCTGAACCACAGTGCCACCTGCCGACCACAAGATCAACGTGCTTTGATCCTTCTTAAATACCACATCTGAAACGTGTCGATGCATTCGAACAGGGAACTATTTAGTTTAGGACGGTTCACAGATGAATGTGAAAGTCCGCGTAAGAGAGTAATGAACCCATAAGTGAAATTCTACACCTTAGCTGTCATTTCTTGAATGAGGTTAAGTGCAAGGGTTGAAACACCTATGAGCTGTCAGCTGGGGATGAATTTTTTGCTGCTGTCATTCTTCAGGTCACCTCCTAGCTGGCCTCCAGCTGGCAAGGCTGTCAGGTCGAAGGCAAGGGATGCAGCAAGGGGGTGTGCCGCGGCCCTGTGAACGGCAGCCCCCTCCCCGCCCCGGTGGCCCAGCGCACCCTCGATCCCTACCTTCTGCTTCGTACTCCTCGCTGCGCGGCGTCTTCCAGTGCTAGAGGGGCAAGAGACGGAGGTGAGTGCTCTTCCAAGACCAGGTCACTCTCT
The DNA here is from genome assembly GCF_030028045.1 of Hippopotamus amphibius kiboko. NCBI lineage: Eukaryota > Metazoa > Chordata > Mammalia > Artiodactyla > Hippopotamidae > Hippopotamus > Hippopotamus amphibius. Next base: position 228,530,418 of record NC_080187.1, read on the forward strand.
GGCTCTGAAATCATCACCTGAGTCCCATGATTCGGGACCCTCCAGCGCGTCCATCCGGGTGGGCGCTCCTCCGCCAACGAGCCCATCAGGAGGCGACGCCTAAGAAACAGCACACAGCCTTCCGCAGCATCCCACCAAGGGTTTGCCTCTCGCACGTGTGAGGTGACAACACTTACTCAACAGCAAAACCGATCACAACGGGTAAAATCAGGCCAAAGCAAACACTCAGAGTCTATCGACGACGGACACGAGTTTGCGCACATGCATTCATGAACTGGTTCTTCAAGAAACGTTTGATGGCTGTGAGTCATTACGCTACGTCTTGGGAATACAGCCATGATCAGGACAAGCACACTTCTCGTCTCAAGAAGCTTGCGTGAAGACACGCAGACAAGGAAACAGAAAGGACAGTGTTGTAGTGTCGTGAGTGCTGTTATGGGGGCGTTCCAGAAGGGGTACCTAAGTGGGGCATCCTTCAGCCTTGGGAGTTCAGGGTACGCTTCCTGAAAGAAGCAAGGTCTAACCAAGACCTGAGGGATAAGCTGGAGACAGCCGGGTGAACAGAGAGGGGCAGCTACCCTTCGCCGCCGCCGCATGGAGATGAGAACGAGGCGGGTGTGTTTGTGGCTCGGTGAGAAGACAGACATGCCACCCAAAGCAGGTAGGCTTTTAGAGAGCTCAAGTTAAATAAAGTGTACATTTCCAGCAAAACTACTGCACCAAAAGCAGGGAAATGACCTGCACGAGATCATTGTGGCCCTTACCATGCTGTGTTCCTCCTGGGTCTCTTCCAAGTCACAGCATACAGTTGAAGTCTGTGTACTGCACAAAAGCACCCAGCCCAGGGCAGAGGTCAGAAGCAAAATACAGCCCTTGCTCCACAGGCCGAGCACGGCACAGATCTGCTTCCAGCCAGTGGCGAGAAGTAGGTGCACCGCGGTCCTCGGCCTCACCAGCAAGTTTCCTGAGCCCTCCTGTTGGGAAGTTCTACGACCCTCGCAGGAAACTGCTGAGGAAAGGTGCATCCCCCTTCGGTCTCAGCAAAGATCAACTTTATGAACGAAGCGGCCTTTGATAGCAAACAACCAGGCCACTTTCCGTGGTGGCTGAACTGCACAAGATGAACTGATTTCTTAGACCCCTGTGATGAACTCAACAGGAAAATAAGCCTAATTAACGCCCATCTCCAGAGCTTGGATGTCTCACGGCAGACAGTGCGCCACCTGAAATTCTTAGATTAAACATTGACGTTCCGTAGCTTGTTCCAGTTGATACGACTTGAAGTCCTTTCAGGCAACCTAGGCACATCTGTCTTGTTCCTCTCCTCTTAACCGAAGGACGACCATCTACCAGGATTTCACAGTTCCATATTTCACTCAGAAAGATACTAAAGATAGCACCCATTCAAAGAGTTCACCAAAATCTGCCACTCTAACCTGAAACCCCAAACTGAAGGTGCTGAGATAAATGATTCTTGCCACAGAGAGACATCAAAAGGCTGTAGTTCAAAATGCATACGCTTCACGACAACTCATTCAGTACAACTGAAAGCCACTAATATACACGGTATGTCTATGGAAGGTGAATCAGGGCACAGTGTGATTTTTTACTGGTCTGTGATTACAATATTATTGGCCCCTATTTCCACATAAAGACACACCTCAAACCTGATGGATGCATGGGGTGTGGTGGGGGGAGCAATGGAGGAAAGAGCCCTCCGTAGATTTTCTTACATTATTGTTTCTGGGCAGAATTCAGTTGTTTTTATTTTTAAAGTTTTAAGTCAATAAAGTCCGCGAATAAAAACATCCTGCCTGTCTGTCCCTCCACACATATTTCCTCACCCAACAGAGCAAATGGCTTCACTGCTCACACTACGTTGGCACCCAAAATGGTGAAAAGTCATTATTCAGCACATAAGGTGGAAACACCCTAAGATGATCTAAGAACCACTGGTCAAAATAAAACCTACCAAATCACAAGAAGGGGAAGATCTTTAACAGTACAAGCTGACATGAGAAATGGCAGGGGAAGAGGGGTCCCTGGACAAGCCCCTGCTGGGATACACAGTGGGAAAAGTGCGAACAAAGCAACAAGCTGTGCATCTTGCTACAGGAAAGTTTACTTCTTACATTTGCTTACTCTCAGTTCATCTGCAACTAGTGAGCAATTAATTAGTTCAGGGGACCAAAAGGATCCAATATACTGCTTCCAAAATCTCATGAGTCTATGCAGCTGGGCGCCTGTATCTGATCCACTCTTCCCTGCTGCCCTCCTGCCCTGACTCTCACCCCTAACTCTCCAGGGTGGGAGCCAGACTGCCCGAATCCTGGCTTACCTACTAGGTTGAGCTTGAACAAGTGTTTTAACCTCTTTTGCCTCAGTTTCTCCATCTGTAAAATGGAGCTGAATCCTGGCTTACCTACTAGGTTGAGCTTGAACAAGTGTTTTAACCTCTTTTGCCTCAGTTTCTCCATCTGTAAAATGGGAATAAAGCAGGTACATATTTACAGAGCTGGGTAAAATGCTTAGATTTGTGCCTGGCACCTTATAAGCACTATAAAATTTGATATTATTTTTCTTAGACATATGTTTACATGGTACATATTAAATTTATATTTGCAGGTTTTTTTTTTTCTTTCATTACCATGTTTAAACTTAAAGCATTAAGTTGAGTGGCCCTGGGGAAGTATCACTTATATAAATTTGTAAGAAAAATGCCAAGTCACCAGCAGATATGCAAAGAATACAAACAGACGATTCACATGAGGCAACACAGTTACACAAATATGGGGAAAGGTTCTTTTCAATAGCAATCAAAGAAGTATAAATTAAAACCAAGGAATCATTTTGTTTCCATTAAATCAGCAAAGTATTTAAGATATGACTCCTATTATCAACAAGGTTATGATTTAAAATAGGCCTGTTTATGTTACTGGTAACAATGTAAATGGATATTACCCTTTAGTAGAGAAAATGGTTTTAGGTATCAAAAGCCATGAAAATGTTCAGGCTCTCTGATCCAATTCATATGATTTCTGATGGTAATAAAAATCAAAGGGAGGAAAAAAGTATATATGCAAATACATATATTTAGCACTCTTTGTCAAAGCAAAGTATTGAAAACAATTCAAGTATTCAACAACGGGGCATACGTTATAACGCTACATCACAATGTAGTTGTTAAAAGTATCATCATAAAACCACACAGGAGCATGGAAAACATCTTATGAAATGTGAAACGACCCCGACCAGAATGCCGTCCACACCACGACTACCACTGAAAAAAAACATGTGTACAATTAGACAAAGACTGGAAGGAAACAGAGACAATAAATGCGTACTTGGTTGAGGGAACGTGGGAAACCATTTTATTTCCTTTACTGTTATAAGTGTTGTTTATACCATATAAATAGGTACGACTTCACCATGTCGCCTGCCCACCTGCCCTCCGGTTCTCATCACACACGTTCCCTGCGACCTGGGGGTGGGGCGAAAGGAAACTCCTGTCCCCTTGGTACTACTGCCCTGCGAGGCAGCGACGTCCTCCTGCACTGCGTCCTGTGATGGAGAGACTGGGCGCAGCAGGAGGCCCAGGCGCTCTCCGGAGGGTGAAGGCTGCTGGTCCAGGGCTTCCTAAACTCCGCAGACGGTGGGACGGTCGTCTGAGACCTGCCTTGGGGACCGTGCCCACAGCCATCCACAGAGGCATTCTTCAGACAGCCTAACCCGACGGGCTCAGGAACAGCAGCGTAAGGGATTTCACAAAACTCTTAGGGCAAATAGTGGCAAGGAAAGGGATAACTTATTTTCACATCTCCAAGGGGAAGGATTTCTCAAGCATCCCTCCACAGCCCTGTGTAAGAAGCACAGATCCAGCTAAGACCAACCCTGCTAGAAGGAGAAGCAAGCTTATGCTAAGGACTACATTTTCATTCCAAGACCACTTCAACTGGAGATTGAGTTTGCCACCCAGATGTTTTGCTGTGCTTCTTCCGTCTTTCCCAAGGCTCTGCTCCTTTAAGGAGAGGTAAGCACATGGCCCCAGAACATTTGTTGTTCAATTGCAATTTCAGGGGGTTGGGGGGTAGGTAGGAGCCATTCAATTCATTCATTCACATCTCATTTACTTTGACTCTCACTGCCTGGAGCCAGTAGTTCCAATTAGAAAGCAGGGGGAGAGGGAGAGGAAGGCAGGTTAGAAGGTGAGGGGGATTAGATCATCCTGCTACTGGACCACCACCAATAAAAGGAGGCATCACTCTGGAACCAGGCCGTTTCATTGCCGATGCTTTTCCCCGTGCAGTGAAAGCCTGGCAGGTGGCCTCTAGACACAGACCAGCGCTGAGCACTGGAAGGGAGGTAATGAGGCACATCTCTGGAAAAGTGGCAGAGGAAGGGGGCGACCACTGCTGAGATGTGTTCTCCACACTAATTCACGAAAAGGGATTTTCACCTTCTTGCCTTGAAATCTCATGTAGCCTCTCCCTGGAGGAAGAATGGATATTCATACATGTTTAAAAATCATCCTGGGCGTCCCTGGTGGGGCAGTGGTTAGGAATCCACCTGCCAATGCAGGGGACACGGGTTTGATCCCTGGTCCAGGAAGATCCCACATGCCACAGAGCAACGAAGCCTGCGCGCCACAACTACGGAGCCTGCGCTCTAGAGCCCACGAGCCACAACTACTGAGCCCACGCACCACAACGAAGAGTAGCCCCGCTCGCCACAACTAGAGAAAGCCCACACGTAGCAACGAAGACCCAACACAGCCAAAAAAATAGCCATCTTATTAAAAAATAATAATAAATTTAAAAAATAATAAAAAATCATTCTGTGGAACGCCAGCTACTCCTGATTCTGGAGGCAAAATGGTAGCCGGGGGAGACTGCCAGGGTTAAGTCTGGCTCTGTCACTTTGTGTGACCTCTCGATACCTTACTTCATCTGCAAAGTGGGGATGACCCACCTGATAGGGACAAAGAGACATACGCCTGGCTCTCAGGAAATGCTCGCTCTTATTATTTCAATGAAACAATGAAATGGTTACGGGTTTAGACTCCAGGGCCGGACTCGTCATTTACCCACTCTGCAAGCTTGGGCAAGTTACTTAAAAATCCCTGCGTGCCTCAGTTTCCCCCAGGGGTAAGTGAATAACAGTACCTACCCATGAGGGTATGCTAGTATTTGGAAAGCACTTAAAAGTGCCTGCTACAAATTAAGTGCTAAGTGTCTGTTAAATAATAAATAAGTATTATAATGACTATCCCTGCCATGAGGGTGTCCAGCACTAGGACAGGGCAGAGGAAAGAAACAGCAGACGGACCACTGTCAGCTCTAAGGACAAACCCTGAAGAGGCTCTGTAGAAACTCCAGCTCTGAGCATGTCAGTGTGATGAAACCATCAACTCTGGATGCCACGTGGGAGCAGGGCCTCCCTGGGGGCCCTCCGCACGGTGGCCCATGTCCCCTGGGAAAGCAGACAGAGGGGAGAGGGTCAGAGGTGGCCCGGCCCTCAAGCGGCTGCTGCAGGAAGCCGTGTCCCCCCCCCACCCCGGCCGCTCAAGCAGACAAAGGGCGTCCCGCAGCCACCCTGGGGGCCGTGCGGCTCAGCCACGCGGGCCACTGTGGGCGGCTCTTGGCTTGTCCTGCGGCCGGATGAGGGTGCCCCGCACATGTGGGCCGCACAGGCAGCACAGCTTTCAGGAATGCTTTCTTTGGGGGGACACCTGCTCCGCTGGACTGCGCAGCAGATGGCCTGAGCCTCTCGGATCCCGCGGCCTCTGCCCACAAGAGCCCAGCCGCAGCCCCACCAGCCATCTGCTCTCCCACAGGCCTTTGTGCCCCTCAGAGTGTACGGCTCATTAAAACGATGAGGGGGGCACGCACGGGGCTATTCTTTCCCAGCAGAGGTTGCCGAGCTGATCTCAGCAGTCTTAAGCAGATTCGTTTTTTTTTTTTTTTTGCAAGGGGAAAGTCTTGCAAGCCCAGAGAGAAGAGAAAGGACATCTATTAAAGTAACAAAGCTCCCCCAACAAATGGGGCCGTGGTATCCATTTTACAAGAGCAGGGCGCTTAAGACAGCACGGGAAGTGTCCGTAAAAAACAGGATGAGTTTAAGAGAATGGTTATGATGGAAACCTTAGGACTTTTAAAAACACAGCATCTACAGCATATTTAACTACCAGTCCTAGATATTTATAAAGCCCGTGCTCTGGGCAGGTACTGGAAGCTAAGTGCCCCCAGCAAGGCTGGTTACTGTTCCTGCAGGGACTCACTTCCTAGGACTTCATCTCCGCCTCTCCCACGTCTGCAGGCAAAGGGGCCATGAAGGGGGCCTGCAGCCTTGCTCCCCATCTCTCTGTTCTGAACCCAGGGACGAGCTGCTCAGGTGCAGCGCTGTCATGACTAGAATGCAAATCACTTCCTTTATCTTCAAAAGCAATTAAAAGCTACAAGTAAGTGTTGGGGATAAGAACTAACGGATGATTTTTATTTTGTTTTATTTTCATTTCTTTTTAAAAGATGTTTGATGTGGACCATTTTTGAAGTCTTTATTTAATTTGTTACAATATTGTTTCTGTTGTATGTTTTGGTTTTTTTGGCCCCGAGGCATGTGGGATCTTATTCCCCAACCAGGGATGGAATCCACACCCCCTGCGCTGGAAGGCAAAATCTTCACTACTGGACCGCTAGGGAAGTCCTCATGTATGATTTAGGTGAGTCCTGTTAAAGTGCCAAACAGCCTCAGTGCTGCCGGTGTGAAGAAATGCTGAATTTAAAGGAGTCTGAGCCTTAAGGCTGGGGACTGGTTTTGGCTCACCGGAGTTTACAGTCTTCAAAGGAAAGGGATTCTTTCTTACACCTGCTTGTGGTACCCCACTCATCAGGGCTGCTCTCAACAGACAGTGAATACTGCTCTCCTATTTGAAAAATACTTAATGGTATAGTTGGAAAATGTTACTATTATCATTAAAATTAACCTGTTAGGGACTTCCTAGGTGGCGCGGTGGTTAAAAATCCGCCTGCCAATGCAGGGGACACGGGTTCGAGCCCTGCTCTGGGAAGATTCCACATGCCAAGGAGCAACTAAGCCCGTGTGCCACAACTATTGAGCCCATGTGCTGCAACTATTGAAGCCCACACGCCTAGGGCCCGTGCTCCACAAGAGAAGCCCCCGAAATGAGGAGCCCACACACCACAATGAAGAGTAGCCCCCGCTCGCCGCAACTAGAGAAAGCCCGTGTGCAGCAAGGAAGACCCAACACAGCCAATAAATAAATAAATTTATAAAAAAAAAAATTAACCTGTTAATTTTTGATGTGTTATCTATTCTATTTTCTAGTTAGAAAATAAATATTAGAAATTGTCGACCTGAAAGGTGGTCAGGATGAGGGCTGGACTCCAAGGGAATTTCCTCCGGGATCTAGTCAGGAGGACTCACCCGAACAACAAAGCCTGAAAGTCTGAAAGCTGCATCTGTGTTAGAATGAAAGCATCTTATTAGCTTTGAAGGGGCTTCTTTATATCACTTTCAAGTGATCTACAGCTGCATCTTGAATGTTTCATCTCTGAGAATAGCCAGATAATCTAATAATACTCAAGAAATATAAAGGGAAACATTGGAATTCCGTTAACAAAAAACCTATCCCGATGATGTTATACCATCTGATGGAAAAAAAAATGGCATCAGTAATGAAATTGCTTACTATGTCAAAGTCAAAGACTAGAACAAAAATATGTAACGGACAAGTGATTGGAACATAGGTGCATTTCAACTACAAAAGCTCTTAGCAGAATTTCTCTCAGTTACTAAGAAGTCTGCTCCAGAATTAAATATTTAGGACTTCCCTGCTGGTCCAATGGTTAAGAATCCACCTTCTAATGTAGGGGACAAAGGTTGGATCCCTAGTTGGGGAACTAAGATCCCACATGCCGTGGGATTAAGGCCATGCCACAACTACTGAGCCCACACTCTGGAGCCCCCGAGACACAACCAGAGAACCTGTGCACCGCAACCACTGAGCCCACCACGAGGAGCCCGTGTGCCACAAGGAAAGATCCCGCGTGCTGCAACGAAGATCCCAAGTGCTGCAACCAAGACCTGACGCAGCCAAATAAATTATTTAAAAAAAATTAAAAAGACAAAAAATAAAAAAGATATACATTAAAAAAAGAATTAAATATTTACTGTATACAATGTAAATGGATAATTCGTGACGTTCAACTGCAAAGTTATGCATGTATGAAAATGAACATAAGGGGAACATAAGTCAGTTTCACACGTCTTGAAGAAGTCTGATTTCATGGAGGGTAGTAAAATCAGTTTGGGGGTTCTCTGTTTCTGTTTTTGTTTTTTAAACAACCACCACCACATCCTCCTACCCCCACAGTCCCAACACAAAGGCTTGATTTGCTTGTCCATTCTTGGCTGAACGAAGCCACTGGCTTTAACTTTTCTCTCAAGTCCTCACTTAAACTGCACGGTTTGGGCTTACACTACTATTGTCTACAGCTGAAGAAATCATTGTTTAAAGCCTCTAGCTCTTGATAAGAATCTTACGAGACCTGATTTATTCCCTGTGGAGGAAAACAGTTAACAAGGTGTCCCCTGTTTTGAACGAGGGCAGAAAGCAAAGTGGCCCTGCCCCAGTTGTATTAATTGTCAACCTTTCCTACCATGTCTGAGTAATACAGAAGAGAACCGAGAATTCGTTTTGTTTTTCTTCCCCACTTCCAGCTACCCTTAGAAGACATGCGAATATAAAATTCAAGGTCAGTTCAGTAGCCACTACATATATGCATATATGGGGGGCGGGCAGGAATATGTACTCTTCAGATTCTAAAAGCTCACCTCTGCTTCTTCACAAAATAAAGCAGAAACAACCACCACCAAAACCTTCTCATTAATCATACCTTACGTTGGAATCAAGAATGTGCCCTTTGTGAGTCTGGATTAATTCACAATAGAATGTCCAACTGAATTACCTTGAGTGAAAACGATCCCAGGAGCAAACAAAAATCACCACTTTCCTTTCAGTACCACCCCAGAGGAGCGGTCAGACTCCCAAGGGATCCCTTTGCCAGATAAACACGCTAAACTGGACGATGAATGCACACGTCAGCCTGAGGGTGGGACTGCCTGCCACTTGTGAACGAGCACGTTTTGCTTCAGGATTTCCGAATGAAATTCTGAAATACACACTTCAGTGCTGAAAATGTAGCAAGACTACAGTGGTCTTTCCCTAGGCAAGGGCTTTACGGCCTTGTAAAGTAAACTTGGTAGGGGAGGCACGCTCAATCAATAGTTAGGTGAGATACTTTCTGTTTCATCAGGAAAGAATCAAAGTGCCTGAATAAAGCTGGAGGGAGGGTAGGAATGGAGGTGATTACAATGTTTACAATTTATGTCTGGGCTTTAACTGAATCGAAAGTCGAACACAATCAAAAACACCTCCTCACACGGTTAATACTCATATGTCCTCTTCAGGGGATGAGGCCAAAGTGTGAAGCACCCGTGGTCCCATGGAGGCAACGTGGGTTCTCACCCAAGGCGCCACAATGCGGCACCGTGAACGGTCTTGGGGCAGCTCCAAATCGCTGTAACGAAGGACGCCTAGAGCTTCCCGTGGAACTTACATTAAAAAATGTAGGTGCTTGAAAGCCACCGTCACTGCCACTTGCCTGCATTTCTGCTTTTCTGCGTGGGAGGGAAATGGTGGCGGTACAGGCAGACTACAGAGAATTATGACTACTGAGAACCACCTATAGATGTGCACGTGGGAGAAGGCCTCCCACGTGAGGGTCCATGAAGGACGCCGCGAGCCACTAGCCCAGGAGCCGAGGGCTGAACTGTCCACGGTCAGCAACGCCCCTACGTGGAACAGCCCTGGAGGAGACCAGGGCAGGGGGTATTGTTTTATCCCTTCAGATGACTGTTTGCTCACACATCCCTCGGGGAGAAGTTCCTAGAAGGAAGTGAGCCACCCCGAGGACGGCTTTTATAGCTGGCACGTGACACCATTCCGTTCCGCTGCCTGCTCCTCCCAAGCCCTCAGACACGTGAGACAGTTACTTGATTCACCCTAGCAACAGCCAGACTTCTTCTCCACTGAACTTCGGACAACAGATTCAGGTCCTTTGGTCTTCGGGAAGAATGAGGCCTGTCTGAGGACCGGAGAGACTGCAGTCTAAGTGCAAGGTAGGAACCCCTGGGCCAGGACCCAGGAGGCAAAAGAAACCCACCACCAAACCAAGAAGGCCTGTCTCCAGCTTCCCATCTGACTACTCCTCGTGAAACATCCACGTCACGGCAGAAGCAGCCCCCTACCGCCTTCAAATACTGCCCAGAGGCACTGAGATGAAGGACGAGTCCCCTGTAACAAACATGCCCAAGGAAGAAATTCTTAGCACCCACGGGCAGCAGACAAATGGGCCTGAGGCAACCAGAAGGGAGAAACAAGAAGCCAGCAGCACACCAAAGAACTCCTGACAGATTCTGAACTCCCTGTAAGTTAAGAATGAGTAAGTCCCACAGTTCACTGAGAACCTGGCCCTCCCCATCTTCCCCACCTGAGGGTCCCTCTGGAACAGGGAAGATGAGCTGGCACTCTGCGGAGCCCTAGACAGCTCCGGTAGAAGGGACAAGGGTTTCTAGAGCAAGCCCATGCTACCCAGGGTATGAACTGTGCTGGCCAACTGAGTGGCCCTCGGCTGCGGAGGCCACTACAGAAACCGGCCAGGAAACAGAGCTCTGTCTTAACACAGCGGGATGCAACAAGACCGGTGCGGAAGACACTGTGCCGTGACCGCGAGGGCGGCGCACGTGACCCACGGCCACGGTTACTGCATGAAGCTGGGGCCGGCCCTTCTCACTGCCCACAGGAATACCAGAAACGTCACACATGCTGCTAAGCTCTGTGAAGTGGTGCATCGATCTGGAAACTGACAGGCTCCATTCAGTTCACAAACACTTTATTTTTAGGCAGGAAAGCAGCTGGATGAACTGTGGTTTGAGTCCACGTTCAGCAATTACAAAAAAAAAAAAAAAGGTAGGTTAAAGACGTGTTATCTGATTCTGCCACAGGCTTTCTGGGTGGGATATAACAGGCTCTGAAAGTCAAGTCAGCAGAGTCCTGGGGAGAGCACACACAGAGGTACGATGACGTCCTCCGGCCCTCTGTCTGCTCTCTGCTGATGCTAGGTCATTACAATAAGGCGTCTATATACAGTGCCACAAGGTCACCTAAGGGGTTTCTGGAGAAGCTGGGGAAGCTGACGTTCATCAAGGGTGAAATGACTCTCCCAATACACCCTGTGCTAAGTCAGACACAAGCAGCAAGGTTTTGCCAGACTCAGCCCTGAACCCTTAACTTTACTGACACGTAAAACCAAAGTCTCACTTTTGAAACAGTAAATCTCACTGGAAATCTGCAGATAAGATTAAATACGGATACACGAAATATCCTGCCAGCAACAAAATCCGCTCTGCCCAAGAACTTTTCTGGGTATCCCCAGGTGGTAACTAGAAACTCTCTTCTCAAAAAAAAATAACCGTTTAATGTCTCATCACCAAATAACAGTGCCTCAGGTACGGAACATGGTGGGAGAAAGGAGATGCTAGACTTAAAAGTGTTTCCCAAATAAGAAAAGCTTCCCCTGTAAAGTGTTGAGACCTATTTTAACCACTTTTGTCAGAGAGAAATGTCTCAGATACATCCACACTATTCAGGGTTATGAAAGAGATTTAATGTTGTAAAATGACACCCTTCCTGATAGCAAGATAAAGATTGTGAACGCTGCCGTAGCTCACGTATGCAAATTACTTGCCTCCCTGAAACAGTATATGTAACTTCTGTGCGTGTGAGTCTACGTGTTTTACTGGTGAAAGGGCCCTATCTAAATCCTCAGAGGGACCCAAGAAAGGGTCCGAAACCGGCTAAAGCAAGATGGGGTAGTAGCCTCCGCCCCAGGCCCACTGGCCCTCAGAGCTGTGATGCTCTAGGCAGCACTTTCCTTCTTGCTTCTCACGGTCTTTCTGTTCCCAGCTGTCACTTGTCACCCACACTCCCCACACCATCTTTGTGGTTTCTCTCTCTCTTATTCCCTCTAGCTGCTTCTCTTCCTCTCTTCTCACTTACATTTCTGTCACTGCTCCTTCACGTCTATTGTGAGGACAGGTATCACTTGATTTAAAAAAACGGTGCAAACCCGTCACGCGTCTTCTAAACTGCAGCACGTGTGGTTGGTTTCAGTTCTGCTCAATACTTGGGCTCTTTCCAGTTACTCTGGGTGTGTGGGTATTCTGGAAAGTTAAAGATGCCAGATGTCCGACTGCTGCGGGCATCATGGGAGCAAGCTTCCTGTAGCTTTCAGCAGGCTGAACATGGACGTGAGACGGCAACAGACACACATCCCCCCAGTCAACCTAGATCTACAGACGACTTCCAGGAAGCTGAGGCACTCTGTCTCTTTTCCAGCTTGTGTGAGCATCTGAAATATTTGCGTCCCCAGCCTAAGCTGGGATTGGCAAGAAATATTTAGAGCTTGCTCAGCATGGCGTTTTCAATCATGTTCTATAAATGGGATGCTGCTAAATGAGCCGTAAAGAAAGAAAAAAGAAAATGTTACGGCCTCTCCTTTCTCGGTGTATTATGGAGACACGTAAAATGAAAAGAAGGGAGATGAGGGAGGCAGGAGACTCTCTGGCTGCTGGGGAGCCAGACGTACCCGGGTGTGGCAGATCCAGCAAGAGCCCCGTGACACGGACGGCGTGGCAAAGATGCTCTGTCCCACCACAAAAAATAAGATGCTGGCTCTTAAAATGCCTAAACACACTGCTTTCCTTTCTTTCCTGTCACGGAGGCTGTTTTACAGTTTGAGGAGGGAGGGAGTTGGTTAGCTTTTCACATAACTAAAAATGACAGTGCCATGGAGAAGAGAGAGATTCCCAAGGAGAGCTGGACGTGGCGGGCCTCAGAGAATATAAAACTAGCTGGATTGAAAAATGAATAAACATAGAGCATGCACGGAAAAGTCAGCTCTCCAAAAGTCGAAACAGAGGTGAAACATAAACAACAGGAAAAGCAGTCATATACATCCAAAAGGCAAGTAATAAGATTAGCAAGTATTTGAAAAAAAAAAAAAAAGTGGCTAAGCAAAGACACAAACCCCTCCGCTCCCCTGTCTCTGCACCACAGTGATGTGGGTGCCCGTGGGCTTCCACACCTGTGACCCGGAGGGATGCGCCTGTCCAATTTCTTACCTGACTGCCGTCGGGGGCCGGCATGTGTGAAGGCCGTGCTTCCTCGTCGAGTGGCTCAGTCGCGGTCACCTCGGCCAGCTCCTCCACGGATGCCTGAAACGCGGGTAAGGACCTTCGTCCATAGCGCTTCCCACCTCTCACATATTTGGGCTGAGCCTCGAGAGCGCAGTCTGGGCAAGGAGACAAGAGTTGAGGCCACATTACATGACAATCTCAGCCTCTAATTGACACTCACAGCCTTCGGACACAGCCTCTTATATCAGCCCCGAAATAAACCACCACCATTTGCCAGCTGCGGTGGATGTGGGCGTATGTGAGCCAGAAGGTCAGACGCAGAGCACAGCTTCTAATTCCAAATGATTTATAGCGCCCGGAGTGACACCTCAGCATGAGGTGGGAGAGACGTGGATTTGCTTAAAAGTATGGAAGTAAGACCAGGACAAAGCAAGAGGTCACACTCGTTCTGTTTATTAAGCTCTGTTTTGCAGACAGAGGGAACAGGAGAGGCAGGGATCACACTAAGAGAGACGCGTTGGAAAATGATGATAAGACAAACACCCTGTCAGCACTGTGAAGTTAGCAGTCACGCCGATCAGGCCGGGACGCACCCCTCTGATACCTCAGTGACTCCTCTGCTAACCATCCCACCTTCTGACCCATCAGACAAGCAGGAAGACAGAATACAGAAACTGACACGGTAGATCCTAGCCAGTTAATGACCGCTCGCTGCTTATATGAAACTTGGCATCAGGATCTCGTTAGAAAATTAAAAACTGTGGCACAAAACAGCAAATGCAAAAACTGCATCAAGAAAATGACATATTATATTCTTTTTTCTTCACGAGCTTCATGGTGTACAAAATAAAAAGAAATGTGTACAGGGGGAGAGTCATCTCTTGACCTTGAAGAAGGACTTCAGCATCCTGCAGAACACGGCTCAGGTTCAACCTTCACCACCTTCAATTCACCTTCACCACCACCACCAGCAGCAGCCGCACACACTAAGCCTTTCTCTATAATGGTAGCTTTAAAGCAATAAATACTTCACTCATTAGAAATGTCAGCTTAGGCACAGACTTTTTTTTTTTTTTAGCACCTTGAACAGAATTAGGAGAATAAAATATTCCATTAAAATATAAGACTGGCAATGCTTTGATTTTAGTTCTCACCCACAGACATACTGTCTCTCTGGAGAACACAGGATGTGTTCTGTTTGAACATAACAGTCTTAACAAGATATGTCTGAACGTAGATTTTCAGATGAGAGCTGTACACATATCATCAAAACAAGGGTAGTTGGGCTTCCTAGGTGGCGCAGTGGTTGGGAATCCGCCTGCTAATGTAGAGGACATGAGTTCAATCCCTGCTCCAGGAAGATCCTACATGCCGCGGAGCAACTAAGCCCGTGTGCCCAAAAAAAAAAAAAAAAAAAAAAAAACAAGGGTAGTTGATTAGATGAGAACTAAACGAATAAAACCCTTCCTTTATCACCATGGAAACCATGTTGGGCGTAGCTATTACTTTGCAGTTTCCCTGGGAGGACTGGTGATCCTGCGGGACTCTGTCCCCGCGCCTCCCATGCCCTTCCTCTGGGATAAGCTCAGATTTCACAAATGTGGTCAGGAACATCCTGAAAATGCTCAGCCCCGCTCAGAGTGAAGTGTTTACGCTTGCTCTAGAATTTCTAGCCATATTATATATCCCGCTTTTTCAAAGTCCCAGCCAAGTCATTTTATCGAGCGATTCTCTTACAGAACGTGTTCAAGCATACAGAATTTACACTGAAAGTCACATGCATATTTGAAGGTACCTTTCATCAGAAGAGAGTGTGTCAGCTTGTGAGCATTCAGGAGAGGCCCAGACACCCGAGCTCCTTGCTGGCAGCTGACACCCACAGATGCTACAGTCAGATAAGAGGCAATGTAGAACCATCCCTCATTCATTATATAGTCTTAACGCGTAGGGGCAGACAACAAGATACACCATTAGGGATGTGGGGGCTCGGAAAAGATGAAAGGGAAAACGTACAACGTGAGAAAATGGAAGGTGGGATGTTCGCAGTATGAGCACGCACAGTCACTGCCGGCGGAAGGAAGTGGCAAAGGGGCTCTGGATGCATGTGCGCTTTTTCAGAGGAAAACAAAGCAGTGGGACAAAGCCACTGCCTTAAAAACAAAAACAAACAAACAAACAACACAAAGAACCCGCCGTGATTTAATCCAAAATCCACCTGTGACTGCAACGGTTCCCTAGCTCCTCACCACGCATCTCTCACGCCGTGTAGGCAGCAGTGCTACATCGGAAACAGCTTTGTTTTTCTATGCAATGAAAGGCAATAGATTGTGAAACACTAGGGAGCCTGTGGGGTTTGGGTTTATTTATGTACTTATTTTTGCATAGCCAGGAACTTTAAATTCATTTTAAAATCCATTTTATTTTTTAATTACAAAAACCAATTTTGAGTAAACGCTGAGTTAATATCTTTTGCAGACTATACACACATCACAAAGCCAATTTCTAGAGAAATCTATGAAAATGTAGAATCTTTTTGGAATAAAGATATTCGCACACACAAAGGAAAAATGGGGTATTAAAGGTTCCTCATAAGAAATTTCACAAACCATTCATACAACAAAGAATGAGACTAATCACACCAATTAAAAATAGTGACATTTTAGACTTACACACTCACATATCCTTCTTTTTAGAGCATCAGCCTCATGGTTCTTACAAAATAAGAAGGGGACGACATTAAAAGTAAGGAGGTCCAGAGAGAACACGCACGGTCAACGGCCACTGCTGAATTAATAAGCGTTTGAAAACTCTAATGTTCGCCTTATCAATCTCAAGCAGGGCTTTACAAGTGCACAGCAGCAGTCCAACAGCCAGGAGGCCTTAAGTGGGAATGTTAGGACACTTTTGCCCACCCAAATCAAAGAATGCCTTACCCCTTCCTTAACCATGCCCAACACACACTTGCCAAACCTCGGCCCTGGGGCAAACTTTCTTTACTTTTATAAGCACAGCCAGATGAAACATACATATTGCAGGGGTTTATCCTGAGACAATTTTACCTATGCCAGACAATACAGGGTTATGTAATTGATTAAGAAATGAAAGTATTTACATATAGCTTCCTTTACCACAAGTGGAAGTCACTGCTCCGATCACGAGCTCCAGGCAGGGACAAGTAGGGACATGGGTAGCCAGTGAGGGGAGAAAACCAACATACAAAGGACTGCTTGTACGTCCGGTGTTTTATTTCCTTGAATGTATATTTATGATTCTACCTGAACTGTCACACTTCTGAGCCATTTCCCCTTCCTCCCTCTTTTCCATTTCCCCTATTTGGCATCACTACATAAAAATACACACGAGCTTTGAAGGAGAGCAGACAAGCCCAGGCTGCCCAGAGGCGTCCTGGACTCCTGGAGCCCCTGGAGAGCTCACAATGAGACGCACCCAGAAGAGAAACTCCAGAGATGTGATAACATCCACTTTCCAGAGTCAGGATGGACCACAGTGCACATGCACGACTTGTAACCAGAAGGTCTTGCACGTATAATAAATGACACATTGAAATTCAATGTTAATGAGAATGACCACTTGTAACAGGCCAGCTGCAGGCAGGGCAAACAGCCAACGGCCACGCCACCCGTCCCTCCCCGCCTCTAACCGAGCAGGGCAGCTCACACTCCGTACTTGCTCCCAGGACTGCCCCAGCCACCTGTGTGATGAGCACGGCCGCTTGGAACACTCAGTTCCCCCAATGGCCAAAGGCAAAGCAACGAGGACCCAAGAGGAAGCTGAAACAGCTACTCGAGAGCCTAAACACGATTTATTCCATCCATGCTTTTCTTGAAAAACACAAGGCTTGGGACCTGGGATGAAGCACCATCCTTAGCACACACACGTGAAGTTAAAGGAGAGGTTCGAAGGTGCATTCCAGTATTAGGTGGGTTCATTTAACTTGTATCTATCAGACACCTGCCATGGGTGAAGCATTCTATTTCCCTTGTTGAGGGATAGGATAGATATCTTATCACTTTTTGATTCCAACTTCCCTATTCCCCAACATGACCTGAGCATACTTCCAGTATGAGGAAGAAGGCCCCGCCTTTACAGGGCTGACCTTATCTTGGAATCCTCATGCAGACACCTGCTTTCTACTTCCCATCCTGCCCCATTTCGTTCACCTGGGAAATCATGTCCAGAGACCCCGCCCCTCCCAAAGCACCTGGGCACAGGGGGAGCGTCGGAGACCCTCTATCCCACATTTCTGCTGAACTCACGGGATTCCTGAAACCTCTTTGAAAATAAGGCGTCAAAAATGAAGCACGGGGCTTCCTAGGTGGCGCAGTGGTTAAGAATCCGCCTGCCAATGCAGGGGACGTGGGTTCGATCCCTGCTCCAGGAAGATCCCACATGCCGCAGAGCAACGAAGCCCGTGCGCCACAGCTATTGAGGCTGTGCTTTAGAGCCCGTGAGCCACAACTATTGAGCCCATGTGCTGCAACTACTGAAGCCCATGGGCCTAGAGCCTGTGTTCTGCAACAAGAGAAGCCACGGCAATGAGGAGCCCGTGCACCACAACGAAGAGTAGCCCCCACTCACTGCAACTAAAAAGGAAGTCTGCACACAGCAAAAAAAGACCCAGCACAGCCAATGAAATAAATAAACAAACAAAAACAAACAAACAAAAATGAAGCGCGTGTAAACCTCAGGACAAGCACCCCCAGAAAGCCTCCCTGGAAGAGGCAGTCATACGGGAAATGAGCACTGCCAGCCCTGCCATACATCCCAGCTCCTCGCCTACTGCACAGGGGTTACACAGTCAGAGCGCAAACCCACACCTGATACTAAATAAGAGAAAAGGGAAGAAAAGAATCAAAGGGGAGGCCGACACAGAGAGAGAGATGGAGAAAGACACGGAGACAGACAGAAAGAGAGACTGAGACCAACAGGGAGTCTACGGCCACACCACCCTGAACGTGCCCATCTCGCCTGGTCTCGGAAGCTACGCAGGGTCGGGCCTGGGTAGTACTTGGATGGGAGACCCATAATGAGGGAAGGAGGTGAGGGACAGAAGACGGACAGAGAGCGAGAGGCCGAGGAAGGGATGCAGGCGGGGAAGCAGGAGGAACGGACGGGTCGGGGACCAACAGGTAGGAGAAGAAGGGAGTGAGGGGCCAAGGAGGAGAGGAGAGGGAGGCAGAGGTGAGCCGGAGTGGTGGAAAGAAGACGGGATGGGGAGGGAGACGTCCCAAGGAGGGGGAGAAGGGAGGCCAAGCGAGAATGAACAATATGAAAAAGACACCTGCAAAGCCTTCGGACACTACCGGCCATTCCTTCTGTCCCCGAGTGCACCCCGCCTCTGCGGGAGACCACCCGCAGGCAGGGTCCTCACCCCACACTGCGTGTGCGCGTGGCCCCTGCCAAGGCAGCTGCTATGTGGCCACTAGCACCCACTCCCCCGTCACGCCTCTCTTCCAGAATCCTCACACAAGATGCAGACATCAGTTGGAGCTTCGGGGTCCCCTGGATGCAGTGACGGGATTTTAGGAGCAGTCTCCATGGCAACTTGTACCAACCTGAGCGAGGCTTCCTGCTGGAGCACAGGGGCTTCTAGGCCCAGAGGGAACGGGGTGGCTCCCACTCGCCTTGCCTGGAAGGGACGCGTGAAGGGGAAGGCTCGCAGCCCACGAGGGTGCTGAGGATGGTGGGGGGGGGTGGCCTGGCGGCCCCCAGGGTGACGGGGCTGATCAGAGGGTCTGTCTCATCCCTCAAGCAGGTGGAGGTCCGTCCACAGGAAAAATCCTTCGCGTTGGTGATGATGTGACTGTTCCCCAGCCTCCAGGGCAGATCAGCCTGCCTGCGTCTTGAGCCGTTTCGGGGAAGAAGGCAGAGACGCACCTATCACCTAACTGAATCCTCCCCATCATTCAAGGTTCAACTCAAAACTCCGTTCTCTCGGGCTTCCTTGGTGGTGCCGTGGGGAAGAATCTGCCTGCCAATGCAGGGGACACGGGTTCCCTCCCTGCTCCAGGAAGATCCCACGTGCTACGGAGCAACGAAGCCCGTGCGCCACAACGATTGAGCCTGTGCTCTAGAGCCTGCGAGCCACAACGACTGAGCCCATGTGCCACAAGTACGGAAGCCTGCACGCCTAGAGCCTGTGCTCCACAACGAAGAGCAGCCCCCACTCACCACGACTAAAAGAAAAAGCCCGTGCACAGCAAAAAAGACCCAACACAACCAATAAAATAAATAATAAATAAATAATAAATAAATAAATAAATTTAAAAACTCCGTTCTTCCAAGTACCTGCTTGGCACGACTTTCATGGAACCTTTTTTTTTTCCTGTGAATTTGGTGCAACCCGTATTGTTGACAGCTCCGGATTGAATAATGATCATGGTCCTAGTTTTCTAAAAGCATCTTACATGTTAGAATTACCTACCCAGCTGGACTAAATGCTTTCCAGGGCAGCAGTGCTTCACGGAAAGCGCCTCTGGGCTCTGGATTCAAACAGACCTCGACCCTCGGTCCTTATCGAGGTGAGGAGCACCTGACATCCTGAGGCTTGGTCTCCTCATCTGGAGGAAGGGAAAACGACAGGAGTTCCGTGGGGCAAGGTCACTGTTCTGTCAGGCAGCTCCTGCCCTGGATTGGGTCCTCCCACCCAGACTCCTGGGGGTCAGCGGTGGCCCAGAGCCAGAGGAGCAGAGCCAGGGAGAGCCTCACAGCCCCCGGTCCCACAGCAGATTCCTCGACCTCATTTGTTGTGATGGGTAAGATTACTGGCGAACACACAGTGACGGCATCCAGCCCATCACCTCAGAAACCGAAGCTTCCTCCGTCTCATTCTCGCCTTAATTTTCTCTTCCTCGTCACCTCCTTTCCCTTCATCAATGGACTGACATGAGAGGACACACCGATTCTCTAAGACTCCCTGTAGGAAACTACCATTTTCACGTCCCTGGTTTGGAAAGCTTCTCATACACTGGAATGGAAATAAACTTATATCAGCACAACTCCCAAGCAAACTGTTGCATTGTCAAAATTCTCACCAGTCCTACTTACTTAATTTTAAATAACAGGAGTTATCTTTTTTGCACATACACATATATATTTTTAAAAGAGTGCCTTCTTACTCCTTGTAAAATCATAACAGTAAGTATTCTTCTACAGGACACTTGAATAGTTGCTCAGTCTTTGATTACACAGATACACCGTCATTTGCGTAACCATAATACACAGTCAAATATTGATGCCTGAAATATGTGTGTGTATATATATAGTTTTTGTTTGTTTGTTACTATTTTAAATGACTATCCTTACATACTCATTTTCGTGCACATCCGTAATTGCTTCCATAGTATAAAATCTGAGAGTGGCGTTGATGGGCCAAAGGCATTTTTTATGGCCTTTGGTACTTGTTTGACAAAATTCCAGGAAGGTTTTATCCATTTACATGACCACCAGTGGGCGTGAGTATTTCCAGTTCCCTCTGGCCTTAGGAAATGAGTCCTCACGCTGTCTTCTGATGGTGGTGGTGGTTCGTGGTAGTGATTCTGCCTTGCTTCTAATTTCTGAAGACATTTCCTGGTCCTCACGGGGTTAGCATCTCATATATAGCAAGAGGACCAGGGACTGAGCTCTTACTCAACCAGAGAGAGGACAGGAGAACACGTCTGTTGAGCCATCCGTGTGTATCTCCTAAAAACAGGGTCCTCAGCCAGAATTCAGTTCAACTCTGAACACAGCTGCAAACACAAATCTTCAATCACTGCAAACCAGGATCTAGCCTGCTGTCTGGCTATGAGACCCGCTTTAATCACACTTGCCGAGTGAATGAAGAGATTTGTTTATTATATGTATAGCTTCCCCAAATATAAGGAAAATAACTAGAAGTAGGGCAGTTTCTAGAATTAGTAATGTTTATTACCAAAAAAAGAAAAAAAAGAAAAAGAAAAAAAATCATCTGCCTTGCCTTATTTTTCTAATGATTTGGTTTTTCCAAACCTGAGTTTTCCCTCACCAGATAAACAAAGGAAAGATATTTTACATTAACTGTATGAGGGAGAGAAAGCACTTCCTGCACAAGCTACATCTCCCACAGAACGGAAACCTAACATAAGATGCCTCAAACAAGGACAAAATCTCTGGAGAGCAGATCCAGACAGCACGTTAGTGCCACGTAGCTTAGAGCCTGTGCCAGCATTTCCATGACAAAAATTCTATCATCCAAAGCACAGCAAATTGAATAAATAACTAATAATTAAGGTGTCCCTCCCTTATTCTTGGAAAACGATTTCAAAATTAAATTGTGCATTTAGATGTGAGGGAGCTGTACGATCGGGGATGTTAACCGGTTTGGAATTTACCAAAGGGTCCCTATATCCCCAACCCATTTTTCTGACCTTATCTGAATTTTGGTGCTTATCATTGTGTTATTGTTACTATTGTTGTTATCACTGGTTTTTTTTTTTTTTTTAGGGGAAAATATCTCTCTCCTAAGAGTCTTAGAATCATAAACATCAGAGTTAAAAAGATGCTAAAAATCACCTAAGATCAGCTTGATGCTTTGTGACAACCTCAAGGGGTGGGATAGGGATGGTGGGAGGGAGGCTCCACAGGGAGGGGATAAGGGGATAAATGTATACACGTGGCTGATTCACTTTGTTGTGCAGCAGAAACTGACACAATACCGTAAAGCAGTTATACTCCAATAAAGATAAAAAAAAAAGTCATCTAGTCCGTACCCGCTAATATAAAATAAAGACATTGTACCTCAGACATAAGCAGCAGAACCCAAGACTATGGAAATAAGGACTTCACTTCATCTCCTCTGAAATTCTATTACAGCTTTGCTTTTGTATTATGTATATATAACTGCCTTTTATTAGAATATGAAAGCATGAACCATCCTGGGCGTGTGTCCTGAGGAAGCAGACCCTTACAGTGTCAATTTATGTTGGGTGAAATGTTACAGAAGTACAAAGCTAGCTTTTCCGTAAATGTAGATGTCATTTAGATATTAGGAGACCACACAACTGAATCTTGGAGCTGAGGGGATTTTAAGTATTTTCCAGGACAGCTGCTTTCACACGAGGTAACCAAAGACCACAGAGGCTGACACGTATAGCGCCACCCAATTAGAGGAGCAGGGCCAGTATGTCCTAACTCCTGGTTCAAGGGTCTTTCCACCGTAGCAAGCTGGATCTTCTATATTATAGTCAGGTGCAACATCTGGTATTGTTAACTTATAAACATCTTGGATGTTCTAAAACATCAATTCCTGACCCACTCAGGGTCTAAGGCTGTGCACTGGGGCCCTCCTGTTTCCACAGTTTAAGGGTAACCTCTTCTCTCAAAGTCCAGGAGGTCCATTGATTTCAAAAGGCAAGACAAAAATACCACAGCCCTGGCCCCTTATGGCAGAAGATGAATTAAGTACTGAACAACCAAATAATGCTGAGGACACAGGCATCCCCATCACTAGTGATCAGGTGAAACTTGCCCTTCTTTGCTCCGTCCTTCTGCCTCTGGCCGCTTGTCAGAATCTTTCTGGCCAGGCTGCACTGACGGAAGACTGCGTTGCCCCCAGCTTGTCCATCTGACGGTTCACACCCTTACACCAAAGCCTCCCCGACTCCCAACCCTTGGTGGTACAGTGTCCGCATCTTCCTCTGCCACTATCTGTGAGACTTCAATTAAGCCACATCCCTCGTTGAGCCTCGATTTGCTCTTGGATAAAATGGCAGCGTTCGCTCCAGCCCTACAATCATACGGTCTACGATTTAAGGGATAGTTATTTTCATGTAGGGGAAGGAGGGGGCGAACTCACTCAAGTGGCCTCGATGTACAGCATGTGAGTCCTGGTCCTTCTTTCTCTATCTCTCGCCAGAAAAGCCAGGCGGCCTGTGGGGGTGGAGTCACATTTTTTGAGTGGGTGGGAGAACGTCTGAGTGGAAAGAAATGCATGATTCCCAGAAACAACTGGCAGGGCCAGGGAGCGACAGGCAAAAGACAGAAAAGGCAGAGATGCTCAGGAACGAAGCGGGAATGACTCCCAGCCTCAGAGCAGATAAAGCACCCTTAAGGCACAGGCTCGATCCTAGATTTCATCCTGCCAGGTCAAGTGGCAGGAAGTCACATACACGCTGGATGGACTGCTGCCTCATGACACGGATGGGGGGCAGCTCCGTAAAAGAGGTTTGCTGCAGCCGCCCCACAGGACGGAGCACACAGGGAACTATAAAAACCCCTCTGCGTGGCCCCCTGGAAGACGTGTCGAAACGACGGCCTCAGCCTGCACAGCAGTGAGACACACACGCAGCTCTGCAAGTACCGCCCGGAGCCGAACTCATCAACGTCACTTCCGAGCCGCTGCCAAGCCCAGCCACTGTCTGCCGCCTCAGTGCATCGCTGGGAGCCCGACGCGGCGCAGCTCCGCCGGGCACCCTCCACATCTGTGGCCACCGTCAACCTGTGCATTTATTATGACAATTGTCCGGCAGGCGACAGGACGGGTTTTGAAGAAAGAGCAGCAAAAGGACCACGTGGACTGGCGGCAGCAGGGCCCACTCCACACCCACGTTATGCGCACAGAGAAGACGCTGAACTTACGCTCACGTGAACTGAAACGGGTGTGGAACTGTCACCTAGAGCTCTAGGCGGGGTCCCTAGATCTCCCACTACTGTTATCAAGAGGACAACCTTAACTGTTACAGTGTATGTATTTATACATTTTCGGCTGCGCCGTGAGGCTTGCGGGATCTCAGTTCCCCAACCAGGGACTGAGCTGCGGCCCAGGCAGGGAAAGCACGGAGTCCTAACCGCTGGAACGCCAGGGAAGTCCCAGGGGGACAACCTTAAAAAAGTAAAACTGCCAATAAAATGCGAGACCCCCTAAGAACAAACGTCCATGTTCCAGCGGTGGTCACCTACAGAAATTCTATGTTTTGTCTGGAACATCCCTAGAATGCAGTAACCTCCCTCCTAGGCTCCCTGGGGGCTTGCAGAGAGCTCTGGGATGCCTCAGAGCTGGCAACAACCTTAGCAGAAAGCAGGAGACTCAATCCAGAAGCCAAAACACTGCCAAAGGCAGAGTTCAGACACGTGACACAAATCTGGAGCATCTCAGAAAGTATGATGAGGAACTAGATCACCAGTGGGGATGAGACACGAGTTCCCATCTGTGCTGCTCCTAAGTAGGTCACGCTCAATGACTCCTTGTAGCGACACACGTTAATGATTTCTCCTCAGTCTCAAAACTGGACTATATGTTTAGTTCTCTTTTTCACTGAGCAACTCTATGGGTTAGAAAAACTGGCAAAATCTGCAGCCACCACCACAATCAAGATATAAAACAGTCTCATCCGCCCCCAAATTCCCTCGAGCCCCTGTGCAGTCCACCTCTAACCGGAGCCCCTGATAACCACGGATTTCTTTTTATAAAATCTGACTGTATTATAATATAAATTTCAACACTGTTTAGACGTCCCCTTAAATAATGACCATATTTCATTGATTCTAAGACATAACCTCCCTGCTACGCACACAGCCCTAGATTAGAACATTGAAATTACGACACGTCTCACAATCCATGGCATTTTACCGTTATAATTGAGAAGAATTTTTCTTTTTAGAGGTATATAAAATAATGATGTGTCGTAATCTATGGTGCCTTAAAAAAAACAGTGACGTATAATATTAAGTTTTTCATCTCATGACATTCACTGAATACTTACTATGTGCTAAACATCCTACCAGGCACTAAAAATACAAAAATGAACAAACATGGACCATAAGAAACTATCACTCGAGAGGACATAGAAGAACAATTATAATGTAATGTGATAATGTCTATAACAGGGTTATCCACTCACTGGGACTGAATAAGAGTGTCTCTACACTGGCCACCCTTCTTCAGACAAAATCCTCCCCCAGAGCACACTCTTCCATGTTCACAGGACATGAGGAGGGAGGAAGTGCCAGTCAGCTCCACTCTGCTCATTCCAGGAATGAGTTACGACCACACCATCTGACACCACCTAGGAACGGCCCAGTGCTTTCTTCATCAATTCGCTGCTGTGGTAGAGAAGGCTCATCTTGGTGTGCAACAGCTGCAAGGCTTTTATGACTTTCATGTCGGAAGACTGAAAATAACTGCTCCATCTGTGGGAGGCAGAGGCCCCAAAACTTTCACAGACAGGCTTCGAGGTCCCCAAATTCTTCCCTGGACAAATTTTAAAGCGGAAAGAAAAGAAGGAAAGTTAGTGTCCTTACCTGGTTCTTGAAAGTGTTCTTCATTTGATAGAGTTCTAGACAAGATAAGTATTAATGCTTCTTTAAACTGGTCAAAATGCACCTAAAAATAAACAATTCGAAAGAAATTCAAAATAGTTTCCACAGCTTTAAGGAAGCAAACCCATCTACCAGGTTCCAGAGCCACTTGTTAGCATGCTGACAGCCTTGAAGTGAGTTATAGAACCTGTTTTGGTTCCCTCTTTTCTTCATTTCTCTAAAGCACTCAAGGGAAAATGGGCTGATCACTTTACACGCCAGTGTCACCAACACTAACAGCAATATCTATTCAACCCTGAGGGGGAAAACTACACAGCAAAACCCTCTCTATAAACTCCGGAAAAGACAGGTTTTGAATCTTAGCCCCTTTCCTCTTTCTGAACAAGACCAAAAGAGAAAGATGTTAGGGTAGACACTAGAAAAAAACTTTCCAAGTAAATGATCCTTTGTAACAATGTCCCAAAGATGCTTTCATCTCTAAGATACTCTAGAGGAAGACGACTTGAAATACAGTCTTGCCTGAAGCAAGTATATGATATTCATCTCCCAGGGCCCCTATAATTCTATAAACAAATAGAACTCAATAGCAAACGCGAAGAATAAAAGAACCTTGAGAAACATTCTCCTGAAATCTTAAAAATACAATTACCTTGGCTGAAGGAGGAAAGAACCTGAGTTTTACTTAAGTGAATACTCAGAATTGGGATGTTACTTTGGTTAAAGGGATAAAATGGTTTTCTTTGTGGCCAAGTATATTCTACAATTTCAATTTACACGATCTCACCACGGGGCAGAAGGGAGAGACGGTACTTCTTCTCATCATAACTGTAGTTTGATAACATGGTGCCTTTTTATACAGAAGCTCGTACGTAAATACAAAACTGGTAAATTTATAAGCTGTGCTGCTATGGGTCTCTTCAGACATCATTACAAAACATTGCCTAGGAGTTTAATTATAGGTGACAGATTAAAAACCACTTCTGAATTAAATGTGGAAAAGCGGCAAACCTCATTCGTTATCTAAACAATGAAGGAAACAAATCATGTCTTATTCATGCAAGTCAATGCAAAGGAGAGGAATCCACTGAGATGCAGAGGTCATAAAATTTTATGTGCCTGCAATTTACCGCTCTCTCCCAAAGAACATGTGATTTCTCTATAGCATTCATTTTGATTACTTGAAATTGCTTTCCAAAATCACATTCCTTTAGATCACACGACTAAAAACCCGCATAGTTATGGAGCCAGAGCAGACGTCTGTTAAGGAAGGGAGGGCATCTGCTAAAAAGCCAGGGTGGTACAATCAATGAAGGATTAAAACGATTATAGAATTACAAACTGTGCTAATTAGGTTTCATAGCTGACGAGTCACAGAAAAGCCTGGGGGAGGAAGGAGGGCCAGGTTCTACCAGAGTCAGAGATGTGGGCTTCAGGCACGGTGGCATCCAGCTTCAGTTACCTGGCACAAGGCCATCTTCCCAACCAGCCAGCCCACGAACAGCACATACCCAAGCCTCTCCCATTCAGGGGCATCTTCCACCCTGGCATCTACTGCTTCCTACCAGAACCATGCCTTCCTCTTAGGGTGGGCAGGAGAAGGATGATGAGTGAAAGCCCTAAGATAGGTCCTGACTCTGGCTCAGCCACTGTGAATTGGCTCAGTTACTAAACCTTTCCAAGCTTTAGTTTGCTCCACTTGAAAAATGGGGATATCTAACAACTCATCTTGATGATTCATTCAACAGATATTTACCGGGCCACTGCTATGTGCCAGGCCCTATCCTAGGTCCTGGTGATACAGCCACCATGGAGCTCATCTTCTCAGGACCTGTCACAGGGAGTCCGGCAGGTACTATGCTAAGAGCACTAACTGCTTTAGGGAGATAAAGTGAGAGTTACGTAAAGCATCAAGAACTTCCTGGGACTTGCTAGGCACTCAGCAAGTGGCAGTTAACACTACAATAAGATGAGTCATGGGGGTGACTCTTTTCACCAGGTTCACAGAGAAACAGGGCCATATTTTCAAGCAAAGCAACTAGCCATGAGCGGGACACAGCCGGCCGAGTGGGAGGAGGGGGGGCGACAGCAGGAGGCCCAGGAGCCTGCCTCCCCCCAGGATCTGGGCAGCTGCCCAGCATCAGAGGAAGGATCCGGCCTGCTGCGTTTAGGGACCCCAACTCTGCGATTCTCCTCTCTCCTAAGGTATCAGTGGACCTGACCCAAATGAAGCCGGAGTCCCTCACTGCCACAGTTAATAAGTTGAACAGAGAGAGGCTCCTGTTTCCAAAGGGAGGTGCTTGCCTTGAAGCTTTCAACATCCTTTATACCTGACTCTGAGGGGGGTTTCTGCTGGGTCTCCTCAAGCTGTCAGTTTTGACAGCGGTCACTGGAAAGAACCCTTCGGAATTTAGTCCTAACATTGTTCAACTCAGTGAGGCTCAGCCACGCAAGCCACCCAGGGGTCTCTGGATCTCAAGTTTACCCCCTCGTCCCCGAAAAATGACAAAGACATCGATAATCTGGAAGTGAATTCTAACCAGCCTCTAAGACTACTGCACCAGATTCAAGGGACACCGAGGCCTCATACAAACTCACCCACGTCTGAGGCAGCGTGCACCTCACCGACACAGGGCTTGCCTTCCTCTCGGCCGCAGTGCTCGAGAGCACCACAGGCCGTCGGGACGCAAACAAGTGGCGTCCGGAGCCGAGGAGGGCGTCCCAGAGCCCGCGCACCCACCCAGGAGCGATGTACCCTCACTCTGCCCGGTTCATCAGCAGCGACACCGTCCTGCCTCCCAGCCCGCCACGGAGTCGAAACAGCAGCTAAGGGACAGGGTAAGCACCAGAAGTAACTGCCCACAGACTGGGATGGAGAACAGACTAGCTATCCGCCCTCAAACAAAAGTAAAGCCTAATTTTTCCTACTTAAAAAACCTTTAAAATTTTTAAAAGACATATGCACTCAGAACTAACAGGCTGGGGTTATTCAGTGTCGAGGCAAGGATCTACGTGCTGCTCAATAAACCCCGAGGGTACTGCTCTCAGTACATAGAAAAATAATTGACAGACCAAGATTTTAAATGATCAAGAATAACCTTATGGTATTTATTACACTCTTTGGTAACTTTCATAAAATTTTCTCAATCCCCAATGGTTACCTGTTTTTTTGTTTTGTTTTGTTTTTTGTTTTTAGGTTTGCCACTAAATGGGGTAGGAGATCCAATTATTAGAAAATTATATTAATGTGAGTTCTGGGAGCATTTTTGTAGGTTCATTCTTTCCTGGACATTTGGCCAGCTGAATCTCACAGCTTCCACAAGAGATGGTCAAGGCAGGCATCCCTCCTCTGAACTGAGGGGAGAGAGGCTCAGAGAAGGCATGAGCCTTGCCCAAGGCCACCTGTCTGGAGGTGAGGGAGCTACCAGAGATCTCACGCCTGCTAACTGGACTCATCAAAGTCCAGCCACCCCGGCCTGCCTCCCTCCTGGTCTGAGCTCCCAGGGAAATCCTTCTGCTGCTCCACGTCAAATCCTCAACTTTACACAAGGTCACCAGGTGTAAAGCAGGACATTGGGGCCCCAGAGGACACAAGAGCAAGACAATATGTAACCTCTGCCCTCAAGCGGTTTAACTGCTGCACTCCAGATTCTAGAGTATGGGAGGGTGGAATGGGAAGAAGAGAAGAAAGCTGATTAGTAACTGTAAGGCAGAACCTGGCAAATGCTTTAGGAGACACACACACGAAAGCTGGTAGGGGCCTCTGATAAATGAGCATGTTGTAGTAGGCCAGCAGGGAGGAAAAAAGGGACAGGTTTTTGACATTCGACTTCTCCAAGATATTCACAGGCAGAGCTTAAAGGTTTCCAAAGTGGACTCAGGATGTATCAAATCAGCCACATTTCAGAAGGAAAAGAGTCTAAACATGATTATCAACTCAGGGGTTCTTCATAACCCAGCCGTGTCCCTCTGGGTAACCCCTCCTCCCCCACAACCCAAAAACCCAAAACAAAAACCTGGCAAGCTGATCAAAACAACTGGAGCAGCTTAAAGTCTTAAATTGATCTTTATTTTCCTTCTTGCGAGGGCAGAGATACCGGACTCTCCACTTTAAATAGCAGTTAAATTCCACATCTTCCAAGAGAGTTCTCTAACAGAGGCAGGCGACTGCTATTTTCCATCCATGCTCATGAATACTGATAGGGCGGAAAAGCCCCTCAGGGCACACCCCAGAACCAAAACGTGAATAAACGCCCTCTACTGTGAAGACGGGTGCCGCAGTGGGCTCACTCAGTTCGGTCCCTGTAATGTTTAAGTACCATTTTTTCTCCTCCAAGGGAGCTTTACTATTGTATTCTGTTAAAACTGAGAAATCTTCAGAAATGCACAATGCAATTAAATCTCACATGGGAACCACCTTGCCAGAGCCAGGCATACCTTGGTTGGTACACCTCATCTGAATAATAATTGCTGCCACCCATTTTACAAGCATCTCTATACCTTGTATGCCTCAAAGGGCAGTTTGCAGCAATGGGAAAACTACATGACTGGCTGAAAACACGTGACATTTAAACTAAATTAACAGGAAGACTAGTCAAGTCTGATCCTTTTTGTCACATGTCACCACCACTTGATAGAAATTGACCTCATCACTCTCCCTCTCCAAATTTCATAGGAACGCTTTGTGAGAAACACAATTTGCCTTTCTGAAAAGAGAATGTAAGCACGGCATAAGAAACATGCTATTTCAAACCACACACAAAAAACCCTGCAACAGGAAGTAGAATGAGGAACTTAACGTTGCATAAAATCACCTCATGCAATCACGGCGATCAGATGCATACAGTTTCCCCATGTGTGAAGGCAGCACTTCAAACACACCCGAGATGAGAGGGCTCAAGCCAGCGTTCAACAAAGTGCACTTATTAGACCAGACAAAGGCCCACGTAACTCTCAGCACACTTAGGAGGTTTACATCCATTAATACACAGGGAAATCAAAGACAGGACATTTGAAACATTGAGTGTTAGCTGAAATGGGTATACAAATATGGACTCACCGTGTCCGTGTAGAGGAAAATAACATTGACGGCATTATGCAAAGAGGAATGACACAGAAGGACAAAGAGACATAGTTCTGTAATGAAAGATACCGTTACAAAATGTTTTCTTCTAAACACAGCGTTTGGGTTACTGCGGCTTAGTAGTCATTTACTGCAGAACGTGGAGAGAGGCAAAGGCCACTTTAAAAGCTGGGTCTGTAAAACCTAAAGTGATCGACCCTGTGAAGTTGTACTTCCAGATGGATCCAAGGAGCCCTGCCTACAGATGGAAATAGATGCAAACCACCACCACACAAGAGGGCTGCTAGCAAATCCATCCTCCACTCTAATGAACTTTCTCAGAAAATCATTCCTGGGAAGTCACCATTTGTCAAAAACCCACTCTCAGTGTGTAAGGGATGGAGGAGGGGAGACACAGGACATGGTGGTTAACTGTGTGCCGGGCTCCAGAGAAGCCTTGGATACACACGCGCTAAGTCAACCTCATCATAATCTTATAAGGAGGGTGTTTATTATTTTTCCCATTATACAGATGAAGAAACTGAGGTTCAGAGTATTTAAGATAGTGTGTATACATGGCTAAAAAGCGGCAGGAGTTAGCACTGAATCCAGGTCTGATTCAAAGACTGCTCCAATAGCATACGCTCTCCACGCGTGGTGGGGCGTCAGGCGTGGGTGGTGGGGCTGGGTTGTAGGGGACGGAGGATGAGATTCATACTTGCAGATGTGGGGTGTGAGCAGGCTGTGGAGAGATGGATTCACACTCAGGGACTGGGAAATCTGGCTTCCCATCCTGGTGCTGCTTCAAATGAGTTGCCTGACCTCGGACAAGTCACCGTACTTTTTCCAAGTTCTGGGTTCGAGGTTTCTCTGTCACACAGAGGAACACCGAAGTCTAACATCTGTGCTGGACACTGAAGCGCTTTAAGTCCCCTCCATCCAAGCAAGAAGCTACTCATAAAAGTATAAGTGGAATACTGCAGAAATCTAGTGAGCATTCCTGGTCCTACTTTCTCTGGCAAGACTGACTGGCATGCCTAAAATAAAGGAGGTGGAGAAGAACAGCTATTTAGCACTTGTTCCCACCTCTTGCTGGGAGCAGAAGGCCTTCCCGACAGGCTCCTGGAAGGCCAGCCCTCCCCTCTGCCCTTGCTTTATGTCAGACTAAACACCCTGTGAGCTTCACAGCACGGAACACCAATGTCGGCTTCGCAGTGAGGCTGACAAGAAAGTGTTAATAAAGAAAAGAAGCACGTCTTGCAGCCTCTTAATCAGAAGGTCTTTTTGTCTATAAATGTGAACTACAGACCCTCAGAAGTTCAGATCAACCCCGTAGAGTCACAAGACCAACATGGAATTAGAAAAGATCCCTCACCGCTTCAGGTTAAACAGTAAGAGAGATGGCGAAGGTTCAGACATTTAAGAGATGCAATGAGAAATGTTCCCACCTTTCCCTCCAACACATTCAAAAAGCCCGGACCAATACTAAGAAACAGGAACATGAACAGGGGGTGGTTGTAAACAGGCCCTGTGTGATGACCAAGTGTAATTTTGCACACAGAAAACAAGTGCAAATAATCATTGCCAGAAAGCACGGCTGTATTTCTGACTGACTTATCGAATGCTTAAAATGTATATAAGTGAGAGAAATCTTAAAAAGCTTAATGAAGTGGAAACAAACCAGCAAATCGCCACATAAAATGAATCATGATGATTCAAGAACCCCAAGCACTTGAAAATGAAAAGCGGGAAAGCTGAGTGGAATTATATATTTGTACAGTTATCAAATTT
Organism: Hippopotamus amphibius kiboko; assembly: GCF_030028045.1. NCBI lineage: Eukaryota > Metazoa > Chordata > Mammalia > Artiodactyla > Hippopotamidae > Hippopotamus > Hippopotamus amphibius. The sequence continues at coordinate 228,562,843 of NC_080187.1, forward strand.
TAATACATAAAATTCCAAAGTGCCTTTGATGACCGAAGTCCACACACCTGTGGGACTCTTTGGACGCCAATGGTAAGTTCTGCTACCACATGGCTTGTTCTGATTCTAAAGAGTGTTGAGAACACGAGATTTGCCAGCAACCAGATTGCTACTAAAGAGTACAGCAGGGAAACTCGGGGGTGTAGGAGGGCAGCTTTATCTCAGAGTCAGTATATTCTATAAGGAAAGAATATGCAATGTTTCTAAAGCTGGATCTAACCAAAGTCTTCAACAAAACCAAGGTAAATTATCATCTTTACGTTCTGATTTCTAATAAAGGACATAAAAAGGCAGGTGGACACACGTCACTTAAAAGGCACAATTAACAGGAAGCACCTACAGTTGGAATCAATTGCTTGGATGAAAACTTGGTTCAAGAAGTGAGGTAACGTGGTTCCCTTTCTTACATGTTTGTGCTACTTACTCCCAGGACTATTCACCTGCCAGGAATGTTACCTGACCAGCTTATAAGTTCCTGAGTCCTTTGTCTTGACAGATGCTTAACTGATGACAAAGACACGAATGGAGCTCTTTTGATAACCTAATAGGAAACACCTACCAGCAACGTCCTCTTTCCTTTAAATCAGTGATCCACAATCTTTGGGCATTTCAAACATTCATAGGGTAACCCCCATGCTCAGGGGAATATGGTTTCAAGGTATAAAGCAAGATCAGACAGGTTAATTTGAGGGTCAATGACCTACTAGTAAAATGCGTGAAAATGGCAAGTCCATTTAAGTTACTTCCTTTAACAACCATCAAAAGAAGCATTAGGCTAAAGAAAAAAAAAGGGACGAGAAGTTATGAACGATGGATCTTAAGATAAAAAATAAACAGATAATATTGATGTTATTAGTTGAGGGGGAAACTGCTTTTTACCTTATTTCTTTTTCAAGAAAAAAGATTAATTCAGCCTAATACCAAAGGATGTAAAACTTAGATGTTTTATTTAAAAATTATACTTGTTACAATATGAAAGACAAAATTAAAACCACAAGCATCCAGGAAGCTGATGGGTACTAATGTATCCAAAAGCCAATTTAATGGAAAACTTTAGTTTCCAACAAACATAAGTTGCGCCCAAACCATAAGACCATTAGAATGCGGACACACCAGACATACACAATACATATTTGTTGAATTAATGAATAGACGAATATATTTAAGTTTGTCATGCTATTATTTCCTTCTCCCTTTTTATTAAACCAAACTGCTAACTCATACGTATTTTTCTATAAATACCATCTAAAGCGAAGAAAGAAGGCTGGCGTTAGAAACAACTTATAATTTTATAATTTTACAACTTATGGTTCCTATTCAATATATCACAGCGGTAGAACTTAGAATTCTCCAGTGAAATCTGAGGACTTTTTTTTCCTTATAATTTAAAATTGTAGACCATATAGAGTATCTTAACAGCATATGGCCTGGTTTATGTGATCATCTGAGTAGAATAATTCAGTTTCATAGAAAATGTAAATCTAACAGTAGTGCATTAATTCATGCCAACCCTGCTCTCAAGACAACCACCAGGGACCTCCCCCACGAAATCAATATGCATGCATCTATTTAACTTTCATCACTGGCTCACTAAGTAAATACCATGCTATGGACCACTTAGGTATTCATCATTCACAGGCAAAGAGCAAACGTACAAGCAGGCTGGCAGTGTCAAATCGTTAACGAATCAATCGATAACTGGTGCCCGGCTTGGTCTGCCAGACGAGGGCAAAGGTGTGCAACATCTGGAGAGCAAGCTGCCACTCTGCTGCCAAGGAGCGATCTGCTTACAGCAGAGGGTTCCGTGTTTACGCTGGCTCGCAAGGAAACCTGAAGTTGTATTCTGTCTCCTCGGGCTTTAATAAGCATGAAAACAGATACCCTCTTTGATACTACTCCTCAGATACCGAGAGGACTGAGATCCCCAAGGACCGCAGTGAGAAACGCTACTCTGCTGGCTCCCCAGAGTGTCTGAGGTCGAGGCAGAATGAGAAGACATCTGAGTGCTTTCAGTGATGAGCCAGGGGCTGACTCCTCAAAGTCCCCACTTCCATTGCTTTCAAAGCAAGACTTTCAGCGTTGTTTCAGGGATCACGTGTATTCACAAGCAGCCAACCCCGCCAGCGCTGCCGGAAATGTTCTACCTTTGCAAAAACCTCACACTTCGGTGTGAGCCCTGTTAGATACCACCTGCATGGTGCCAAGCCCCCAAGAACACCATCCCCTTGCAGTAACTTCAGGATGGCCGCCACGCCTGTCTGTCTACGTCACAGACAGCCAATACACTGTACCGTATCTGAGGCCAGCTGCCCAACGTTTCAGCGAAGAGACAGTGAGACTTAAGGAAGTTTGGTCACTGGAATAAAGCTGAGTCTCACAGCTGCTTCCTCAACTTACACCACGTGATAAAAACGAACGTCTACAAAGTGTCAGCAGCGGCAACGACAGAGCTCAAAAAGCGGTGCCCATTCTCCCCTCTCATCCATGCAAAAAAACCAGCAGCCAGATTCAACTCGAAGCCACACAAACGATGCTCTCCAAAGGACCCCTTCTCACCTCTTACTCATCTGGGACTTGATCTACAGGGAGAACAGGACTCTCTGTTTTCACATGTAAAAGTTAACACCAGCACACACGCACATGCCTGCTGGAAGCAAAACCCCTGCTGGGTTTTAAATGAACCCGCCCAGTATCTACTTACCTTCCTGTCTTATTTCCTGGGTGAAAGGTGTAATTAATACTTTACCCTAGAAACAATCCTCACTGAAAAATAGCTTGATGGGGAGCAAAAGTCCTAACAGCAAGCTGCTCTTCCTGGGAATGGCAGCTTTCTTAACGTACTTTCCTTTCCTTCGATGGAAATCTCAGCCCCCTCCCTCGATGAGTGTGGAGTCCAGAAAATGATCCACGAAGAACAAGGAAAGCACTGGAAAACATCGTCTCGTTACCCTTCTCATCTGAGATGCTCCGTGTACACCTCCATTCCAGAGCACACATGAAAGCAGGCCCTCATCACCGCAGCAAACGGCGCTACGTCGCACCCATTACTGTTTTTTCCCTTTCTGTTTGTCAGGCTAACAGTCAAGAGCACACACGGCCAGGATGTTAGAAAGAGCTGCCACGCGTGCGGCCTGCCCCACCCCCAGCGCCCGGACAGAAACCCCACCCACTTCCCACCGCCCGCCGCTTCCCAGGCCTTACCCGGCCCAGCAGGTTGTCCTGGAGCAGCGTCTCTCGCAGCAGCGGGGCCACCTCCTCCAAGCTCAACACGTGGCAAAGGTCGGTGAGTTCCTCCTGCCCCAGGGAGCCGGTGCCCGTCGTGTCAAAACTGTCGAACAGCTCCTTGAGTCGGGCCTCATGCTGGTCCTGCGCCGCCTCGCCCATCCCATCGCCCACGGCGCTCACCTGTGCGCACGGAGACAGGGCAGGTGGGCGCGCGCTGCAGTCCCGCGCGCACCCTCGCCAGCCCCTGGGCAGCGCTCCGAGCCTCCGGGTCCGCCCCTGGCGGGGGTCCGCGGGGGAGGGAACACGGCACCCCTCCCATCCAGACCGCAGGCCCCTCCAGGCCCCGGTCCAGGCCAGGGGAGCGCCCACACGCACTCACACCAGGTGCACATCCGCAGGGTGGGACCTGGCGGGGGGACGTTGCCAGAACGAGGGAGTCTGTGGGCAGAAAGGCACGCTCCTCTCCTGCCTGGAACTCGCCAGGCGGCCCGTCTGTCGACCTCCAGACTGAAAGCAGTCTTAGAGACCGCCCACGACTTGGAGAAGGTGAAAAGCCACTTCTGACATCCAGTCCTTCCAAATGAAGTGACTTAGTGACAACAGACTGCAGGGCCAGAGCTTTCACGCCACTCGGCGAGCTCCACAGGGCCCGCCAAGCTGTCGCTGCTCGTCCTTCTGCCTAGCTGCCCCCCTTTGTAGTCAGACCCGAGGGGCTGCAGCCAGAGAGGCACTGGAGGACGTGTCTGAGCAAAACCACTCCGTTTACATGAGACCAAACACGTCTTACACGAGGTCCTCGAAAAGCAACTAACTTCGCTGGTGCAATTACATGAGGTGTGACAGGAAGAGTACTCCCTGAAGTTCACTTTAGCCCAGGGAGTTTTAGGTAATGCTTAGTTGCCTAGAGAAAGAGGGAAAACACGCCTGCAGCCTTTCAGACAATGAGGTTCGAAGGAGCCACAGACCACATGTAAATCACACAGGCTCTCAGGACCCTCCACCATCTAGACCGTCTCCCCTCTGTACTCCTGGTTAATAGCTCTTCCATCTCTGAGACCCACCCTAACCCCAGACTTTCCATTTTTCCACCTTTCATTTGTGAAAACAAAGTCATCAATAACTCTCGGAATCATTTTTGCTAAAAGTATATATCATAAAATTCTAGGTCCCTCAATACTTGAAGCATGAAATCTGGTTTTTTATGTGCACAATAATTCACTTTTAACACATTGGATCTTCCAGTGAAAGCCTGGAACCTTCACGTCGGAAGGTACTTCACCATGATGCAATGGAAGCCAAACACGACCTATACCCTTGAGAGGGTGACCTCAGCCATCACAAACAAGGCGGCAGAACCAGCCCCTTGACTATAAAAGGCAGCACCTTTTAAAAAAAGTACTTATCTTGCCCATATAATCTTTTATTGTGATAAAAAAACACGTAACACGGAATCCACCCTGTTAACAAGAGTTTAAGTACGCAGTACCATCTTGTTCACTATACATGCACTGTTGTATAGCAGATCTCTAGAACTTTCCCATCTTGCGTGCCTGGAACTCTATACCCATCGCCCAGCAACTCCCCATTTCCCCATCCCTAGTCCCTGGCAACCAATATTCTACTTTTAAAAGCACACCTTTAACTAAAACAAGTCCTGGGTCAGAGAACTCTAGCTCAGAGGCGACGTTATAGGGCAGATCATTACAACACAGGAACCACACACAGTAAGATGGTGAACGCGGCCAGGCCTGACAATAAATGAGCCTCCTGTAACCCAACAGTGCTGCTTCTAGGCTGGGCTGCTTTCTTCCCGCAGACAACTGTTCCAAACAGGACAAGCTGAAACACAGCCAACGACCACCCCAAGGGTTCCAGCAAAACTAGGCAAACTCAGAAGACGCATCCAAACAGCTGGGCCGCTCATTAAAGGGAAGAGGTAATGTTCTGGTCCAGGCTCCTGGTCTCAAAGGTCTCTCCTCCTTATCACCAGTTTTTCTATTAGGGTGCTAGCTCTGGCTGCCTTCCCAGGGTTGGTCTGTTGGCTTAACTAATTACCACGTAAATGTTTACAAAATAACTTGAGAGTGCTAACTAAACAGCAAAGCATCAGAAATGAAAAACCAGGGTGTTAAGCAAAGCTACAAAAGTGAGGAATTTAGACAAGGCCCAAGCTTGGCTAATGAGATTCGCCTAGCATCTGCCCAGCTCACCATCAAGGAAGATTTGCTGAGAATCCCTGAGGAGCTCTGGGATCTTCAGGGTTGCCACAGCTCAGCTCTCAAACTCACTCTCCGAGTTCTACAGTCCCCTGGGCTGGTATCTGACCCACTTCATAAAAGCTAGACTATTCTGCTCCTGCTTGATTTTGCATATGTGTATTTTTTTAACTCAAAAGTGAAAGAATTCTAATACTTCCCCTTTTAAAAATTATTTTTGAGGGGTGGGGATTTGTCCATCTAAACCAATGAAAGAGGACCATAAAACTCACGATGGTAACAAGTGTATCAGTTAATCCCATCCTCCTAATTTCTCCGCCCATGGGTAACAGTAACCATAAGTGTGTTTTCTACATCTGTGAGTCTGTTCCTGTTTTGTAAATAAGTTCATTTATACTTTGATATTAAAAAAAAAAATCTCACAATGTACTAAAAAATCCCAATCTTATCCATGGCTTTGAATCTGATACACTATCATGTCCTGCTCTTCGGGAGGTCATTGGATTTTCATTAAATCAAACCTCTTTCATTTCACAGCAACTTTCCTTTTTAATCTCTTTATTTCATCTCCCTGCTTCCCAAGAACCTGCTTAGTAAAACATTCTTTTGACTTAACAGGGAAAACAGCCCCACCCCTGCAGAACACATGATCATATGGAAACATCCAAAAGATGTTACATATGGTGACAAGTTGTCAGTACTCTTCTGGCACAGAAGGCATTTTTACTGGCTGATATTATTCCCCAAATGTTCATCAGTAATTTCATGTGCAAGAATTCTTTTTCTCCTCACTTGGCAGAAATTTCTTTAAGGGCAAGGTTCACAATTTTGATTTCTTTTGTAGCTTCCCCCAAATGCACAGTACAGTCTGTTCTTCACACCAGGGAATCAGTAAGCATCGCAGACTGACTTAGCATATGGAGGCCCCTTGCAAGAAAACTTACCCTGAATGAACACTACGGAAATGAGCACATGAAGACTTTGAAACACCTATTTCCTCCACAAGCATACTTCTACTTCCCCCAGCCAACCCCTTTTCAAAGGCATTTTCAGTCTCAGAGGTAACCAAGCAGAAGTAGAAAGCAAGCACCCACCGCCAAAGGGCGCCACGGAGAGCCATCTGAAGTCGGATTGTACGAGTGAGTAATGAAGCCAGCGGATTCACACACTGCAGCTGCATTTCTGTGGTGGCTGTTATGGGATATGACTTTGGAGGAGAATCTGTACTCAAATACTTTCCCAAGTCCCCTTGTTTATAGAACGAGAATGATAATACCCGTCTGGAAGGTGGTCCTGTGGGTTAAATACAGCAAGTGGGGGCAGCCAATCCCAGAGGACCTGCTACTAGAGGGGAACTGAGAAAACCACCGAGAAAATATCTGCGATGTGCAAAGGAGGGGTACACTGGAGAGGGATAACCTACACACATCAACTGGTCACAGGTCTGCCTTCCAAGAAGCAAAGCAGGACCCGTGGAACGCCACATCCCAGAAAGCAAGAATGAGCAAGGGGTGTATTGTGCATGCAGGCGGTGTCCTGTCACAAAATGGTAACAGCAGCAGCTAATGTTCAGAGCTTCCTCAATCTTCAAAGGCAGATTACTGATAAATTTAAGGTCAAACAAAAGCAGAAAGACTGAAATACAGTTGGGAGTTCAGAAGACACCTTTTTTTTTTCTTTTTAACTTCTGAGCATTGACTCTACGTCGGACCTGTGCTGAATACTTCACATAAATGATCTCATTTAATCCTCCTAATTCTTTAAAGTAGATCTCATACACCCATTTAACATGTAGACGTTGGGGCTTGCCAAAGTTAAGCTCCTTGTCCAATGACACAATGCTAGCAATGGCCATGACCCAGGATTTGAACTCTGGTCTGACTCAAACATACTCTCTCTCCGTCCTACACGTGCACACAGAACGCAGGAAGCGGTATCACTGACGAATCACTGCCTCCACTTTTATGTGTTAACCAGCTGAATGGTACCAAGAACTAGAAACCACCATGGAACACTTGGCCACAAACTCCTCCCAACTGGAATGAGGAGGGGTGGGGTTCCTTCCTCCCTATGTCCCTTGATTCATTTATTGAATAATTATAGCCTACGAAGCACTAAAGATGCACATTCTCTAGGGCAAATCCCATTCAGAAATACATTTTTACATAAAAATGATCAGGAAGAGTCCTGTGTCTTCAATAATGGACATAGTCCAGAAATGGATAATTGTTAAAATACTCCCCCCCCCAACATTAACTATGTCTAATCTGTGCAATTCAATGCTTTCCAGAGTCAGAGCATAGCTGTCACTCACCGGTGACAGGAATCTTCCCTAGAGATGAAGGAGCTGGGTTTTGAGTGATAAACCGTCCTTCAAATTGCCAAGGACAATTCCAGCTTTGTAAAGCCTGCCACAAACCTGGGCTTCTAGTTACCATCTACCTTCCCAATCAAATTGCCAGAAGCCTTTACGACTCTTTTAGAATAAAAGGGCCAGTGTGGGCAATATTTTGGAGCTCTGACAAGGGATGGTTCAATAAGAGGCAGAGCCATTAATCATAACATTTACCACCCAACAAGCAACCATAATGAGAACTATTCAGAGCATTTTCCTTCCAAATACCTCAAAACAAGGCTGCCAGAACGTGCAGACCCTGACAGGGATGTCCATCAGAGACCTGTGTCGCGGTGCCCCCCTCGGCAACCCTGGCTGATGAAATCACAGTGCCAAATGGGACTGGAAAAGAGCGAGTTGGAGGTGCTACTGGGATAATGACGTCCCAACATAAGGCCCACATGAACTGGATCCATGAACTTGTGAACTTTTCAGCATCCAGGGTATAGAAAGCAGCTTGTAAGAATGGCAGACCAGCCAAAGGGTACGTCTGCTCTGAGTCAAAGGGAGTGAAAAGGGGACAAAGTCTGGCAAGGGAAAACCAAATAATAAATGAGCACAGTGCTAGAGCCCCTAGCCCAGGCCTTTTATTTCCCCTCCAGATGGTCCAGCAGCTGAACAGCTACAAGGAATGTCTGGATGCCCCTCTTGGCTCGGCAGCTCTCCCCGGGTGTCATAATAGATGCTTTTGGATCTGTGTTCAGACGTAGCTGTTGGGGGTCCACAGTCCAGGCAGTGACCACCAGGACACTAATTTAGTTACTTAATAACTAAAGAGATGAACATGGACAAACTCCGGCAAAGCTTTTCATTCACGCCTTTAGCTTTCACTGTTTGGCAAGTCAGAGCCTCATAATGCCAATGGTCAAAATAAACTGTTTCTTTTTCTTCTCTCTTTTCCACAAACACTTTAATTTGCTGCAAAGATTTCCAGGCTTACATTTTGGATTAATTTCAGCATAAAGTGAAATAGTGATGAGAATAAATAAATTCAAGTTTAGCAAAAGTTTAACAGAAAAAGCAGTTGTCCCCATTTATATGTTGATACTAGAATATTTCTGCCAAAAACTGCTGGTCATTAAACTGATTACTGTCAGATAGCCTCTTCTCCGCTCAGACAGCACCTCACTTCTAGCTGGAAGCACAAGAGTAACAGCAAGAATAAAATCAGTGTCAAAATATAACACAAAAGCTTAAATGCCACCACACAGGAAAAAATATCATAATAAATCTGACAGAAAATAACCTTTGTTAACTACAAAAAAAAATTAACTGAGGGTATTCCACTAGCATTTATTCTAAAACAAAAATAAGCTTTAGTATTTTACTATCCTAATGGTGTAGCAAACCCAAGTGTCTATGAAACCTACTAGCCAGGTGGATTGCCCAATCAAGTCCCTAACTCAGGATGGCTGGAGGAATAAAGCCATTCCGCTAGTGCATGGTAGAGTCAATAACCTGTAATCAGCTCTTAAGTAAAATTATGGAAACAAAAAACAGAGATGCACTTTTGTTACTTTCTTAAAAGAGACAGCTTGTAACAACCTTCACTTCTTGAGCCACATTTACTCAAATTAATTTAGAATGACTGCAGCTCTGACTACCATTCCCTGGGGTATAAAAACGAAGTGCTTCTCTTCTCATATCTATAAACAATATTTTCTCAACTTTGCTTTTTAGTGAGCAATAGGTCATAAGTAGTCTGTAATTTTTCCATCTAAAAGCTTGAATAAATGGTTAATTGCTGATACAAATTGCAATAAAGTGTCCTGATTTCAAACAAAGTTGCTCACTTGCATATTTCCATAATCTTTTAAAAATTCTATTTTATGTGCGAATAGGATAAAAATATCTTTTTGCAAGCTTCAGTAAATCTCTCCACCCTGCCCAACAGATGTAAGTTCAATAGCTAGAATTCGAACCACGTAATTGATTGGCTTACAAATGAATTGGCATCTATAAACATAAACCTCCTGAGAAGGCTTTGGGGCTGTTTGAATCCCTCTAAAATGCTCTAAACGTGCCAATCCTTTATCAATACAAGACTGATAAAATGTATTTTCATTGTTGACAGGAAATGGAAGCATCAAGATTGGTGAAATATTAGTTTAGAAAATCATTTGCAGTGGCATTTATTTGAATATCAGTTGACATGATAAGAATGCTGCTTATTAAGATGGGCTGTTCAAAATTCACTGGAGCCCTATTCTCCCCCTCTGCGACAGTTAACATCTTTTGATTTGAAGGGTCATCACATACCTAAAATGAAAAAAGAACAAGAAAAAAAGACACCCATGCCATTCTGAGCAAGTTTCTATTAAAATGACTGATCCTTGACGTTTTCCTGCAAAGACCGTCCCTGTGATGGCTGGCTTTCTGTCGCCCCCCTGTAAAATAAGGCCTTTTCCTGCCTTTGCAACATCTCCGCTGATTTCCAACCCACTCAGAACATCCGTAACTCCTACACTTTATCTATACTGCAATTCAGAATGCTTTCCTCTAAGGAATCACCAGAGACCAGCTGAAAATAAACAAATCTGCAAACTCCCCAGCAGTTCACTTCAACAGCTGAGGAGACCACAACAGACTGCTTTATCAGCCAGCCTGTCATGTCACTGTTTCACACAGTCTGGGAATTTTCACAGCCCTCTTCAGCTCCAAAGCAAGACCTGCCCATATTTCAGGTCAGCTACCAATACACCAGCCACTAGAGGAGACTCAAAATTGAGCTGAGAGAAAGAAAACAAAAACAAAAACAAAACACACGCCCTTGCAGATTGTCAAGCCTCAGCAAACAAGTAAACACATAAATTTGTGTTCATGTATTTAAGGGAGCTGGATGGAGAACCTTCCATGGTCTCAGAAGCTTAGCCCATGGGCCTCGGTAGACTTTATCAGGACTTCTAACCCTAAAAAGCCACCACTGTCAGTCACAAAAGACAACCACGTGATCCGTCTGGATTTCACAAATTCAGGAGTTAAGTTCTACGGCAAGCTCATCTCAGAAATTCCTCAACACCAGGAGGGGATCTGCCCCGGCGAAGCAAAGAAAGCAGATCTCATAATAGCCGAGTTGTCTAGAAACAAGGTACGCGGTAGGACGACCTTTCCAGCTCGCATTGTATTTGCACCTTAGCCCCGGTCTGTCAGGGCTGAGGCTGGGAAATCGCCGCCTCCTATCTCTCTCTCTTTGCACTTCACAGAAAGAGCTTTCAGCAGTAAACTGTTTCCATCAGCTCTGTCCTTTTGTCCCAGACCGGTTTGGTAACTGCAGAAGCGCTGTCCCTGGAACCCCGGGAGCTTTTCCCGCAACAGCCCACGTCTCCATCCCGTGGGTCTGGCGGTCAAGGGTTTCAGGCAATAGCCGAACGTCATTTTCTTCTTCTCTTAGTCGTCGCACCGGGAAAGTCTTTCTCTGTGCATCGATCCCTGACACCTTCTAAAGTCCCCACTTTACTGGGGTCGAAACAGCTCTCCGCTACTCGGACAGCCCACGCCAACACCGGGGGGTTCCCCAGACAGGTTTCTCTCGGGTTTCCCAATCCCAGGGCTGCCTGGGGGGCACCAGGCAACAGAACCACCAGCCCTCCCGCTCCCCCAGCCCTCGCCGGGACTCCGCTCAGCTCCCGGACCAGCACACGCGAGCCGCCTTCCGCGGGCGCCGGGGCGGGGACCACGCGGGAGGCGGAGGTGCCCAGCCCGGGTCCCCGGCCAGCCGCGATGCCCACGCGCCCCCGACCCGCCTGCCCATCGCCACCCCGGACACCTCAGACGCCCCACTGTGTGCCCAGGCAGCACGCCTCTCGGGCCCCGCCGCCCTCGCCTACCTTCTGTCGGCCTCTCCGCGGCGCGCGCACCGCCGGCCGCCTGGCTCCGGGGCCCTGCGAAGCGGGGGAGGACGCTCTGTTAGGGCTCCGGGAGCGGGGCAGCACGTGGCAGCCGGCGCCGGGGCTCCGGGCGGGCGTCCTTCAGCAGGACGCGGACGGGGACCCGCGCGCGCGTCATTTCCCTGTGCCAGGGGCCGGCGCTCCCGAGAGCGCGGCTCCGGGGCGCTGCGGCGCGCATCCTCCCGGCGCGCATCCCGCCGGCGCGCCCGCCCCTCCGCCCGCGCCCGGGCCCCCCCGCCGCCCACGGCGCCCCCTCCCCGCCCCCGCCCCCGCCCCGCTTGCGCGCCGCCGCCCGGGAGGGGAGGCCCCGGCCCCGGCCCCGGCCCGCGGCCGGGGCCGCCGGGCGCGCCGGGCCTCCGCGCACCCCCAGGCCGCGGAGCCGGGGTCCCCGGGCGCGGGCTCCGCGCTTACCGCGTGCCGGGGCTCAGGCGCCCGGCGCCGCCGCGGGGGCCATGGCCGCGGGGCGCTCGGGGCTCGCGGGCGGCGGCGGCAGGGGCGGCGGGACGGCCGCGCCCAGCGCGCTCGGCTCCCGGCTCGGCCGCGGCAGCGAAGCTCGGGCAGCCGCGGAGGAAGGGCCGGGCCGGCGCGGGGAGGCGGAGCCAGGGCGACGGCAGCCGGGCCGCGGCTCCTCCTCCGCGGCCGGCGCGGGAGGGCGGGAGGGCGCAGCGCGCGGCGCCGCCGGGGCCCTTCCGCGGGGACGGCGCCTCGGAGGTTTGCACTTGGAAGCTCCGGGCCTCTGGGGGACGCAGGCGGAGGAGGTCGACCCCCGGCCGGGCAGCCTCTCCTTCCTCCTCAGGGCGCCCGCAGCCACCCCTCCGCGCCGGAGCCACCCGGCCCGCCGCGTCTCCGGGTGCGGGAAGGGACCCGTGGGACCTCAGCTGGGCATCCAGGGGCCGCTTGTGCCCCCGGGCGGCCTTCGGATTCTCAGCCCGCGAGCGCCCGTTGGCGGTCATTGGGTCCGGGAGGCGGAAGACCTCCAGACTTGGCTCGGAACCCTGTAGAGCGGGTGCGACCCTCCTACCTGGTGCAGACTGGCGTCCGCCCCTGCCCACCCTGTGCTGTCAGGCTCCCCCCGACCCCCGGCCCCCATCCCGGCTTCTGTGGGTACATCCAACCCTCCGGCACCAGCCACACGGGACGGACACCCCTTGGAGTGGGTGGTTCTCAGGCCGGTGACTGCTCGGTACCTACCGCCCCCTCCCTCCTGCCCCTAGCCACTGGCTCCCCGAGAGCCTCCTCGGCTTCTCACTCCCTGACCTCTACACTTCTGAGCTGGACGCACACAGGATCCCCGTGCAGGCCTAGAGGCGCCGGCTGTGGGCCGGAGGTGACACCACTGCTCTCTCTGGGCTGCAGAGGTACACGAGCTGCCCTTGAAGAAGGAGCCGTCTGATGTATTAAAACCCACAAGTCTGGTTATTTCAGCAGGACACTGGAGCATGCTCCCTTGCTACTGAAAGAATAAGGGATAGTCAGGAAGGAAACTAGCGTTTATTGAGAATCCAGTGTGCTGGAAACTCGACGGGAATAATCTTTCCTAATCGCCACACCACCTTTAGGAGGCAGACTCTGTTGTATCCATTTTGCAGATGAGGAAACTGGGCCTCAGAGAAGTTTAGGAGCTTACTCAGGACCACACAGCTAGTTGGCAGAGCTGGGATTCAAAAGCAGATCACATGTGTGACAAAATTGCATCGAACAAAATATACAGACACACAAATGAGTGAGCATAAAACTGGTGTCATCTGAATACAGCCCTAGGATTGTACTGACATCAATTTCCTGGTTGTGATATTGTACGACAGTTATGCAAAATGTTATCATTGGGGAAAATTGGGTAAAAGGTCTATAAGGGATCCCTGTGTATTATTTCTTCTAACAATATGAATCCACAGTTAACTCAAAGTTTGGGGGTTTTGTTTTGTTTTTTAGCAGATCCGTCTGACTTTAGAACCCAAACTCTATTCCTTCGACACAGTGCCCCTGGAGAATAGGAAAAAGGAGGGGTTCGTGTTCCTCTTTTTAACCACCCTGGGCAAGCATGTACACACACACTCATGTACTTTATCAGTCCACTAATGATCACACAGCACACATACACACTGTTTGTTATGGGAATAGCTAACCTGTTACCAGAATCCTTACATAGGTGTCATAAATAAGAAAATATGTTCATTGGGGACTAAAACAGCCAACAGTCTTAGAAGGTAAGAATGGAGAAATGTTTTTTTCCAGAGTGGAGTAATGCTGTTTGCAGCGACATGGATGGACCGAGAGATGATCATACTGAGTGAAGTAAGCCAGAAAGAGAAAGACAAATCCCATGTGATATCACTTACATGTGGACTTTAAAATATGACACAAATGAACATATCTATGAAACTGAAACAGGCTCACAGACATAGAGGATGGACTCGTGGTTGCCAAGGGAGAGTGGGGTGGGGAAGGGAAGGATTGGGAGTTTGGGATTAGCAAATGCAAATGTATACGGTGGATAAATAACGAGGTCCTACCGTACAGCACAGGAAACTATATTCAACATCCTGTGATGAACCACAGTTGGAAAAGAATATGAAAAAGAATGTATATATTTAGATTTATGTATATTATAGATGTTTTTCTTGTTTCATCTAGTCTCTGTTTTGGGTGCCTCATCCTGCAAGTTCTCTCTCCAAGCATTCCTTTTTAACCTGCAAGAATCCTTAAGGATGAGACTGTCATTAGTTTTTAAGCAGTGATTCTTGGGGGCCAGGAGATGTTCCCTATAGAGAAAGATCAGAATTGGTGGGGGTTGTGTAATTTCAAAACCACAAGATACTCTTTCATGAGGGGAGTGAGTGGGGTGGAGTTAATGCTGGAAATTACACACAACTTCCAGCTTCACTACAAAGGAGGCGAGAGTGTGCTGCATGGCTACTTGATAGTGTAGCTTTGCAAGAACAACTCAGATAACTTGACACAATGTGCCTGCAATTTTGGTTGCACAAGGTGAAAGGTTAGTCTTAGTTCAGAATGAGTCACTGGAAGATAGCAGAAATTTACCTTAGAAGCTATCACTTGAGCTTTTCTCTGTTAAACAAAAAATAAAGATAACAGGAGAAGTAGTAGCCAAGCTCCAAAACCACATTATATGCAATATAAGAAAACTATGAAAAGAAAGGTAAATGTTTACCCAGACTTGATACCCTTTACAGACCACATTTCTTATCTGTCGCAGTTTATCTGCCTCTGATATCAGCTCTCACTTTAAAAAGAGCCTTGTTCAGGGACCCGATACCCTTCAAGTGTTTATAGCTGACATTTTTGAATGGCTTTCTGCTACATTTTTCAGTGCTGAACTCTTTTTCTTAGTTTGTTAAAGAGCTGTAAAAAGTTAACAACAACAACAAAATAATAATGATCCAGGGAAAAGAAAGTTATTCTTTGTTTCTTTCTGAAGTAACTTTGTAATGATTAATTTAGAGTCAAGATAACAGAAGTGAATTAAAAGGGGGGGGGGGGTGCATTGGAGGAGAGGGAGAGAGAGAGCCATTCAGGCTTCGTGAATTTCGTGGGCACTGAAGAGTTATCTTTTTCTGATTAAGGATAGGCTAAGAGCTCTAACCAAACTCAGTGTACTCGCCCTCAAAGTCCTAGTTAGGTATGTGTTATTTCTTAATCACAGAATAGTCACACACACACACACACACATTCTTCTGTCACTCTGTGGTAACTCCCAGCTCCTTCTACACTTTTTAAATAAGTGTCTTTCTTATTTCTCTGATGATTTGAACTAATCAGAACAGTGTTCATGTAAGCTGTAGAGCTGCATCAGGGAGGGCCAAGTAGATAAAGCAGATTATCAGGAATAATCCAACCCAGAGACTGTCTGGTTGAAAAGGACATCCTACACTCCCCAAGGCCCTAAGGAAATGGGTGGTGAAAGGAAGAAGGGGGAAATCTGACATGCAAGTCAAAGACTAGGAGTTTCTGTGACAAAATGTGGATGGTAAGAACCCAAGAAGATGCCAGCAGGACACCGGAGAAACACAGCAGGGGTGGGGGAAAGAGAAAGGAAGCAAACAGATTTACACTTTTGCCCTGAAGGACCTCCATTAGGAATTAGGATTCTCTGTCTTCCCTCATGAAATATATGAATGAAGAGGAAAAAAGGGATCCAGCATTTTTTTTTTAACATAAGCATTAAACGCCTACTAGGTGCCCACTCCTGTCCTGGGAGTCATGAGATGCTCAAATGAACCATCAGCTTGGGTCCTTGCCCTTGAGGAATGTGTCCTTCTCCTTTGGCGAAGCAAAAGTATTCCCACATGAGAGAGAGGGAACGCGGTGAGGTGGCATTGGACTCGTCAGGTCGTCCAGTTGCAGGACACACACATACGTAGCATGACAGAGAAGAGAGGCGTGATTTCCCGAGAACATGGCTTCTATCAAGTCATTGAGCCCATTGCCTTTCATATCAGGTCCTCGATCTCCTTCCTGACGTTCAAGACCCTGCTCGATCCGTGCAAATGTACGTATCCTCACTGTCTCCAGACAACCTGCCCTCCTTCCGCTGTGCTCATAACTGCCCCTGCAGCTTCCCTCTGCGGCTCTTTCTGCCCAGATCATCAGTCAGAAGGTATATCTGAGGCCCCGTCTCCATCCACGGTTCTTTATTTGACCCAGTAGTTAATGTACAGCAGGAAGTGGTTATTGAACCTGAGCCTTTTGGAGCCCATGGATTGAGCATGGAGGTGCTTTCCAAATACTTGGCCTTCACATGGAGAAGAGATGCTGCATGTGTGTACACAGCAGGGCAGGGTGTCTGATCTTCACTTTTGGAAATATCTTTTTTCATGTGTCTGGAATCTGGAAATGTTCTACTGTTCTAAAGATTTAAGTGCCTAAAGACTGACACTTATAGCTTCCTTCAAAGTAGAAGAAAATAAAATTCTAGTTTAAGCAGCATTGGTATTCCTTCACCTCACACTCTCTTAAACACTTAGCCAACATGACATGAAATCTTTATGTTTAAAAATAATAAAGAGCTTTGAATGAAAAATGATGTAACATTTTCCCCCAAGCAAGACTATTTTAAGTTTTCTAGAATGTGTTGTGCACACAAAAGAAATGGGAACCGAGAAACATATTTTAAAAGAGTTCTGTAAATAAATAAGTAAATAAATAAGTAAATCAGTTCTGTCCAAAACAAATATAAAGTGAGCTACATGTGCAATTCAAAAATTTCTAGGAAAATTGGACAGCAACATGTAAAAGAATGAAATTAGAACACGTCCTAACACCATACACAAAAATAAACTCCAAATGGATTAAAGACCTACATGGAAGGCCAGACACTATAAAACTCCAAGAGGAAAACATAGACAGAACACTCTATGACATCCATCAAAGTAAGATCCTTTTTGACCCACCTCCTAGAATCATGGAAATAAAATCAAGAATAAACAAATGGGACCTCATGAAACTTAAAAGCTTTTGCACAGTGAAAGAAACCATACACAAGACTAGAAGGCAACCCTCAGAATGGGAAAAAATAATTGCCTATGAAACAACGGACAAAGGATTAACCTCCAAAATATACAAGCAGCTCATGCAGCTTAATACCAAAAAAGCAAATAACCCAATCCACAAATGGGCAGAAGACCTAAATAGACATTTCTCCAAAGAAGACATACAGATGGCCAATAAACACATGAAAAGATGTTCAACATCACTCATCGTCAGAGAAATGCAAGTCAAAGCCACAATGAGGTATCACCTCACACCGATCAGAATGGCCATCATCACAAAATCTGGAAACAACAAATGTTGGAGAGGGTGTGGAGAAAAGGGAACCCTCCTGCACTGTTGGTGGGAATGTAAGTTGGTATGGCCACTATGGAAAACAATTTGGAGATTCCTTAAAAAACTACAAATAGAACTACCATATGATCCAGTCATCCCACTCCTGGGCATATACCCAAAGAAAACCATAATCCCAAAAGAAACTTGTACCATAATGTTTATTGCAGCACTCTTTACAATAGCCAGGACATGGAAGCAACCTAAATGCCCATCAACAAATGAATGGATACAGACGATATGGCATATATACACAATGGAATATTACTCAGCTATAAAAAGGGATGAGGTGGAGCTATATGTAATGAGGTGGATAGAACTACAATCTGTCATACAGAGTGAAGTAAGTCAGAAAGAGAAAGACAAATATTGTATGCTAACTCACATATACGGAATCTAAAAATGGTACTGATGAACTCAGTGACAAGAACAAGGACGCAGATACAGAGAATGGACTGGAGAACTTGAGGTATGGGAGGGGGCGGGGGGTGAAGGGGAAACTGAGATGAAGCGAGAGAGTAGCACAGACATATATATACTACCAACTGTAAAATAGATAGTCAGTGGGAAGTTGTTGTATAACAAAGTGAGTCCAATTCGAGGATGGAAGATGCTTTAGAGGACTGGGGCGGGGAGGGTGGGGGGACTCGAGGAGGGGGGAGTCAAGGAAGGGAGGGAATATGGGGATATGTGTATAAAAACAGATGATTGAACTTGGTGTACCCCCCAAAAAAAAATTTCTAGTAATCACATTTTTTTAAAATTTTATTGGCTGTGTTGGGTCTTTTTTTTTTTTTTGGCTGTGTGCGGGCTTTCTTTAGTTGCGGTGAGTGGGGGCTACTCTTCATTGTGGTTCGCGGGCTCCTCATTGCCATGGCTTCTCTTGTTGTGGAGCACAGGCATGGGGGCTTCAGTAGTTGCAGCACATGGGCTCAATAGTTGTGGCTCACAGGCTCTAAAGCGCAGCCTCAATAGTTGTGGCGCATGGGCTTTGTTGCTCCGTGGCATGTGGGATCTTCCTGGAAGCAGGGATTGAACCCGTGTCCCCTGCGTTGGCAGGCAGATTCTTAACCACTGCGCCATCTAGGAAGCCCCACTAGTAATCACATTTTTAAAAATAAAAACAAACAAGTAAAATGTTTATATTTTATTTAACAATATACGTCCGAATAATATCCTTTCAACATGTAATCAATATAAAAATTATTAATAATATGATTGACATGAGTGATTGTACTAGGTCTGAAGCCTGGTGTGTATTCTGCAGCTGATTTCCTCTCAGACTAGCCACCTGTGGCTGGTGCCTGCTGCTTCAGGGAGTGCAACGTTGGAACAAGAAGAGGGTTCTTACCTCATCCCACCCAATTCCTCGTTGTGACAAGCAGCCTGGGTTCAGGACGGTTTGGTGCTTTGCTCAAGTTCACACATCAGTCCGCGGGGCTGGGCTCACCATGCAGGTTCATGGGTGATGCAAGCCGCCTTCTTGGAATGAAACAGAGTTTTTAAATATTCTTGAAAACCACCACCCTCTAAGACATTTGGACCCCCAAAAGTAATTTAAAAAGTAAAATTTCAGAAGAAAATAGCCCAATGTACCCTGTTTTAATACTTAGTGATGACAGCCCTGTAGGCCATTTGTTAATAGCTGCCCTGCAGCCTACCTGATTCCTGCTCAGCTGTCTGTGCACCTGCAGGGGACCCCGAGAGAGGGGGCTGGAGGCCCAGAAGGCAGTCCCTGCTGTGTGAGCCTGTCCTCCGGGGATTAGTGGGAGGGGCGCCGCTCCATCCTCCATCCTTCATCCTTCATCCCGCCCACATCAGTTCCTGCTGGCATCCCAAGGAGCTGTGTTGTTTTCCATGATTAATCTCAAAGGCCTTGAAGTAACTGGGTGACCTTTTGTCTGCCACTCCGTACATTTTGCAGTGCTTTATATTCGGAACCAAGCCAAAGCTGAATGCAGGGGAAATGACCATTTCAAAAACAGAAAATGAAACCGAAAGGAAGAGAGCATTGCTTCCAGTAATGAGGACATTTGGGAATAAACTGAATAATGAGGGCATCTTTGCACCTGGATTGATGAGAAAGCACATCAGATCCTTCATTACCAAAAGCAACATAAATCTTTGATTTGCATTTTGTTTTCAAATGGGACAGAATGGGCATGGTTCTCCAAGGATATAATCTAGACCTCTTTGCACCAAAATACTGAGGTCGAAGTGATGATAAATCTTATGGCAGTGAGCTCTGCGAGTCATATTTCAATCTGAAAAAAAAAAAAGCCATCTTGGAGATGAGGTTTGGGGACTATGCTGAGATGCCCAGATGCCATGCTCAGACTTTAACTAAAAAGCATTAGGTCTGATTTTTTTTATTATTGAGGTCCCTTCCCCCACATCATGCAGCCTATTTCTGGATCCCCTGAAGTACAAATAAGATAAAAGGGGAAGGAGGGGTGGAAACCAACAGAGAGAAAAACTGGTGCCTATTTACGTGTATCTGGTCACAAAGCGAAGTCAAAAACTGGCTAAATGTGTGTGTGTGTGTGTGTGTGTGTGTGTGTGTGTGAAGATAGGCTGCTTGTCCTTCCAGATGCCCCCTCTGCCCTCTTCTACCTGCTCTATTCCCTGAGGCCAACCAAGATGTACTGCATTAAGGGACTCCTTTGCAGCTGGCACCTTGTCAGATTCAGCTGATGGGGTTCCTGGCAAAAGATTGGAAGGAGGAAAGAGTATGAGGTTGGGGTATTTATTCAGCCAGCTGCCCCCGTAGGGTCTTAGTAGGCTGGCTACAACCCTCCAGATCACAGCTTCTGCGTCTCAGCCCTCGCTACACAACTCTCAGTCACCAGGTCTGCCAGCGAGGCCTGGGCATGGTAACGGCACCCTCTGTTGTCAGCTCCTAGGCAGACACTATCCTTGTTTCTTTGCACCCGACCCACCCCTTTGTAAGGAGTGCCTTTATTAACTATTCTCCAAATCCCTAATTTGAGTTTATCCGCTATTTCCTTCTGAGACCTTGATTGATGAAGGAGGTATGCATATATTCCTGGCTCCAGAAAAACCTGTCTTCTCTCTATGAGCACAAAATGCCTTGAGTTTTTCTATTGCCCAGAATTTGACGTTGGTTCCCCCAAACCAGACTCTGAGATGAGGATTCGTGCACATGAGTTTCATTAAAGAGATGCTCCAGGAGAAACCTGGGGTGGGGTGGGGGTGGGGGGCGGCAGGAAGAAAGGGAGAGCAGAAAAGAAGAAGCCAGCCAAGGGTACAATTTCAGGCAAAGCCCCAGCCTCAGCCGAATCTTGAGTGGAGCTCTAGAGCATAAACTGTATCTCTGAGTTTGCCCTGACTTGAGTCAGAGGAGCTGGGCTTTCTATCTCCTGCACCAGTAAGTCAGGGACCCAAGGGCATCCAGGCAGAGAACCATCAATGTATACTTCACATAACATCCCTTGTAACGTGAAGTATTTAGGAAAGGAAGACACACTGTTTATTTATTGGCTTATTAATGGAATTATTGATAGAGAGGAAAGAATTGCCTCCAGATACCAGAAAAGCTCACAGCAGATGCTACAGGGACACACACTTTGAAAAAACACTGCACAAAAACACAGTATTTTCTTTTAATGGATTTGGATAATATACTTTAACATTAGTAAAAATCATATCAGGGCTGATAGTCTTCTTAAAAAGCAAAGGCATCTTTGTAGGAATCTTAGCTACCAGATGCAGGTAATAGCTGCGTGTGGTTGGGAGGCGGGTATATCAACACTTGCCATTTCCCTCTGAAGCTTCTAACACTTGGAAATTTATCATAGAAGCTTTTCTCATCTGCAGTTCAAACACTTTTTTTTTTTCAGCAGGAATTTAGCTGAAGTTGAAATCACCATCTGGCATCTCATACTGAACCAGGTCTTTGTGCGCCAAGAACTTCTTCTCTTGGCAGTGATGTTGACTGTGATCTTTCAAAAATGTTTCTTGGGTTGGCAGTCTCGACTGCGCAGAGCAAGCAGCCTCTCTTGGAATTTAGGAAGAGATGTGCTGAGCAAGTTGTTGCCCCAGGAAGAAAAGCGCAAGGTGAAAAGTTGAACCTTAGGTTTTGAAACCCCAGAAGCCATATCTTCTATTACTGAGCTAAAACCAGCTAGAGAGAAACAAACAAACAAAAACAAAAACTCAGCAATATGATGAGTAGTAGCAGACCTAGAAAAGGAGTACTCAGTTCGAACCGACAAATGTCATTTAAGCCCTTTCCAGGTGTAAAGTGATATCCTCCATGCTCTGAGGACATAAGGATGATTATGAAGGGGTCTCTGTTCCCAAGTGGTTCGCCATGCAGGGGCTGGGAGGTGCTTAGGTAGAAACAAGGCAGACGATACTAAGGGGCAGAACTGGCACTGTCTGCCTTCTCCCGCATGTTCGGGGTTCCCTTGTACCATTCCTGTGCCTCTCCAGTAGCTGACAGGCTTTGCTTTCTCTGGGCTGCATCTATGACTCTTCCTTAGTGGCCGCCCCGGGCACTATGTACATCTTTAGAGAGCAGCAAGGGCTGGGAGCCGAATTCCTAGCAGTGACTGCTCAACGTGGGAATAAAAGAGCCCAGCTCGCTTTGCCTGAGAGCAGGGCTGAAGTCAATGTCCAGGCTTTCCCTACCAGATCAGGCTGAGCTACCCCTCTTGGGCCTCCTAGTCTCACATTTGCTCTGTCTGTTTGCCTTCCTTGTTCTGCTTCCCTCATTCACTTGCCGGTCTCTTCTGGGAACATCGCCTTAGTAAAACCCTTCCCTACGCACCCTCCTCTCAGGATCTTCTTTTGGAAACCTGACCTAAAACAAAGGGCATAATGATATAGACAAAATGCTATGAGAGCAGGAAGGAGTGATTAATTCTGTCTGGCGATCAAGGACCTTTCCACAAAAGGAGGGGTATTTGAACGAGGCCTTGAAGTGTTATTTGGATTTCGCCAGACAGATACAATTGAGGAATGTCATAATAAATCTGGGGAAAATACATACACGTGCAGGGATAATGAAGAGGATGGTGGGGCGTGGAAGGCGATGGGGCGGACAAAGTAGTCGGGGAGTAACTGAACAAGAGTCTTCAATGTTGTTAAAGAGTTTAGGCTTTTTAAAAGTTGGCAAGAATGAGCCCTTTTAGATTTCCGAGCTGGGGGGAAATGATACACTTCTCTTTTAGAAAAGAACTGAATGGAAATATAAAGGGTGGGTTGGAGGGATAAGAGATTAACAATGGAAGCCAGTTTGGGGGTTACCGCAATATTCCACATGAGGATGGTGAGAGACTGACTTAGGGCAATGGGTATGAGAATGAAAAGGGAAGGATGGATCTAGAGATCAAACGAACAGATTTGTCAACTACCCGGGTGTAGGTGGGAAAATGAGAGCAATGAAAAGTGGTCAAAGTGTTGGGTTGCTGAAGGATGGTGCCGTGAGCCAAGAGACAGAGCCCAGGGGAAAAACCAGATGGGGAAGAAAGCAATGAGTTCATTTTTGGATATGTTGAAATTGAAGGCGACCCTAGAAAAAATCCCTAGTAACTCAAAGACATTTGAATGAAATAGAAAAGTAATCTGAGAATAAAGAACAAACAAACAGATTTCAGGATATTCAGAGACTCATGAAGTTCTAGTTCAGGTTTAGACCAAAGAGACACTTTTAAAAATTAGCTCTCTGGATAAGAAGAATCAAAACAAGAAAATCAACAGAAACTTGGACACCCTTTAGGGATAACAACACTTAAAATTCACTTGCAACAAAAGTGCAATGCTTCAGTTTCAGTGTGAGGTGACTTTGGTGATCAAAACTAGAGAGGGAAGTCTATATGATCTAAAGATTAGATCTGATATGTTACATTTGTATGGCTGTTTTTATGGACTATGAAATTCTACAGACGATGAAAACAGAGTCCTATAACAATGGTGCTGAAAGAAGAAAAACAGTGCTTTTAGCATTTGCAGCCTCCTACCTAATGTTACACGTTGCTGGTGGAGGGACTGCTGGAGGACCAGTCCCCTCAACGGAGAGGGGCCATTTCCCGGCCCTTAATTATCACTCTTATTTGCTTATGGTCTTGCATTGCTTTTTAAAAAATAAATCAATATGTCCATGTGTTAACTGGCATCCCTGCCCTGCACTGACATTTCCAGGAGCACACAATGAGAAGAAAAAGCAGAAGTCCAAATTCTTTAAAAATGTTTCAGCTTGAGGAAAAGTCTACTTTATACAATATACAGTGTTTCAAAAGCCAAATGAATTTTAGGGCCGCAGAGAGGCCTCAGTGCTCTGTAACAATGTTGCATTTACACTCTTCTCTTAGAGAACCCTTAGTACTTGGAAACAACTCTTCCTTCTATCCCAAGTAGGTTGTTGCAGATTTTACCAGCCAAGTTATCCATGGAAATAAGAGAGGAAGAAAAGGTAGAAAATATAGAGGAAGGAGGACATTAGTCGTGCTTATTCATTCAGTCTCTCTTCCTCCCTCCTTCCCTTTCTCCCTGGCTCAGTCCCTCCCTTCCTCCCTCCCCCACTTCCAGGAATATTTGAGGACCTACTGTGTGCAAGGACTGTACTAGGAGTCAGAGATACCACACTGAACAGGGGAAACATACATGATCTCTACCCTCAGGGAATTTATGTCTGTCATACGTGATTTCAGATTGCACATGTCAATAAAAGATAATATCACTTGTTCTTCATTCCTGTTCTCTCTCACCTTCACATTGCACATTTAAGCATATTAGGTTGACCCATTTGTGGAGTACATGTGTGAGGTATGACCCAGCTAGGCTGCCTCCATCTGAAATCCAACTCTCTCACTTAATAGTTGTGTACTTTGGTCAAATGACTTAACCTTTTGAACCTCCGTCTCTTCTCCATCTATAAAACATAGATGATAACAGCACAGACCTCATAAGACTGTTGTGAACACACAGACCTCATAAGACAGTTGTGGACATTACAAGAATTACTTCATTTAGAACTTAGATGGGCTCTGGTACACAGGCAGCCATCAACTGGTGTCCCCATCGTTATTTTTAGCACACACAGGAAAAAAATAGATGAAACAGACCATATCTTTCAAAGAGCTTACCGTCTTGCAGGTGGAGGCAGACAGGTACACAGATAAAGGCAATCACGTGTGGTGAGTGAAATGATGAAGAAGGTATGTTTAGGCTATGGTGGGAGATCACAAAGAAGGGAGTGGTGAATTCTTTTGGTGAACTCTTTTGAGATGGATGTAATATCAATCCAAAGTAGTTTCTTATTTCCCTGACCCTTAGGTAAATGATCCCTCCCTATTAAATGCCTGTTTTGCTTGCTTTATTTGCCCATAGTTATTCCACTGTGGATAATTATGTAAGCACAGATGAAGGCTTTTCATGAAGGAACATTGTGGTCCCTCTTTATTTACTCTCTGAATAAAGGAACTTACGTAGCTTACCAGCTTTCATAGTTGGTGAAGCTAGACTACATTTTCCTGATTTCTTATGTTCAGTGGCATGTTTCTTATAGAAATCAGAGTTGTTTGT
The DNA here is from genome assembly GCF_030028045.1 of Hippopotamus amphibius kiboko. NCBI lineage: Eukaryota > Metazoa > Chordata > Mammalia > Artiodactyla > Hippopotamidae > Hippopotamus > Hippopotamus amphibius. The sequence goes on from NC_080187.1 coordinate 228,587,994, forward strand.
GCAAAGGGAAAACAGACCTTTTCTCACGCCAGGAGGTGGTCTAATTCTTTCTGCCAGTGACTGGCTAAGACACGGCCATATGATTTAATTCTGGGCAATGGGACCCAAGGTAAGCTGGAGGTTCTGGGAAACATTTTCTCAATAATATGAGGCTAATGGGAGGAAACATCATTACTCCTCTCCAGATATTGTTGGTATGCATGTGATGGCTGGTATTGCTGCAGCCACTTTGTGACCACAATGGGGGTTACATCCTAAGGATTGCTGACACCCTAAAGATGGCAAAGTAGAAAGATGGAAATAAAGTAGGCCCCTGAACACCTCCGTGTCCTGCCGGATTTACAGACTTGGGCCTTGACCCACCTCCAGACTTCTTGTTGGGTGAGAAAATCCCCCACCACCTTTTTACTGTTTCAGCTTGTTTTAGATGGGTTTTCTGTTCACTTTCAGTTAGCTCGTTGTGATAGCTTGTCCCCAAGTACTCGGGGGCACCTCCCTGCGGGAAGATTATGCATGCTTTCCCTTTTAAGCCCAGGCATGGCCATGTGCTTTGCTTTGACCAATGAAATATGAGCAGCACGATGGGGCATTTCTGGGCAGAAGCTTCCAGAGCCATGCATGTGGCTTGCCTCCCTGCCCTGCCCCCATGATCAGGGAAGCATGCTGAGGTGGGCCTCTGCCAGCCTGGGTCCTCAATCACTGCAATAAGCAGGCCGTCTGCGACAGACCAGTGCCGTGAACAGCAAATAGACCTGAAGCTGAAATGTGATGGTATTGTTGTTACTACAGGTAAACCCAGGCTACTTAGACAGGCAAACATCCTAAACATCGTAGCACCTAAAAACAACTAAGTGAAAGCAAGAGCGTGAGATGCAGACCCTTAACCCCAGGTAATTCAACAGTGACTGGAAATTACAGGCTCCCCTCTGCCTGGGCCGTACACTTCCTGGGTAGTGAGACGAGCCTCAGAGTGGTAAGTCGTTTAACCCAAAGGCTGCTTTAAAAATGTCTTCACGTCAATGCATTATTCAGAGTAAATTAATCACAGCTCATTAAGTGTCTCTTTAGCATCCCTGACACTTGCCGCATCACATTGCCCATCAAGCGTTTCGTTTTTCTAATGACCTCACTATGCACTCCCCTAACAACCCCCCCACCCAAGACGCCTACCTGGGGGGCTTTTGGTAATAGCCTGATGGTCGTGCAGCTGAAGTTTTGTGGCACAAATATGAAGTGAGGGTGACGCGTCCGTGGAGGACAGGAGAATGATGACAGTGATGTTCGCATTAAGGTAGTGCTTGTTGTATACCAGATGTCACTCTAAGCACTTAAATACAGCGACTCACTTCACCCTCACCTTATGAGGTAGGCGTTATCACTATCTCTCTTTCACAGAGGAAGAAACAGAGGCACAGAGAGGTTAAGTGTCTTATCCAAGGTCACGCAACAAAAAAGTAATGACATTCGGGTTTTAGTCCAGGCAATCTGGTTCCAGAGTGGTGTTCTAACCATGATGCTTAAGTGAGAGTGGGTGGGGAGGGATGTTATTTTGGGGGCAGCAGTTCTTAGAGAAGCATGAGATAAGGAGCCTAGCGGAGCCTCACCTAACTTAAATCCTAGCTGGGTGTTGTTCTGCAATTTGCGAAACACAACTGCATCCTGGTTTCCTGAAGTGTAAGAGGATGCTGCTGGTAGCTCTGTCGCCTGCAAGGTTAACTGAGGCATGCAAAGACCCTCGTATTGAGCTTGTCTGCAAAACCACCCGCCAAATGTGGTTGGGGCTGCTGTACCCTTCTAGGACAGATCCCCAGAGGGTGCAGAAGTCTTGGGCATAGGGAGAGTCATGGAAAAATGTTAAATGACTGTTTGGGGATTTCTCTAGGAGTCCTTTGGAGGGTATGGATTGCAAGGTGACAGGACCTGGGAAAGGCTGTCTGGAGGGCCGTTTCCGGGATCTATAGGAGCAACAACCGCTGAGATTACCCATCGCACTGAGCAGGTGGCTGGATAAGCCCTTGGGACCAACTGTAATTTAAGAGGTTTGAGGGGGCATTTTTCTGCAGTCTGAGAGGGGCGCACAGATGTGCAGAGGAGTAGGGAGGTGAAGACAAGGGTCTGGGATCCGAAATTGTTTCAGGAAAGCTTCGGGAATGTAGCTCAAGAGAGAGAACTTAGACTTAGAAAGTCCCGGAGGTTGTATCTCTAAAACACACTTCAAATTCGAACACTTCTCACCATCCCCACTGTGGCCGCTGCCAGCACCCTGCTAAGGGCCATCTAGCTGTGCCTCCCCCAGACTCCTGGCAGTCTACCTGCCTCCATTCAGGCCTCTGCCCTTCCATGTGCCTCACAGGAGGCAGAGTGATCTTTCAAAATATGCAGTCAATTCCTGCGGCTTCTTTTCACGCTTAGAATAAACCCCAGACCTTGACTTCATAATCTGGCTCTGCCCGACACCTGGACCTCATCTCTCCCCACCATCGCTGCACCCCAGGCCACTCCCACTGGCAGCATTTCTGATACACAGACACACCAAGCGCCCTCCTGCATCAGCTGTTCGCTTTGCCTGCAGTGCTTCCAAGCCCCCCCCACCCCCGCCCCATTCTCTGCACAGCTGGCTCCTTCAGCAGTTCTGGTCTCGATCCAAACATCGCCTTCTCTGATTTCCCGACCATCCTGTCCCCTGGCCCTCGCGTGCTCTCAGCCACCCTCCAGGCCACAGGCAGATTCGCCTCCTCCACAGCAGTCATCACTCTCAGAAATGGTCTTGTTTGTGCATTTGCTTGTCTGGAGGGCTGTTGCCAGTCTCCCCTGTTAGCCTGAAGGGGCTTCGTTTGCCTCGTTCGTGGCTGTATCCCCAGCACCTCGATCGGTTCCCAGTGCACTGAGGTGCCATAAATTAAGAAGTAATTTACATTTAATTCCTGTCGGTAATACATTTCAAAACATTTACTTACATGTCCCAGTGGAAAAAAGGAGAAAAATTAATTTTATTTACATTTAATTGAATATTGATGCATTCTTTGGATGGTGGCAATGGGATAGTAATATTTGAACTCAATTTTGTGGGGATAATCTCCTGCTAGAAAACCTGAAATTACATATGGCTCAGAGTAAATTAGTTTTACACAGAAAATTGAAAATCCAGGAGCCACGATTGATAGGTTCCTATTTTTAAATATTATGAAAATATAAAATTTAAATATTATGAAAATGTAAAATATAAGCGATAATATTTCTCTAAAAAGGGGCTTAGAGTTAGTAAGGGTAAAGAATACGATGTCAAAATCTACCTAACCATGTTTTCTTTGCTGATTGCTTTGGATAATGCAATGGTACTGAAGGTTTATGTGGAGTCTGTTAAAATATAATATTAACATTATACTTCTATATGAACTGTATTTGACTATTTGTCTTATTTCTGGATTTGATTCAACATTTTTATATTTAAAGGTTGTTAATGGGGAGCCCGCTGGGATATAATCATTTTCAATCCACATATGACTAAATTTGGTCATATCTGCTGATTGTGTACAGAGCTCTTTCCGAGAAGTAAATATTAATGCTCACTGGTTTTGAAAAAAGAACCCTTTGGAGCACCTCTTCTTTTTTCCATTTTTAGACACCTCTGTTAGCTGCTTTAACACTTGGGTGGAAGTGTTTTTAAAGGAGCTAGTGAAGATTTGGAAAAGATTTTATTTTTAATATCCCAGATTGCATCCTCTGCACTGGGTTGGTTTTGTTACATGTGCTCCATCTGTCTTGAAGATATGGAAAACTCAGCAGGGGAAAAAAGGAAAGGGCAAATCTGTTTCCCTAGCTCTACAAAATGTCTAAAAATGACTTCACATGTAAAATCTAGAGTACAAATTCCTTCACTTCGAACTTTCCCATGCTACCCAGGTGCCTGGTACTCTGCCTTCCCAAGTGGGGAGAGGAGAAATTTAGTTACTCCCTGGTTAGAAAGTTGGCAAGGTTGAATGTCTTTTGCACAATCTCTACTTTGCACACTTCAGTATGATTTCTTATCATTTTAGGTGAAATTTAATGAAACTCATGGATTGTTTCTTTTATTATGAATATCCTTAAAAAAAGAATAACCAATTTACTTGCTGGCCACAGTTGATCTGAGATTTCCGATACCTTTAATGTTTCAGGTTTAGTACTGGATGAAAAAATTTGAAAAACAAAACAAACCGTTTCTTTGCCTATCCCCAGCTGCACCTGACAGTGAGAGAAGTTGAAATCTTACTCTTCACTGGACATTACATCCAGTTTCAAGCTTCTATTATCTTTTTAAAAAGCCATTAAAGACTACTTACTAAAGATTTTGTTTCTCTGAAAATCAGCCTGTTATATTTATAACTGGAGCACTTCATGGATTGGGTGTCTGGGAGATCTAAGTGCTTTTATCCATCTTACCACCGTTTAACATGATATGTATGTGTTTACTGAGTGTCGTGCAGCCTTAGAATGTGGACTTCTGGAGACTAAAGAGCTTTTATGATGTGTGTAGCACCAAATAAAATGTGGATTCCTCAGTATCATCTCAAAAGGGACTTCAATCTGGAGCTATAAAGGGACACTCCTTTGCTGTGTGTTTATCTGCAAATTATTCTTTGAACAGAATCAAACCTTCAGCAAGCAAAACTCACAGCTCCCAACATCATGAACCTACTGAACTGAAATGATGCTTGAATCCTGGTTTGTTCATTTGGGCAGGATTGTTATTTTAGGGTTATTATAAGTAAAGTGTTGTCAAGCAAGAGGTGACTGTTGGCGAAGATGATACTTAAACGTCATGTGATATTTAAAGCTGGCTTTGCAGTTTCCAAATCATCGCCTGATGATAAACACATACATCAGTGTCTAACCCACACAATATCAAATTTTCTCATGTCCTATGACTCACCTGAGAGCTCTACTCACTTGCCATCAATATCTCCTATCCTGTTACAAGACCTTGTCATCACCTAGAACTGCTTCACCTCTGAAATCCTGAACTTTGAAATTCCACTCTGACCTCAATCATATACCCTTCCTTCCCCTCCACCTTCATCCCACCCATCTTCGGTCTCACCAAGGCATCAGCCTTCAATCTTCCTGTGTAACAGTCCCCAGCCCTTTTGGATTTAGGGACACTTTAAGGACACTCTCCTCATCAGACCCCCCCCCCCCCACCCCACTCCTTTGACATGCTGGCACAGCCATCAACAACTCCTTAAATTTGCATGTACCCATCTGTCTGTTTTTCTCTGGCTGTCGAGCATCACAGGAGAAGATCACATAACACATAACTATGCAGTCAGGTGCTGATACGAATTTTGGTTTCAAACCTCAACTGGTGCACAAGACCATCTGGAGTTCTTTGATCATTCCTAGGTGGTCCCCTGTATAATCTACCTGATGTGAGACATGTAGGACCGGATAACATGAATTATAGACACTTAAAACAGTGCTAACTTCTTATTCAAAATATATAAAGTTGATTTTCTCCCCCTGGATTTCATGTGAGCAGATTTTCCCCACTTTTTGTGTTTTCTCTTATTTTCATTTTCTTTTGCAGTTTTACAAATCACTTCTTGGAGTGATTAAAGTGTTTAGAGGAGTACTAAAGAGTTTAAGATGATCATAAAATATTTACCACAGACTTACTATGTGCCAAGCACTGGTTTAGGTGCTGGGGATACAGCAGTGAATAAAATAAACAACTCTGTCCTCATAGTCTATATTTTAGTATCATGGGAGAGAAAAGAGGCAAATCAGTAAACTTAAACTATGTCAGAAAGGGACAGGTGGGACTGCAGAGTCCTGGAGTGGTGGTGCCGGCTGGGGGGTGTGCTGTGGGGAGGCTGCTCTGTGCACAAGGGGGAAGCATGCGCCAGGCTGCCTGGGTTCCAATCCCTGGCCTGGCACTTCCTACATGTGTGACCCTGGGCAAGTGCCCTGACCTCTCTGTGTCTCAGTTTCTCAGCCCGTAAAATGAAGAATTTCATAGTGCAAACATCATAGGGTTGCTCTGAGGAGTAACAAACGTAATATACACACAGCATCTCCCCTGGTAAGCACTACATAATTGTCAATGAGTTTATTTTAAATAGTTATCTCACTGTTGCTCCTACCCTCACATTCACAGCCCATGCCCTAGAGGCAGAGATAGGTTCACCATGAAGGGAAAGCCCCTCACCTCCTTTGCCCCAAGAGAGGCCCTAGCAATGCGTTCATGTGGTGTTTTTGTCAAGTTTGCAAAAGTAAGATATTTTAATTGCAATTGGTTAAGATGCCATCTGTTTCCATATGTTCCCCTCGTGGCAGGTAGCATGGAAGCAGCTGTGGGCATTTGGGGATCCAGTGGAGAGGACATTGAGGAGGTTAGCTTGGGTTTAGTGGGGAACATCTGTGTGGTTTGGTCGCTTCCATATGGACCTCAGTATTGCTGGTCATCCTGGTGTAGAAGCAGCTCCCAGGATTCCGACCACCTGCTGTGCGGGTACAGAGCAGGACACGGTGACAGGAATGTGGCCACAAAGGCCGGCAGCAGGGGAGTGGGGATAGAGAGAGAAATGGGGTTTGAAGTGTACGAAGCCGGAAGTTAGTAACCCACTGACACATAAAATTGTAAGTAGAGGATTTGGTTCTCAGGACATAGTCAAAACAGAAGTCTTTCCCGGAAGTCAGGAACATACTAGATAATGCAGCATTAATGATTGGTAATGCACTGCTATGAACTAAATATTTGCCTCCCCCACTGCCCATTCATATCTTGCAGCCCTAACCCACAATGTGATGGTATTTGGAGACGGAGCCTTTGGGGGGTCGTTAGGTCTAGATGAGGTCACGTGGATGCGGTCCTCATGATGAAACTAGTGATGTTATAAGAAGGCACCAGGGAGCTTGCTTTCTTTCTCTCAGCCATGCGAGGACACATCAAGAAGGCAGTCATCTGGAAGCCAGGCAGAGGGCTCTCACCAGAACCCAATCATGCTGGCACCCTGATCTCAGACTTCCCCCTCTAGAACTGTGAGAAATAAATGTCTGTTGGTTAAGCCACTGGGTCTATGGTATTTTGTTATAGTAGCCTGAATCAACTAAAACATATATTATATAGGTTTTTTCCTCTTCTTTTGAATGGGATTTGTGCTAGATAGAATTATAATTCCTGCATTTGCAGAGCAGAACCCTATAGTAGTACTACAAACAGCAAGTAAGTTCGTATGTGAAAATGCAAGATTTATGCATCCCACCAGTCAATAGTAAAGAGATGTCAGCCAACCACATCAGAAGAAATATTGAATTATCCTTCTAGTGTCTTCAGAAAATACTACAAAATTATTGCCATAGAGATGACCAGAGTTTATACCCAAATATATAGGGGGACAAAAGCATTGCAGAGGTGTGCCAGTTGATAAATGTGTTTTCTGAATTTTATAAGGTTTGTGGTATTTGTTTCTTAAAAATTTCTAATTTGTGTGATTTCTTTTCTCATTCTACATAAATATTTACTTTGTCCCTACTTTTGATTTCATGCGTCTTGTGTTCTTTTTCTTAAACAGGCCCTCCGCACAAACTGCACACATTTCAAGCCCACAAGCCCCGGATCCACTTCTGCCTGGAGGAAGCAGGAAAGAGGGAATGCCTTCGATTCTTCTCATCTCACCCAGACTCAGCTGTACTTTCTGTTATACTTAATACCTCCTCTTACGGAAGAGGAACAGACGGCCCTACTCTTTCCCTCCACCTGTGCCCTCTTGGCCCCGGGTCACCTCCCCCACCCGCCCAGCCCCTCGGAACGCTGTCTCTCCACTGACCTCCCCACTCTTGGATGGCCAAGCTCTTGCTCTTCACTGGCTCTTCCCTGTCAGATCACAGATGTGCACAAACATATCATCCCTTGATTCTGGCCACACCACTCCCTGTCCACCTCTTTTTCAGAGGCTTCCTGACTACTCCCCCTGCTTCCCACTCCCTTCCCAAATAAATATCTTGAAAGAGAAGCCTATGTATATGGCCCCGACATCCTCATTCCTCAATTCCCTGAGATCTGGTTTCTCGCAGCTTCGGGGAACTGTCCTGTAGAATCACCACTGCCCGACTCTGTGGCCTCTGAATGGACCCTGCTGATTTGGCCCCTTGCTGCATCTGACAGTGTTGACACCACTCTTCCCTGCATCCTTTCTGCCCTGGCTCCCCAAGTCAGTTCTCCTCCCTCCACTCTGACCACTTGATCTTGCTCTCTTTTGCCACCCCCTCTCCCTCCTCAGTTCCCTTAGATACCACTATCTCCCAGGCTCCAGCTCAGACCTCATGTCTTCCCATCTCATGCATATTCCTCCCAGGTATGCTTGTTTATCCTGTAACGAGTCTATACCATTGACTCTGAAATGAGATTTCTGGTTCCTGTGGTTACCCCTGAACTCTGTAGCCGTACTTCCCACTTTCCATCTAATAGCTCCAACTGCTTGTCACACCCAGCAACTTTACAAATGAAGACCTTCATCATCATCCTTTCCAAACAGCTCCTCCCTTCTTGTTCTCCATAGTAGGAAGAGTCACAGTCCATCACACAGTCATCACTCAGTCAGGTATTCTTGGAGTCTCCTTGTTTTCCTTCTTCCCTCTCACTCCTCATCTCTGATCATTAACAAGGATTATGTATTTTAACTTTGTCAGCTGTTCTTAACTTTTTATTTATTTTTTGGTATCATTAAACCTCTTGACAGTATGATGAAGACTTTGGATTGTTTCTCAGAGTAATGCTTTTTAAGGCATAACCAAAGTGCAAAGTGAGGTAAAAGAACAAAGCTGGAGGCATAACGCGTCCAAACTTCAGATGATAGTACAAAGTTACAGTAGTCAAAACAGTGTGGTATTGGCACAAAACAGGCATATAGATCAACGGACCAGAAGTGAGCCCAGAAATAAGCCCATGTACCCACCATCAATTAATCTATGACAAAGAAGGCAAGAATATACAATGGACAAAAGATAGTTTCTTCAATAAGTGGTGTTGGGAAAGCTGTACAACTACATGTAAATCAATGAAACTAGAATATTCCCTCATTCCATATACAAAAATAAACTCAAAATGGTTTAAAGACCTAAATATAAGACATGACACCATGTCTTGTAGAAGAGAACATGGGCAAAACATTCCCTGATATAAATCATAGCAATATTTTCTTAGATCAGTCTCCCAAGGTAAAAGAAATAAAAGCAAAAATAGACAAATGGGACCTAATTAAATAATCACTTTTGCACAACAGAGGAATCTCTCAACAAAATGAAGAGACAACCTATGGAAAATATTTGCAAATGATGTGACTGACAGGGGTTAATATCCAAAATATACAAACAGCTCATACAACTCAATATTGAAAACAAACAACCCAGTCAAAACATGGACAGAAACCTAAATAGACAGTTCTCCAAAGGAGACATACAGATGGCCAACAGGCACACGAAAAGATGCTCAACATCCCTAATTATTAGAGAAATGCAAATCAAAGCCACAATGAGGTATCACCTCACACAGGTCAGAATGGCCATCATCAAAAAGTCTACAAATAATAAATGCCAGAGAGAGTGTGGAGAAAAGGGAACCCTCCTATACTGTTGGTGGGAATGTAAATTGGTACAGTCACCATGGAAAGCAGTATGGAGGTTCCTTAAAAAACTGAAAATAGAACTACCATACAATCCAGCAATCCCTGTCCTGAGAATATATTCAGAAAAGGTGAAAACTCTAATTCAAGAAGATACCTGCACCCTGATGTTCATAGCAGCACTATTTACAATAGCCAAGACATAGAAAAACCCAACTACCCATCAATAGACAATTGGGTTAAGAAACTATGGTATATATACACAGTGGGTTATTATTCAGCCATAAGAAGCATGAAATTTTGCCATTTGCTGCAACATGGATGGACCTAGATATTATTATACTTAGTGAAGTCAGACAGGGAAAGACAAGTATTATATATCACTTTAATGTGGAGTCTAAAAAACAGTACAAATGAATCCATATACAAAACTGAAACAGTTACAGACACAGAAAACAAACTTACGTTTACCAAAGGGGAAAGGGAGAGGAGAGGGATAAATGAGGAGTATGGGATTAACAGATACATGCTACTTTACATAAAATTAATAAACAACAAGGATACACTGTAGAGCACAGGGAATTATAGTCAATATCTTATGATAACTTATAATGGAAAACAATTTTAAAAAATGTTTTAATGCAAAGGACACCATTAAAAATACAGTTTTCAAAGTTATAGAAAGTTTTGATATACTAATACACGTAATACTGCACTAATACAGTATCAGCTACTCATATCCAGGGTCAGGTCTAATTACCGTCATTTTAAAGTAGTGATAGATTTACTGATCCTCGGAGAACTCTGCAGTGACTGAAATATGAAGCGAAAAATCTGTGATTTCTATTGGGGACGAAGCCATAGATAACGCCAATGTTACTATAGCAATTTTCTCACATTAATAACTGAGGAGTATGATGGGAATTCCCTGGCTGTCCAGTAGTTAGAACTCCGTGCTTTCACTGGGGAGGGCGCCAGTTCAATCCCTGGTGGGGGAACTAAGATCCCACAAGTCCCACAGTGGAGTGGGGGAAGAAGAAGAAGAAGGAGGGGAAGAAGAAGAAGAAGGAGGAGAAGAAGAAGGAGAAGGAGAAAATTTTCAGTAAGAGAAAAGTAAAAAAATAAAGATGTAATGTTTTTCCCATAAAAGTTTGCAGACGCCTTGAGTTCCATCCCGGTTGAGAACACCTGCTTTAACATGTCTGGCATAGCCTCCTTTCCTCCATCTCTCCCATCACTGACCTAACTGTGCCCACCTGGAATCCCCACAGACACCTGAACTGACTGCTCCCCTTGCAAGCCTGCTTTTCCTGCAGTGTGCCCCACATACTCAGGAAGAGCCAGCCTCCACCCAGTCATCTAAGCGGGGGCCCAGCATCATGCCTCCTCCCTCCACACGCCATCGCGGACCCGGCCCTGTCCCGTTAGGAGAGCTCAGCTTGGTCGCCTTCTCCACCCGCCTCGACCTTCTCCTTTCTCCATCAGATTGCTGCAACGGCCCCTCCCTGCTAACCCAGACTGGCCTCACCAATCCTTCCTTCTTCCAGGGGCACAGATCTGTCTGGAATCTGAGTTCCATCCTTATCATCATCAAACCTCTGCCCACGTTTCCAGCGCGGCCCGGGCAATGCTGTGTTCCAGCCCCATCCTGTCCCCCCCGCCCCCTTTCTTGAGTTACTCAAAGTGCAGGATGACCAAGGTTTAGAGGCCAGGGCTCTGGAGCCAGGTTGCCTCAGCTCAAATCCTGACGCCACCTCTCCCCACTGCACGGCCTTTAGAAAATTCCTCCACACTTCTGTCTCAGGGACCTCAGCTTTCAAATGCAGCCACGAGAGCACTTGCCTTGCAGGGCTGTGAGCACCAAGCGATGTACCTGTGAGGTGTTCACGGTGCACCGAAGAGCTCAACAGCAGACGGACCTTGCTATTATTCCCTGTCTCCTTGGTGGCAAATGGCCTTTCTCCTGCTCTCTGCCCCACCAACTGGGCCTTTAAAGACTCAACTCAGGCATCTCCCATGACCTGGGCCGGTCCGGGCTGGTGGGCCCTGGGCTCTGTGGCACCCCTGCCTGCTCTCCTCACCAAAACTCACCACTTGGCTGTGTGCTGCTGGGAGAACATGTGGTCCTCCCGCCAGAGACTGTGGCTCCTTCCCTTCTAACCAAGGAACTGTCTAGAGCCAGGCCCAGGGCGGCTGTTCAGCAAGTGTTTGGAGGCTGCACGGATTAAAGAGCGAATGCGACTCAAAGCACAAAGTGTTAAAGAGCTGGCTCTCTTCCACTCTCCGGACAATCTGCTCTCCACAGTATCGTGCGGTACACAGACTGACCTGCTGTCTTCCGAGTGGGCCTGTCTGTGCTGAGCCCTTTCCTGGCCAGTTCCAGGGCCTGACAGCATCGAGTTTCTGAAAAAGAAAGGGAAAAAGTAGTGTGTGGGTGGGTTTGCGGAGGGGTCAGGACGCTGGGCGCAGGAAGGAAGCCCTGAGCCTGCTCTCAGGAGATGGGCATCTAGGGACACCAGAGCTGTTTAACACTTAACAAAGGGGACTTCAGCAGAATGAGCAAGAATGTGAGTATATTTTTAAGAACTGAAGAGAAAACCCTGCTCTGTGGAGTCCTGCCTGAGGGAGTGGCCAGCCTGGTGATGGCCAGAATGTAGCCCCAGCTGTCCTCATTCCATTCTTTTTAAGCATTACAATTCATTTCTTGGGAAAACATTAGACAATATGGGAGGGTATAAAGTAAGAAAGCAAAACAGCCTCATCCTCCGGTCCTGCTCCCCGTAGGTAACCTCTGCTTCCGAGTGGATTTTACAATACACACAGGACGCAGGCAGTCACACGTCTTGAGGGCTGCAGCCATGTTCAAAAAAGAAGAATCACAAAATAGGTCTAGATTTGCTCAGAGAGACACTGGATGGAAATACTGCAAACGCACATGTTGTTTCCCTAATAGTGGAAGAAAGAAACTATTTAAACCAGAACACATGCAAGGAACCCTTTTAATCTGAGAGGGCCTGTGGTGTGGGAGCAGAGGGGAAGCAGGCTTTGGAGTTTGAGTCCAGGCTCTCCTCTTCCCGTTGGCTTCTCAGCAGGCGAGAGCCCGGGGAAACGCCCCACACTCAGAGCAGGGAGGAGGGCCTGGCATCTCAGGATGCTCAAGAAAATGAGGCCACCTTGCCTGGGCCCGAGATCGATCGAGATCTTTTGGTTTAGAGATGCCTGGATGGGAGGTCCGCGAGGGCAGGCGGAGAGCTGGTTGCTGCCGGGCCGGGTAGCAGGAAGCTCGGCGCCTGCACCTCCCCACCCCCTCTCTTCACAGCTACCGCCACTCTTCCACCTTGTCAAGGCCAAACAAAGGCAAAGCGAAGCACAACACCTGCAGGCTCGGGCTTTGGAAAGCAGAAGCGACAGCTGTGCGAGGGGGAAGCCCGGAGCAGGAGGGCAGCCCCGGCTGAGCCTAAAAATAAAACCCGCCTGACAGCCTGACAAAGGCCTCCCGTGGGGCGCAGCGAGAGAGGGGCTGTCCCGGTGTCGCCAGGCTGTTCTGGGGCCACGTGGGGACGAGCCCAGGCCCTCCCCCTGCCCCCTCCCTCCGGGGTGTCATTCCCTAGCACCCCCTTCGGGAGGACCAGCCTGCCCTCGGGAAACACCCCTGCAATCGCCCGCTTTGCTTGCAGGCCTGCCTCACCGCCATCCCATTTTGGGGTGTGAAGATGGATTGGCTGTGGTACCTTTGTTTACAAAATCTCCTTCCAGCCGTGAAAGCGAACCCAGTACCAGTACCGGTCCGTGTTCTTCCGCGTTCTGATAGGCAGGGATGAAACAAGCCCACATTTGAGGAGGAAGAGCAAGTGCCCCCGCGTCCCCCTGCTTAAAAAGGAGCCCTTGACACAGGTTGCTCTCCGAGGTTGTCAGCGCCGGCGCAGTGGGCTCTCCAGGAAGGCGGGCCTTGTGGCCTTCTGCACCGACCAGAGCGTGCTTCCTGGGTCCCTGGCGTTGGGACATCTTGCTCTGCACCCCGGGCTTGAACTTGGACTTGTCAGGAGGAAGTTTCTCAGCTTTAAAATGATCAAACTCCTAAAGGGATTGAAAACGATCATTGTCAGCTGAAAAAGCAGAAACGTTTGGGAAGTAAGGACAGACATTAAACACGCGTGGGGAGCAGAAAACATATGCCAGGAGAGTAAATTCTTCTAATATTTAATTTTAAAGTTAAAAAAAAAAGTGTTTCTGTTTGGTTTAAATGATTTTAAGTAGAGCTTGGCCAGCATCTCAGTGTTTAGAGTCAAACTTTCTGGTTCAAAAATATCTCCATTGTTATGTCTTCTCATCAGCTCACTGCTGCCCCCGTGCGTCTCATCTAAACATCACGACAGAGCTTTCTGCTTTGCAAATAAATGGTGCAAACCCTCCACGTCTGTTTGCTCCCATGACAACGAACGGTACAGAATTAAAGCCGTGTTCTAGCTTGTTAGTGAGAACTGTATAACCCAGGTGAGTTTTCGACAAGTCTTTCATTTTGGAAGACGTCATTATATAGTCTTCCCCTGGCCCCTCTGTTTTTCAACGCATCGTGCCTTTGCTGAAGGGATAGATTTAATCCTTAGAGGGAGTGGTGATGATTATATCAGCGATGTAAGTCCTACTAATGATACCCCCTTCCAGAGAAACCACATGACTTATTCACTGATGTGCATTAGGCTTACTTTACAGCGTTCAATAGAAATCCTATATTCAGGGTGATGGAAAGTTTGCATAAAGAGTCTCTGATGTGAGATAATTCCTGATACGTGGCTCAAACACACATCACAGTGCAGCCTTCCTGGGCTCACCTGGAACCGTTGTCTTCCGTGGACAGATTGGATCCCTGTTCTGATGTGGACTAGGCTGCCTCCGTGGGTTTGTTTCAAGCACCAATTCCTCCTGTTTCTTGTTCACCTGTGTAGTTTATCTGAGTTGCTTCTTGCTTCATAGAAACTAGGGCCACAAAGAAGATCATGTTGTCATGGGTGGAATTTGGAAAACGCCTTCTATCCTGAATAGGTTAAGAGGCTGCTGCCTTAAGCAGAAAGGTTGCAACCATCTCCTCCTCAACCTGCATGGAGGGGATGGCCACTTGCTCCCAGGACTCATCCCTGAATCTTCCTGTACTGCAACGGCAGCTGTGGTGTCACTTGCCAAAGTCACCTGCTAGAGCAGCCTCCTGCTGTTCCTGAGTGCTTATGTATGGATCTCATTGGTTGTTCACTGTTCAATCCAGGAATAGCTCTGAGGGAGAGCGCTCAGGTATCACCTCCTTCAAAACAATCAAACAAGTTTGGTCAAATTCAGGGCCCACGTAGGACCCACTGGGGCAGATTCTCTTAGACCCAACCCCTAAGTTGGGTTGTGAAGGGCATGGTCCGATTGGCATCCAGGGTTACTGAAAAAAAGAGCTCTTGGTGGAATGTTCATCATGTTTTGTAATTCTTTCAGTCACCTCTCTGAGGATCCTGTGCACCAACGTCAAGATCAGCCTTACTGCCCTGAGGGGAAGGCAGAAACTATGGGATACAAACTGAGTGTCCCATAAAACAGCCCAGTGTTTTCTGGGTCATTTAAATTGCTCTGACCAAAGTCTCCCCTGTATCTCGAGGGATATCCAGTTTTGGTGCATCTGTAGACATTTAACTTTAAGAGACAAGATGCGAGGGAGAAAAAGATGGCAGCAAAGTAAAGGGACGTGAAATGCATCCCTCTCCACAGATGCATTGGGAATGCACCGAAGGACGCAATAATTCCCACAGAGAACCAGCTGAACACCAGCAGACGGCCTTGGACACCAGAAAGGACCGCAAGGAGCCTGACATAACCGGTCGGGAGGCATCTACGACGGCTCAAAGAGGGTGAAGCGGTGGAGCTGTGGCAGACGGGAGGGAGTGAGAAACATACGGAGGGTCCGCAGCGCAGCTCAGCGTTCCCGGACCGAGACGTCGATCCACAGCCGAACAGAGGGTCCGGGAGCAGGAGCGTGGGAACCAGAGAGCTGGTTCAGGGGGAGAAACATTGTTGCCAGTAAGGTGACGGACGGAGAGGACAGGAGGGAAGAGGTCGGTGGCGAGGAGTGCCCGTCCCTGAGAGCTGCCCAGCCATGATGGCGGCTGGAGGCTGCAGGCTCACGGGCGGGGGGAGGAGCCGCGCGCGTAGCCTCTCTCTTTCGGCGCCTCTGCAACAGGCAGTGGAGAGACACCCTGCGGGCCACCTAAGGCGCTCAGGGATAACAAGAACCCTCAGGCACTTGGACGGGGCTGGATTAAAACCCCTTGGAACACCGGCAGCAGGGAGGCTGCCGAGAACAAAAAACGCCCCAAGAGAGGCCCAACTCTGAGACTTTCTGTTTACACCTGAGCCACCAGGGTCCCTCTGCAACAGGCACCTCCAAGCCCGACTGAAACAACAGTGCGCCACTGCTCACTCACTCCCAGGAGAAGGAGCCACAATTGTACCCTCTCCCTCCCCACACACAGACGCTTACAGATGAACAATAAAGGAACATCTGCTGGTCACAGAATAATGCAAAAAAACCCAAGGTGAGCAGAAGGACACTTACAGCTGAGACTCTAAGGAAACAGAAATATTAGTATCAATCCTATTGAACTGGTCCATTCTGGGATCAGTTTTGGATATTTTTTTCCCTTTATTAATTACGATCTTAGTCCTAAGGGATCTACAAATTTTATAACATAATTTTTTAACGCTATTTTTAATTCTATTTTAATTTTTCTGCCATTTTATATACTTCTATTGCTAGCTAAGTTTTTGGTAGTAAGGACAACATATCTCTCATACTTTCCTTTCATCCCTATCTTTTATACATTTCTATTCCTTTCTTTTTATTTGCATATTTCCAATCACACTATGCACTTCTGTGCCCCTTTCTTCCATCCAATTTTTAGTTTATTTTATCTTAACATACTTATAAGCAACACTATCGATCTGCTCAGACTCCTTGCTCTATTCTCCAGATGACGCACCGCCTTGGTATTTAATATTAGGTTTTTGTCTTTATCTTAGTTCTTAGTACAATTGTCTAATTTCATTCTGAGAATCCCCATTCTGTCTGGTGGTACTCTAGCTCTTTTCTATATTTGATCCTAGCTTACAAAATCTCCCTGCATTAGTGTTTGTATGTGTAAGGTGTTATTTCTTTGTTTGTTTGCTTTTGCTTTTGTCTCTGATTTGTTCTGTTTCAGTTGTCAATTTCTGTTGGGTTTCTCTTTGAATATCTGATAGCATACTGGGGTTCTGTCAGGTCTTTCCAGAGCCTTATGTCCTAATGGATTCAGTAACTGTGTGTCTTATACATGTATGTGTTTCCTAGACTTAGTATTTGTTTAACGCAACACTTGGACATTAGTCTGAGGCTTGGACAGTCTTCTATAAACACCTCCATTGCCAGGACAAGCAACCCCAAAAGTTTGGACAACCATGAGGAAACAAAGAAACACCATGCAGGCAAAGGAGCAGGAAAAAGACCCACAAGACCAAATAAATGAGGAGGAAATAGGAAAAATGCCTGAAAAGGAATTTAGAGTAATGATAGTAAAAATGATACAAAATCTTGATAACAAAATGAGAAAGTACAAGAAACAGTTCATAAGAACTCAGAAAAACAAACAGCAATGGATAACAAAATAACTGAAATTAAAAATACTCTAGATGCTATAACCAGCAGAATGACTGAGGCAGAAGAATGAATAAGTGAGTTGGAAGATAGAATGGGGGAAATAACTGCCACAGAGCAGGAAAAAGAAAAAAGAATAAAAAGAATAGAAGACAGTCTCAGAGACCTCAGTGATAACATTAAGCGTACCAACATTTGAATCATAGGCATCCCAGAAGAAGAAGAAAAAAGAAAGGGTCTGAGAAAATATTTGAAGAGATTATAGTGGAAAACTTCCCCAACATGGGAAAGGAAATAATTAACCAAGTCCAAGAAGCACAGAGAGTCCCATACAGAATAAACCCAAGGAGAAATACACCAAGGCACATATTAATCAAACTAATGACAATTAAACACAAAGAAAAATTATTAAAAGCAGCAAGAGAAAAGCAACAAATAACATATAAGGGAAAACCCATAAGGATAACAGCTGACCTTTCTACACAAACTCTGCAGGCAAGAAGGGAATGGCAGGATATACTGAAAGTCCTGAAAGAGAGAAACCTACAGCCAAGAATACTCTACCCAGCAAGAATCTCATTCAGATTTGAGGGAGAAATCAAAAGCTTTCCAGACAAGCAAAAGTGAAGAGAATTCAGCACCACCAAACCAGCCTTACAACAAGTGCTAAAGGAACTTCTCTAAGTAGGAAACACAAGAAAAGGAAAACACCTACAAATACAAACCCAAAACAATTAAGAAAATGGTAATTGGAACACACATGTCAATAATCACCTTAAATGTAAATGGATTAAATGTTCCAACCAAAAGACACAGACTGGCTGAATGGATACAAAAACAAGACCCTTCTGTATGCTGCCTACAAGAAACCCACTTCAGACCAAGGGAGACATATAGACTGAAAGTCAAGGGATGGAAAAAGATATTCCATGCAAATGGAATTCAAAAGAAAGCTGGAGTAGCAATACTCATATCAGACAAATTAGACTTGAAAGTAAAGACAATTAAAAGAGACAAGGAAGGACACTACCTAATGATCAAGGGATCCATTCAAGAAGAACATATGAGAATGGTAAATATCTATGCCCCCAACATAGGAGCACCTCAATACAGAAGGCAAATGCTAACAGTTATAAAAGGGGACATCAACAGTAACACAATAATAGTGGGAGACTTGAACACCCCACTTACATCAATGGACAGATCATCCAAACAGAAAATAAACAAGGACACACAAGCTTTAAATGACACATTAAGACCATCTCGACTTAATTGATATTTATAGGACATTCCATCCAAAAACGACAGACTACACTTTCTTCTCAAGTGCACACGGAACATTTTCCAGGATAGATCACACGTTGGGTCACAAATCAAACCTCGGCAAATTCAAGAAAATTGAAATCATATCAAGCATCTTCTCAGACCACAACACCATGAGACTAGATATCAATTACAGGAAAAAAACTGCAAAAAATACAAACACATGGAGGCTAAACAATTCACTCTTAAACAACCAAGAAATCACTAAAGAAATCAAAGAGGAAATCACAAAATATCTAGAAACAAACGACAATGAAGACACAACAACCCAAAACCTATGGGACGCAGCAAAAGCAGTTCTAAGAGGGAAGTTTATAGCAATACAGTCTTACATTAAGAAACAAGAAAATGATCGAATAAACAACCTAATCTTACACCTAAAACAATTAGAAAAAGAAGAACAAAGAAACCTCAAAGTGAGCAGAAGGAAAGAAATCATAAAGATCAGAGCAGAAATAAATGAAAAAGAAAGGAAGGAAGCGATAGCAAAAATTAATAAAACTAAAAGCTGGTTCTTTGAGAAGATTAACAAAATGGATAAACCATTAGCCAGACTCATCAAGAAAAAAAGGGAGAAGATGCAAATCAACAGAATTAGAAATGAAAAAGGAGAAGTAACAACGGACACCTCAGAAATACAAAAGATCAAGAGAGACTACTACAAGCAACTATATGCCAATCAATTGGATAACCTGGAAGAAATGGATACATTCTTAGAAAAATACAATCTTCCAAGACTGAACCAGGAAGAAATAGAAACTATGAACAGACCAATCACAAGTATGGAAATTGAGGCAGTGATTAAAAATCTCCCAAAACACAAAAGCCCAGGGCCAGATGGATTCACGGGCAAATTCTATCAAACATTTAGAGAAGAGCTAACACCTATCCTTCTCAAACTCTTCCAAAATATCACAGAAGACAGAACACTCCCAAACTCATTCTATGAGGCCACCATCACTCTGATATCAAAACCAGGCAAAGATGTCACAAAAAAAGAAAATTACAGACCAATATCACTGATGAATATAGATGCAAAAGTCCTCCACAAAATACTAGCTAACAGAATCCAACAGCACATTAAAAAAAAGTCATACACCATGATCAAGTGGGGTTTATCCCTGGGATGTGAGGATTCTTCAATATACGCAAATCAATCAATGTGATACATCATATCAACAAATTGAAGGACAAAAACCATATGATCATCTCAATAGATGCAGAAAAAGCTTTTGACAAAGTTCAACATCCATTTATGATAAAAGCTCTCCAGAAAATGGGCATAGAAGGAAATTACCTCAACATAATAAAAGCCATATAAAAACCAAAAGCCAACATTGTTCTAAATGGGGAAAAACTGAAAGAATTCCCTCTAAGAACAGGAACAAGACAAGGGTGTCCACTCTCACCATTATTATTCAACATAGTTTTGGAAGTTTTAGCCACAGCAATCAGAGAAGAAAAAGAAATAAAAGGAATCCAAATTGGAAAAGAAGAAGTAAAATTGTCACTCTTGGCAGATGACATGATATTATACATAGAAAACCCTAAAGACTCTACCAGAAAACTGCTAGCACTAATTGAGGAGTTTAGTAAAGTAGCAGGATACAAAATTAATGCACAGAAATCTCTTGCATTCCTATACACTAACAACGGAAGAGCAGAAAGGGAAATTAAGGAAACTCTCCCATTTACCATTGCAACCAAAAGAATAAAATACCTAGGAATAAACCTGCCTAAGGAGGCAAAAGATCTGTATGCAGAAAACTTTAAGACATTGATGAATGAAATCAAAGACGATACAAACAGACATACCATGTTCCTGGATTGGAAGAATCAACATAGTGAAAATGACTGTACTACCCAAAGCAATTTACAGATTCAATGCAATCCCTATCAAATTACCAATGGCATTTTTCACAGAACTAGAGCAAGAAATCTTACGATGTGTATGGAAACGCAAAAGACCCTGAATAGCCAAAGCAATCTTGAGAAGGAAAGATGGAGTTGGTGGAATCAGGCTTCCTGACTTTAAACTATACCACAAGGCCATAGTGATCAAGACAGTATGGTACTGGCACAAAAATAGAAAGGAAGATCAATGGAATAGAATAGAGAACTCAGAAGTAAGCCCAAACACATATGGGCACCTTATCTTTGACAAAGGAGGCGCGAATATACAATGGAAAAAAGACAGCCTCTTCAATAAATGGTGCTGGGAACATTGGACAGCAACATGTAAAAGAATGAAATTAGAACACTTCCTAACACCATACACAAAAATAAACTCCAAATGGATTAAAGACCTACATGGAAGGCCAGACACTATAAAACTCCTAGAGGAAAACATAGGCAGAATACTCTATGACATCCATCAAAGCAAGATCCTTTTTGACCCACTTCCTAGAATCATGGAAATAAAATCAAGAATAAACAAATGGGACCTCATGAAACTTAAAAGCTTTTGCACAGTGAAAGAAACCATACACAAGACTAGAAGGCAACCCTCAGAATGGGAAAAAATAGTTGCCTACGAAACAATGGACAAAGGATTAACCTCCAAAATATACAAGCAGCTCATGCAGCTTAATACCAAAAAAGCAAATAACCCAATCCACAAATGGGCAGAAGACCTAAATAGACATTTCTCCAAAGAAGACATACAGATGGCCAACAAACACATGAAAAGATGCTCAACATCACTAATTATCAGAGAAATGCAAGTCAAAGCCACCATGAGGTATCACCTCACACCGAACAGAATGGCCATCATCACAAAATCTGGAAACAACAAATGTTGGAGAGGGTGTGGAGAAAAGGGAACTCTCCTGCACTGTTGGTGGGACTGTAAGTTGGTACAGCCACTATGGAAAACAATTTGGAGGTTCCTTAAAAAACTGCAAATAGAACTACCATATGATCCAGTCATCCCACTCCTGGGCATATACCCAAAGAAAACCATAATCCCAAAAGAAACTTGTACCATAATGTTTATTGCAGCAGTATTTACAATAGCCAGGACATGGAAGCAACCTAAATGCCCATCAACAAATGAATGGATAAAGAAGATGTGGCATATATACACAATGGAATATTACTCAGCTATAAAAAGGGATGAGATGGAGCTATATGTCATGAGGTGGATAGACCTAGAGGCTGTCATACAGAGTGAAGTAAGTCAGAAAGAGAAAGACAAATATTGTATGCTAAGTCACATATACGGAATCTAAAAATGGTACTGATGAACTCAGTGACAAGAACAAGGATGCAGATGCAGAGAATGGACTGCAGAACTCGAGGTTTGGGAGGGGGTGGGGGGTGAAGGGGAAGCTGAGATGAAGCGAGGGAGTAGCACAGACATATATACACTACCAACTGTAAAATAGATAGCCAGTGGGAAGTTGTTGTATAACAAAGGGAGTCCAACTCGAGGATGGAAGGTTCCTTAGAGGACTGGGGCGGGGAGGGTGGGGGGGGACTCGAGGGAGGGTGGGGGGGAGTCAAGGAAGGGAGGGAATACGGGGATATGTGCATAAAAACAGATGACTGAACTTGGTGTACCCCCCCCAAAATAATAAATAAATAAATAAAATTAATTAAAAAAAAAAAAAAAGAGAGACGAGGTGCCAGGCAATGTCTGCAAAGGCAGCCAAGAAGCCCGGCGGCAGGGGCTCCAGAATTTCTGTGTAGAAGGAGCTCTGGGGTAAGTATCTTTGACTGAGTGTGGGTGCTGGAGGGACTGTCCTGAGGTTGAGTTTACGTTGGCGCACACTGTGATAATTGTGTATGTATTGGAGGTGGCTCTGGGGGCTGTTGATGGAGCTGCCTGCTGAACTGCTGTTGAAGAGAATCAGTTGTCAGTTCTCCAATTTTTCAAATAATAGGCTCTTTCCACATACAGAGACCTGGTGTGACGCGTTTAATCAGTCTAGGTTGAAGTCTTTTCAACAGAGCAAGAGATCTGTCGATTGTTCAACAATTTCAGACATTTCAGAGTAGGCGGCCAATGCCACCGAGACTTGAAGCTTAGCAGCTCAGCCTGGAGGGGTCCGTTTCCCTAAGCGCCCTCAGGAGGGGAGCAGCAGAGGACCCGGAGCTCAAGCCAATGGGTAGCCTTGTGCGCTTGCCTTTGCCACTGACCTCTGCTGTGTCCACCCTCCCTGCCACCGTCCAGCTGGGACCATGCTGCCTCAATTGCTATATGTGTGACCGTAGAGGAACGGGGGTGGGTCAGGGCTTAGTGTGAGTGTTTTGAAGCTACAGGATAAATATAGTATATATTCTTGGATTGTCGATTTTACTTAAAGATGGGGGGAAATGTATAGTTCTATAAGCGAAATAATGATATAGAGTGTGAATTAGTTAGGATTGAGTTTAGCTGGAAGTAACAGAAAAATCGAAAATACCAGTGGCTTAAAGAAAATGGATGTTTCTTTTTTTCCTATATTCAGGAGTTTGACAGGTAATCAGTGCAGGGCTGGTAAGGCCTTCTGTAGGGCAGGGACGTGGGCGCTCTGTTTGCTGTTTGGCCTTGAGTAACTTCCATCCTCAAAGACATCTCATGGGCCAAGAGAGCTGCTGGAGGAGTAGCCTTTAGATTTGTATTCCCGAGAGCAGGAAAGAAGAAGACACGTCATTTAGGGACACTTGCAGAAGTCACATCTATCACTCCCTCTATGTCACATAGCCACAAGTATCTATCTGTGAGGGAGATCTGGAGAGGTGGTCTTTATCGGAGGCAGATGTATGCCACCTGAAATTTGACAGTCCTTTGTCTGTAAAAATAGGGAAATGGAGATTGGGGGGTCACTTGAAACAAACTGGCAGGTAATGCTGCTGGTATTGGTCCACGGGCCGCACTTTGAGTGGCACGGGACACGAGCACGTGCCAGCCGGCCCCGCCTACCCCACCTTGTCTCCTCTCTCTCCCCATCGTCCCTGTGCTTCTTGCTGGGTCTTGAACACTCAACCTTGTGTTCTCAGCTGGGTGACTTTGAACTTACTATTCCCTCTGGTTGGAAGTCTGCTCTCAAGTCTTGTCACTAAGATCTCAGATAAAACAGTTTCTCTATGACCTGATTTCATTTTGATAGCACTTATCTCAATTTTTATTTGTTTATATGATGGTTTTTTTGTCTTCCCCGTCTAGAATGCCAGTATCATGGGAGGAAGGAAGATATTGGTCTTGTCAACACTGGATCCCAGGCACTTAGAACAGTCCTAAGCACACATGCTCAAGATGTCTACAGAATAAATGGAGAATAATGAAGGGTCTCTCTAACTATAATGTTAGTTCTTGAGCTCAGAAGCCTTATCTTTTATTTCCGCTCTCCCCCACAGTGCCTGGCAGGGTGTAACATGTGCAGCTGGCATTTGATGAATGCTTGTTGGGTGGGATTGCACAGGAGAAGGAATACCTGTCAAATCCTTAGATGGGTCTCAGGTAGGATGATAGGGCATGGCAGCTACACTGAGCTGGAAGGTTGGCTCTGGGTGGAAAGGTGAGAAGAGGCCCTGGACCCTGTGACGGCTTTCACAGTAGGCCTTCCAGTCCTGGATTCTTCCTTCCTATCAACAGCATTTCAGAATTTTATAGGTGTGACTCGGAGGACGCCAGAGGAGCCTGTAGAGAATGCATGCGATGGAAAACTTGGAATCGTGTGGCTGGATGCTGTGCAGATAGATTAAAGTTTTGCAGTTATTCAATTACTCACTCATTTGCCTATGAGCACCTGCTTTGTGCCAGGTGTCATGCTACATGCTGGGGAGCCACATAGCCTGCGTGCATGACATTTTGTTCCAAACTGGACAAGTAACGTCAAACACAAGGGTTCCTAATGTCTATAGTGCAAGACTACAGGGTTGCATGTTCAACACTCTAGACTTGGCACTTGAAATTGTTTCGCGGGTCCCCTCACAATGCTACGGGCACTCTCCTCTGGATGCATGAGCTGGTGTTTGCTAGGCCATTTGTGACTGCTGGGTTGGGGGGGCTCCTTTGGGAGTTCTTGTCCTCTTCAACGCCTAGCAGGCAGGAGAGGCAAGAGCAGCTCCCACCCCACCCTCTCACATTCCTTTGTTTCACACACTGTAAGGAAGGGAGGGAATCGCGTGCTGACAGCAATGTTTAATTCCTTTTGCTTGGTGGTGAAGCAGAAGAGAGTCGCTGCGTGGCCTCCTCAGTGTGTACGCTTGTGTACATATTAGTATTTATTAGTAATTAAAATTTCTATGTTCGTCTGTGAGCCATAAGGCTGACAATTGTCTTTCCAAATGAATACATTTGAACATGGCTAGGAACCAGACAAAGATAGTGTCAAATGCATTCATCAATAAATAATACCAATACTGTGCATTTGTGGGCTGCACGTTTTTTTAACTTCAAAGAAGAGCTTTCATGTCTATGATCTCATCTCACACTGCATATTATTATTTTAAAGCTGCTCTCTAGGGGCGGGTTGTTCCACGCACGCACAGCCCTGCAAGGATAACGAGGGCCTGCCGCTGGCTCCCTCACCTGCGCCCACCGCGGTCCCCCGCGTGCCAGTCCGGGCCCCCTTGGGTCTGTCCCTGCAAAACTAAAGGCAAAGAAGAAAACAAATACACTAATTTCAAACTGTGCTGAGAGCACACAGACGGGCAGAGCAGGCACAGGGGAACTAAGGAAGTGCGGCTTCTCCCAGGACCGTCTGAAAATTCTAGACACTGAGGCATGGATGACTTCAAACTCATGTCAGGCACTCAGAAAGCCCAGAACTGGAAACCTTTAGTCTTCTGGGACTGGAAAGTCAGTTCCTGTTTATTTCTCTACAGCTGTGACTTTTTTCCTGTCTTCAACAATTTCTTCCTGCGTGTGCCTTCATTTTCAAGACGATAGTTTTACATATTCTTGCCTGATCGTTTAGCTCTTCCTGTATGACTTCCCCTGGAGTAAAAACCCCATGTCACTGTTTTCCCTAAGGCTGAAATGTGGAGCATGACGTGGCCTTACTCTGAATTTGTTAAAGGGGTGTTTAAAAAGTAACTCAAGTAGAAGAAAAAAAAAAATCCTTGATGACGAGACTCTCCTCGCCTCCTAGTCTATTTTGTCCTGAAATCAACCACGGCGTTTCCACTTCACAAGACTTCGGCTGTCACCTTCCCTTGAGTGCACAGGGTAAAGACTGCTTCAGAATCTCCTACCTGGATATCTAATGAGACAACAGGACACTGCAGGCGGTGGTAAATTCCTTCACCCTGATTGCTCACGAAGCAGAAGTAATTAACCTGGGATTATCTATTTTAATTCTTTTATTCTCAATGGTTAGTGGAAGGACCAGTGACCCAGGTTACACGTATCAGTGGGGCCCACCTCCTTCTGCCATCACAGCCCTGCCCCTTGGGGTGCTTTGACACATCCAGGTGCTACTAGACTCAGGTTCCCCTGGAGAAGTAGCCTCCCTCTGCCTGCTCTTTTGAGTAAGTGTAGTACATGCTGTGCCTTTCCATGCAGTGCGTGCTCAATACATACTGAATGAACGCAGTGTAACATGTGTCATTTGGTGTCACTGAGTCTCATTTCCTCTGTGTAAAATGAGAGTATTGGCAAATGACTCCTTATATATCTTCCAGTTTGAACACTCTATGGGTCCTTTTGGACAGCCATTCAGAATGATGTCCCATCTCCAAAGCTGTTTCCAAGCAACAGCACAGTACTTCCCTGAACTCATTGTTTGACCTCTTCAGCCTACAAAGATATTTCTCACTGAGCTTGCAGCATTACATTATCTGTAATACATATTTATTTATTATCTGGTGACATCTCAGGTTGGTATTTAGCTTTCCATCTGTGTAGATCCTGTCCTGTCCTTACAAGTAGAGTATAAGCTTCCCAAGCCAGAGATTTTCTAAAACATGCTCTGTAAATTGTTTGTTAAATAAGCAGGCAACACATCAAGAAATCATCTTAATTCTGTCTAGAGGGAATTCTGGCTTCAGGAAAGCAGAAGAATTGAGGGTGAATCCCAGGTCTGTGGTTTGGGAAACTGGGTGTGTGATGATGCGGTTCTTCAGGAGAGAATCCTGAAGGAGGAACAGGTTTGGAGGAGGGTGGGGAGGAGCCGAATTTAGAGACAAGCTGCACTGTATACCTCCTTCTGGGAGATTCTCGAAGAACATTAGCCAAATAATGATTTTGAGACAAGGGATCCTGGCCAAAGGAACGTATTTTACTGTGTGTAGCCTGGAGCTCCCCAAAGAATTGAACACGATTTTGGACACACGGATATAACACAAGAAGAGAAACAGGGCTAGGAAGGAAGCCTGCTGAACAACTACCTGTTAAGGAATGGCAGGAGGAAGTTGAAGAAGAGCATCTGGAGAATTAGGAGGGGGTGTTCACCCCTAGCTTTTAATCCTGCCTCAGCCCTTCCACAGATACAGGGGAAAGCCAGGTTCCAGCTCTTGCCAAGGAACAAGAGATCCCATGGGCTGTGTCTTGGAAGATGCAGAGTTGTTTGGAAGAAAGAAGGCACCCAAGTACTTCCAGTCCAACTCTCATCACTCACTCTTCTCAAAGAACTCACCCCCTTTGCTAAAAGGAAGTCCCCCCAAATAAATAAATAAATAAATAAATAAATAAATAATAAATAAATAAATGGAAGCCCATATTAACATGCTCAGATCCAAGCCCATGAGGATAACCCAACATCCACTCTTATAATTATAATGAATCATCTTAAATTAGATCTGATATAGGCAAAGACAACACAAAACCTAAACAACATAGAAAAATAAGTGCTCTGAATAAGTTTGTATCTGACTCACTCCCTATCTTCTGGGACTATCCTCAAACTTTCTTTTAATGTTTCATTTGAATCTCAACAGCATCAGTTTTTTGTTTTGTTTTGTTTTAATATCCCACTATCTGTGTATGAAAATTGAGAAAAGGTGAAAAGGACGAGAATGGGAAAATGCAAGGCAGTAGTTTAAGGTAGGGCTCATGCTAGTGGGATTATATAACAATGTAGCCACTTTGGGAAACAGTTTAGTAGTTCCTTAAAAAAATAAACATAAAATTACCATATGACCCAGCAAGGGGTATGGGGTTTACTTTTGGGGTGAATTAAAGTGTCCTAAAATTAAATAGTGATGATAAACTCACAACTCTGTGAATATACTAAAACCACTGAGGTGTACATTTTAAAAGGGTGAATTTTATGATATGTGAATTATATCTCAATAAAGTTGTTATTTAAAAAAAGAAAGGGCAGAGAATCTGGACGGACATTTTTCCAAAGAAGACACACAGATGGCCAATAGATACATGAAAAGGCGCTCAACATCCCTAATCAGGAAAATGCAAACCAAAACCACGAGATATCACCTCATAGCTGTTAGAATGGCTGTTGTCAAAAAGAGAAGAAATAAAAAGTGTTGGTAAGGATGTGAAGAAGAGGGAACCTTTGTGCACTGTTTTTGGGAATGTAAATTGGTGCAGCCACTATGGAAACACAGTATGGAGGGTCCTCAAAAAATTAGAAATGGAACTACTGTATGATCCAGCAATTCCACTTCTGGGTATTTACCTGAAGGAAACGAAAATACTAACTTAAAAAGATGTATGCACCCCAATATTCATTATAGCTTTATAGTAGCCAAGACATGGAAACAAGCTGTGACCATGAATGGATGAATGGATAAAGAAAATATGATACACACACACACACACACACACACACACAGAATGGGATATTATTCAGCCATAAAAAGAAGGAAATCTTGCCATTTGTGACAACATGGATGGACGTTGAGAGCATTATGCTAAGTGAAAGAAGTCAGACAGAGAAAGACGAAAGACAAAGATCTCATATGCGGACTCTAAAAACAAACAAACAAACAAAACCTAAACTCACAGGTACAGAGAACAGATTGGTTGTTGCTGCCAGAGGTGGGGGTGGGGATGGATGAATGGGTGAAGGGGTCAAAAGATACAAAACAAACTTCCAGTTATAAAATACATACGTCTTGGGGGTGTAATGTACAGCTTGGTGACTATAGTTAACTACAACTGTGTTGTATATTTTAAAGTTGCTAAGAGAGTAGATCTTAAGAGTTCTCATGACAGGAAAAAAAATTGTAACTGTGTGTGATGATGGATGTTAATGAGATTTAATGTGGTGATCATTTCAAAATACATAAAAGTATTGAATCATTATGTTGTACACCTGAAACTAATATAATGTTATATGTCAATATATCTCAATAAAAAAAGAAGAAAATTCAAGGTGAATAAATACTTCCTTTCCAAGAAAAAACATTCTCCAAAGTAATGGAAAACCAGTGATCTGTTGTTTGCTAGTTCTTTGTCTCTCAAATGCCCTATCACCCGTGGTTTACTGCCACAGCTGTATGGCAGCTGAGAGACAGTAGTTCTTATCCCCCATTCTTCTTCTCCAGAATAATTTGAGGTGGTAAAATTAATCTATCTCTAATTGAGATCTCTTTTTCTACTAAAAATGCAAATACCATTCAACTACTTGTTTCTGACGGGTTCGTACCCACAGCTTTGTCTTGCCATTTCTACGACATCAGAAAGGACGTGTTTGTGTACACAGTTTATCCATACATTTTTTAGGTCACTTCTCTAAAAGTCAGGTTTGCTAAGGTATAATTTATTTTTAGTCAAATTCACCCTTGGAAGGTTTCCAATTCAGTGAATTTTGGTGAACGCATACAGTCACGTAATCACCGACACAACTGAGATAGAGACTATTTCCATCACCCTAAAATGTTCCCTCATGTCCCTCTGTAGTCAACCCCCTTTCTGCATGTCCAGGCCCTGGCATCCCTCCCCATCCCCCCCCCC
This sequence comes from Hippopotamus amphibius kiboko, assembly GCF_030028045.1. Taxonomy (NCBI): domain Eukaryota; kingdom Metazoa; phylum Chordata; class Mammalia; order Artiodactyla; family Hippopotamidae; genus Hippopotamus; species Hippopotamus amphibius. Next base: position 228,617,428 of record NC_080187.1, read on the forward strand.
CCCCCAAATCTCATTGACTTCTGTCCTGAGGGTACTTTTCAAATCCCTATTTTGTGTTATCATTTATCTTCAGGTAAGTCTCTCTACCAGGCAGAATCCTGCTTTGTGTTCCTGCAGTGCCAAATGTGGTACCTGGCACCTAAAATGTACTCAGGAAATAAGTGCTTAAAAAATAAACAAATCACTTGTTTTTTAGATTTTGCCAAATCATTTCAGAGACTCTGCTCTCTGATTTCCAGGATGTGCTGTTTGAAAAGGGACTACTAATGCTGGGAAAAGCTTTCTCCTGGAGTTTTAATTTATACAGTCTTTTTTTTTTTTTTTTTTTTTTAAAAAGGGCCACAGTTATATGTAATTTCAGAGATTTTGCTGAGCATTTCAACCATTTCCTTAGACTTGGGACTTACAACTTTGTTTGCTCAACCAGCAAGTGGGCCTCTGACCTCTCAACCTGAATAAACAGATGGAAATGGAATCTGGGACCAAAAGCAGCTGCTGCTGTCTCCTCCCTTCTGCTCGCCATCTCTGATCCCTCCACCTCCACGGGGCGTGGCCCAGGGCATCCTCCCGAGCTTCCCCGAATAAGTTCTATGAGATGCCAGACCCACTGCGTGAGCGACTCCAGGGCTGGAATCTGACGTTGGCGAAACGTTTCTCCTCACGCAGGGTGTGATCCCGCTGCAGCCGGCTCAGCAGTAGGGCTCAGATGCCTTTGGTCCTTCCTGGTCTGATTCCTCTTCTGTCTTGATGTGCATCCGAAAAGTTGACATTCCAAGAGCAATTACAAGAAGCGGTGAACAAAGTTTCGCCTTGTCTGACCGGTGTTTGGAAATGGCCTAGTTCTCGAAGAGAGCTGCCCTCTCTTGAAAGGTGTTGGCGCTTCCCTCCAGACTGGCCAGTTGCCCCAAGCTGATGGGTCCCTGTGCGCTGTCTGTGGGTTCACAGTCCCTGCTGTGCCCTCTGCCCAGCGGCCAAAGCCCCAGCACGAGAGGCCACAGCTCCCCTCTGGGGAGGCTGCACCTCGCCTCCTAGATGACATCCTGGTGCTGGCATCGAATTGCTTCCAGGCGGAGCCTCATTCCCCCTGCTGCCCCTTTGCCCTCACACGTCGCCCTGTGGCTCCCCGGACAGCGCTGGTGGAGGGCAGTGCACTGCGTAAGCGCATCCCCGGAAAACCTCTCACAGCCTGGACTCCGGATGCAGAGGGGATGGGGAGGTTTCTGTTATCTGCTGTTGAGTAAACAGAACTCCAAAAGCGTGGTGGATTTGGGCACATGGGGTAATTGCGTGCTTCATAACCCCGTGGACAAAGAAGTACTCAATGGAAGGGAGCCAAAGACATTCTTACCACAGTGATGACGACAGGTGGGGGGGGGGGCTGGGCGGGGCGAGGGAGAAGATGGGGCTTGGGGAGGGAGGGTTCCAGAAAAAGCGGAAAAACAGAAGGGAGAAAGAAAAGAGGGGTTAAAGGGGAGGAAAGCGTATATGCTTCATGAGGCTCTTGTAACGCTGTGACTCTCAGACTTTTGTGTTCTTACTTCCATAGTAAGGAATGTATTTTACTCCACGCAGAAGGCGCGCACACGCGTATGGAATAAAACAGAACACAAGTCCGCGCGTGGCTGGCCAGACGCGAGGGGCGCTTGCTCCCATCGCACATCCGTGCGCGTGGGCCGGGCGCCCGAGGGGGCCCACGCCCGCCGCGGCCGCCCCCGCGGGGAGGAGAGCCGGGTACCCGCCACGGCCCCAGCCACGCGCGATGGAGACGGACGGGCAGGGCTGCGCGGCCGCGTGCTGGCACCTGGGCGCGGGGCAGCTGCGGTGAGCGCGCGCCGCGCCCCGTGCGCCCCGGCGGCTCCGGCTGCCCGCGGGGCGGCGGGGAGGGCACCGCCGATGCGCGGCTGGGGGCCGGGCGCTGGCTCCCGGGCCTCGGAGGCCCCCAGGGCTCTGGGGCGGCCGCAGCCTCAGCCCCAACCCCCACCCGCGCAGGCGAGACTCGCGCCTTTGAGTTCCCGCGAACCTGTATCCCTCTGGGGCTTCTGAAATAGAGGTTCCAGAAAGCTGGTTCAGGTCCCTATACCCATCTCTTATCTGCCTTGACATTTTACTAACAGCAGGACGGATTTTTAAAAAAAATACTAATGATAGTGGCAATAATAATGTGTGTTGTAGTCTTGGATGGCGTTCTGTTAGGTCAGGGGCCTGTCTGAGTAGATGGAGGAGGATCGGAAGGCCACCTCCCAGCGTGTGAACCGTCTGGCGTGTAGTTAAAGAACACCTCTCCGTAATGCTAGAGATACATGGCACACTGAAACCATAACTTGGCATTGCCTAGTTCTTACATCCTTTAAATCTGAAATGTCTAGGTCAGGGCAGGTTTTTTATTTTCTTCCTTCCATGAATCCTTGGCTTGAGCAGTAATCTTAGACTACCTGAAGCGACCAGCGGTGTACCGACAGTCCTGTTTGCATTGAAGCCAGGTATTGGTTGGAGACCCTGAACCCAAAAGACTGGGTATCTTGTTTTGTTTTGTTTTGTTTTGTTGGTGTGGGAAGGTATTGGCAGTTTTGTTTACCTTCTTTCTATTCCTTTGTTCTTGGTTACAAGATATCCAGAAATCATATCCAGGCACCGGAGACTTCACTCTGGAACGTCTGAGTGGGGAAGAAACACCAGTCTCCTTTCTTCTCTTCCTGCTGCTGCTGAGGGCAGGGGGCAGAGAGCCACGCTCCCCTGGCCCAGCCGTGTAGGCTCGAGCCCCTCTCTGTGCTGCATCTGGACACCAGTCAGAATGCCCTGACCGGCGGCATTTCCCAGACTTCTCCATCATGGGCCTTACCTTGCTGCTACAGTTATTCTGGGAAAGCTGGCATTGGCCACCTTTTACTTCTGTGCTCTTTATAGAGTGGGTGGCTGGTTATGTAACATTGATTTGGCAGTGAATCAAAGCTGCAGTTCCTGCTTTTAAACAGCCCACTTTGTTGATGGTGGAGTGGAGATGGAGAGTTGAGGACCCTCTATGACCTGCCTTCTTAGTTACTAAAAATAAGTCTCCAGATGCTTGCTGAAAGAATCAAATACTTGGGCATTTCTTCATTTCATTTGACCAGAAAATTACTGATCTGAGGCAAGCTGTGCTGAGGCTGTCCAGCATCCCGAGGCCTCCTTGCTTCTTGGAGCCCAGTTCGCTCAGCAGACATTCCTGGGGTGGGGGTGGGGGACGGTCGCTGTGCACCTGGGGCAGCCCGGGGCCCTGGATCTGTGGTGCTGTGCTGTGAGACTCCGGGAGAACAGTTAATCATAATATTTTCAGGGATTATTTTGTAATCCTTGGGGATCTATTTATTTCTTCTACAAAAGCCTCATCAGATGTAGTTGCGTCTTAAGATGGATGGGCCCAGGAGAGTCAGTCTTCACTTGCAACTGGTTTTCTTCAAATTAGAAAAATGGAAACCATGCTTAGGACGGAAGTTGGGGGAAGCCAAAGGGCTGTTTTCCCCTTCGTTTCTCCCTGTTTCATCCCAAGTTTTTACTTTTCTAGATAGCGCTTAGAAAATCCCCAGGAGAAGGCTGAGAAACTTATCCATCTTCCCCAGAGTACTGGTTATCCGCTCCCTACCAGGCACCTAGGCCCTGCGCGCGCAGCCATAAATGAAACAGGCAGAACCCCTGCTCTTGGGCAGCTCACATTGGTGACTTTTCAATTGTATGAATAACTCGGAAATGAGGAGGAAGCCCTTCCCCTGTGCCCCAGAGCTACCAACAGGCCTTACTTCCTTCTCCCTTGTGAAAGAAATGCACTCACCTTTCCGTTCTCAGCCTTTCATTCCATGAATGTTTATGGCCCTCAGCCCTGTGCTAGGCGGAGTTGAGTGTAAAAGCAGTATTGTCTGCCCCTTGGTTCTTGTCCTTGGGGAGACAGGGCTAATAGTGGGAACTCATTCAGAAAACAATTAAGGGTCAGACTGAGGCCCCGATCATAATTAGTGGGAGGGGCGAAAACAGGAAAAGTCACCATGGGAAGACCTGTCTAGAGAAGCTTTGAAAAAGAAGGGACACTTGAGTGGATGTGAAGGAAAGGGGGGAATGGGTCAGGAAGGAGGAACGGAAGGAGGAACAGAAGGAGGAGAACAGAGACGTAACTTGGTGCTCGGTGATGAGTGCGTGTTGGCGGGATGAATGGGCACAGAGTGGGTGTGCAGCAGGTCTTCACATCTGGGAAACATCTGGAATCGTCGTCTTCCCGGATGTGGTCGGTGTCGGGCTTCCCAAAGCTGGTACCCCGAGCATGGAGCAGGAGCGATTGGCCCTGCTCCATGGTAGCGGCTCAGGTCCTACCAGGTTTTGCCAGTGAGAATCATCCAGTTAGGTCCTGTGGCCCCTGTGGGATGCGGTGCAGTTACAGCCACAGCTGATCAAAGGGCAGGCGGAAGAACACCAGAGCTTCAAGGTGGCCGTTTGATGTGCTGGCCGTGAGCGAGGACCGGGCTGAAACTGCATCCTGCGCTCAAATAAGGTCTGTTAGCCACTGGTAACTTTTTTTTTTTTTTTTTTTTTTTTATTATTTTATTTTATTTTTTTGGGGGGTACACCAGGTTCAATCAACTGTTTTTATACACATATCCCCATATTCCCTCCCTTCCTTGACGCCCCCCCCTCGATTCCCCCCCACCCTCCCTGCCCCAGTCCTCTAAGGCATCTTCCATCCTCGAGTTGGACTCCCTTTGTTATACAACAACTTCCCACTGACTATTTTACGCCACTGGTAACTTTTGATCCCCTATTGATCTAGGGAAAGTCAAACTGACAGCCCCCAAGTTAAAAGGAGCCACGGTGCATAATTGATGCTCTGAGGGATCTGGTCATTCTGTTCTCTTCCCGCAGTGCTTCTCACAGAAGTGCCTTGAGCTATTTGAGAGAAGGGTGCTGTATGAATTATTCTTTAGAAACAGAAACATATTTCCCTCTATTGCCTCTGCTTCCCAAGCACCCTGCTACCTTCAAAAGGTAACAGCGGGAGACTAACAGGCAGGGTAGTGGCAGTTCAGAGAGTCAGGAGAAAGAACGCCGCAGACAGCCAACTGGAAGGCAGCATAAGAATTCAGTTCTGCCCATCCGGGCTTGATCTGGGACTCAAAGTGGCTTCTTTGGGATTTGATGTCTTATCTCTAAAATCAGAACAACAATGTCCTCTCCTCCCGATCACCTTCACAGGGGCTATTTTAAAGTATGAAACCATCGTTTTCATTTCTTTCTTGCTGATGTTATGTGTAGGCGGTGGCCCAGGGCTGATGTGTTTGAAGAGCTGTCCCTCACCCTTAGCCCGCGTATCTTTTCCAGTCCCTGCAGACTTGCTGGAAGTTCATCAGAGGTTCGTTGTCCTCTGCCTCCATGCCTTTTCCAAACATGTAAAGTGCCCTGAGTTTTAAGTTTTTAACACTTGGGGGAGAATTTTTTTTGAGGTCTTTCTTTGATGACTTTGGTATCTTCTGAGAATATGGGAGCAGGAAGGAAGAAGCAAATGGGAGGAAGGAGGGACCCCGAGAGGAGCAAGTGTGCAGAAGGGAAGAGAAGGATCCTGAAACAACGTTCTCTAAGAGCTGAATTTTGCCAGAGCCCAGCCTTGCTCCTGGGGCTCGTTTTCGCTTCCAGGATGACGCGCGGAACTCACCAGGACGTGACAGCCCCTGGAGATCATCGTGGAACTCGGGTCATACAGACCTGGGTTCACGTGGCTCTGTCATTCATTGGCTGTGTGACCTTGGGAAGGGGACTTAGCTTTCCAGTCTCCTCATTTGCAAAGTGTAGGTGACAGCAGTTACTTTCTAAGCTGCCTCTGGTCTAGCCGAGAAATCAGGGCAGGGGACACAGAGCGTCAAACATGCTTTCCAGATGCACAGCCTCACGATGTGATTACATCAACGGTCTTCACACCGACTGTTCACATTAGGGAAGGGGATTCACTTATTGGGTGATGTGGACAAAAACTGGGGGCAGGAGGTGGTGACAATGACCTCCTGTGTCCCTCGTTTCTCAAAAGTAGGAGACACTCGACCCTCATGGGAGATGTGGCTAGAGACCGAGGTGGCCTGAGGGACCCTCCTGGACGGATCGTACCTTGTCTGCTGGTGGTCCTTGGTTTCCATGGTTCTTGTCACAGGGGGCAGTAGAAGAAACAAGGTGTGCGTGGCCCCCTGTGTCCCCTCCTCTGACCAGGCCCTGCTGTGGCCAGCCTCCAGGTCCTCCCCACACCCCACCCTGCTCCCCATGGTCCCGCTCACCAGGGGCATCACCTCAGAAGTCGGGGTCTTCTCTCATTGGCTCATGTCTTCCCAAGACCCAGCCAAGGAGGGAGGTGGAATCTGACCATTATTCATACACCA